>NC_090004.1:5885000-6185000 GCF_036417845.1 Apteryx mantelli | reverse complement strand
ACTACAGCCATCTTCTGCCTCGTCAAACAGTCTCAGTCCTCACTGTTGCGGAGTGTCCTTCCCCAGAGCCTGGAACGAAGAAATAAGGACTCACCAGCTCAGCGTATTTCTTGCACAGTGCTGCCAGTTTCTCCTCTGGCGTGCTCAGGGTGTTCAGCGTCTGCATCAGCAAAGTGATTTCTTTGCCTGGAACGAGACACAGAATTTAAAAAAAATACATCCTTTACACAGAGCTCTCGCTCATAAGGCAAGGACGGGAGAGAGAAACCAGGCATCTGTGCACACCCCATCTCACAGCCACAGCTACAATCTCCAGTGCCTTCTCTGGGCTCTGCCCTGTAGGTTTTACTACATACAGCCAGGGGGGAATTGAAGCAGGCGTGGGGAGACTTGGCTTTCAGAACAGGCACCACCACTGGGCTGACTAGGCAGAGCTGTGTCTAGCAGAAGGGAAATGCGCAGAATTCAGAGCTGCAGCAGCACTCAGAACCAGTCAGCGCCTTTGCAGCACTCAGTATGTTCCCTCGCACACCACAAGAACGAGATGCCATATCGTTTCCAAACACTGCTGTACATCACGCACATAAGGTGCTTATTTCACAGAGGAAAATCAGCGCAGTACAAAAAAAATTAAAAAAAAAAACAATGTCTGCACTGAAGTTCTCAAGCTGGCTGCATACCACAGCGGGGAACCTCTTACCAAGGCCTTTGGCTTTCTTCTTTTCCTGAGCCCTCTTCTGATCCCGCTCCCCACACTCCTCGCCGGGTCGGAACTCTTCGGTCCCCTTCGAGTTTTCCTTCTCTCCATTCATCTCAGGGCTGCCCGACTCCTGGTCGCCGTTCCTCGGGGACTCGCTACGACACTTCTCCGCTTCCTCCGGCTCCGCGGGCTCGCTCTGTCCGCCGTCCTCGCCTGGACCCTCCTGGCTGGCATCCACACAGTACGTGTTCAAGATGTCCTCAAGCTGTCTGCTTAGCTCTTCCGAGACGTCACGCACGGCAGGCCGGGAGGACTTCGTGTCCTCCTGTGCGAGAGGAGCTGTGGGAGACGGGAACACAAAAGCATGATGCTTCCCCCACACGGTCTATTCTCTCATCTCTGCTACGGCCCTATAAACCCAGAGCCCAGGGAAGGTTTCCCCAGCACCCCACCGCACCAGGGCAGGCTAAACTTGCAGCAACATAAGCTGCTTTGTTCTGGCTGCGTCTGCAGCCAGCTGCCCTGACAATAGAGGTGCATTCCTAACAGCCTCTCTTTTGATCACGAGAGCATGACCAAGCCCCTGACATCTGTCAAGAGCAAAATTTCACACCCCCCACCATCCTTGAACGAAAGCAGGTTTTGCATGAGTTTTCCTTCACAGGAACAGCCTGCTAATATCCCTGGAGCGAGGCTTTGTGAGACTACAATAGATTTAAAACCCGAGCTAGTCTCTCTTGTCACATATAGAACAGCTGTATTGGGTCAGATCAAAGGTATCTTGTCCCTAAGAGCAACCAACAGCAGATGCTTAGGGAAGGAGTAGGCAGCACATCCCTCAGCATGCTCCTTAGCTTCCAAACTTCCCCCAAATGAGACTCCTTGATGACAGACAGCAGTTGGTTATTAAACTAACTCTACACCCTGGGCATTTGCTACATCCCACACTTACAAGGCATCAGAACATAAGGCAGGGTTAATCTTAACTAAGCACCTACTTTATTAGACGTTTTTCTTCTTCCAGAGAATTATTTTTATGACTTGAAAAGTGCCAGTAACAGGGCAGGTCACTCAGCATAACACTGTCCCAAGGAAAGAACTGTCTGACTTTTTCCCGTATGGGATCCTTAAGGTCTAAGCAACAGTAAATAACCCATCGTGTTCAGGTCGGGATCAGAGGCAGATGCAACTCCAAACTTTGGTAACCTGTTCCCCAAGGAAGCAGTAACTACTTCAGAACTGCGCATACACAGAAGCGATAAGAAACAAGGATTTTCTGCTCCTGACATCACGGCTGCTCTTATTCAAGTCAAAAGGGCTGGATACAATGGCCCACCCTCCTACGGAGAAAGCAACAGCCCAACTCTTTTCAGGCTTGAAACCTGCCCTCCCGCTTTTCCTGCGCCTCGCTGCTCCGGCTGTCAGCACCATCCGCAGCCACCGACAGGGAGCTGCGCGTCCCGGGACCTGCGGACTCCCCACCTGCAAGGGGTGCTGCAGCCTCAGGTAAGTCGCCTTCCTCCAGCACCAGGCTGCTGCTCATTTTGGAAGAACTAGCAGGCCGCGGGGCAGCTTTGGTCTCGCCACCTTGGTTCTTCATCACGACTTTGCTCCCCACTCAGTCTCAACAAGCCCTAGTGAATGAGAAACAGCAACCGTATTTAATTTTAAGAAGTAACAGTTTGGGGGATTACAGCAGGATTCATCACCTTGCTGGGGAGACAACCGGTGCACTCAGAACGGAGAAACGACTCGTTCCCAGGGAGGCTGCTTCCCCGCTGCCAGCTGCCACTATCCCACCTGCGGCTCAGCACAGAGGAAAGCAGCATTTCGTGATTTGCGCCTCACTGCAAAGGCCTCTATGTCAGAATAATTATTCTTTCAGTTGAGAAATGCTAGAAGCAGCCCCTGCTAGGGCAGGGAAGCAAATCCTGAATCACGCACAGCATGTAGCTTTCCTAATCTGTAGGGTACAACCTTCTCAGCACTGTTACTCTCCCCTGCCCCCACCACACTTTCCTCTTAGAACATTTCTCCTCCTGCTAACAAGCGTGTTTCACAGCTGAGAGCGATCTGTGCAGGCTGACAGCAAAACCCCCTCCCTACGTGGAAGGGCCAGGGACCAAAGCCTCCACGGGAGAAAAGTCAGCACCGACTAAAACAATAACGCATACCTGGCCGGAGAAAAGCGTGCAGCTCCCAGGCAGAGCTGGAGCTCAGCACTGAAAAGATTAACCAGCCTCACCACGAGCCACAACTAACAGACGGAGCTCAACTCCCAGCTCCTCGCTCATCTTCCTCCTCTCCCCCCCAGCAGGGTATGTTCTCTCCGACTCTTCCCCCCTGCACCCTCTGCTCCAGTTATGATGCTAATTACAAAGCAGAGGCAGCCAGTGCTCCTAGTCTAGAGCTGAGGGATCCTTCCGCAAGAGGTGGGAAAAACCCTTGCTGCAATTTCGCAGTAGTCACCCAGCGAGACCTGGGCTCTTTCTCAGAGAGCAGCCCAGGACATGGCTTATGAAGTAAAAACGCAGGAGAAAATTAGGAGCAGGCGCAGCAGCCGAGCACATGTATCATCCACCCACGGGCTGGCGAGGCTGCGCCCCCTCCCAGGCAGGCCCGCAGCCCCCAGCACGCTGCTCTCGTGCCCTCAGGAGCTCCTTTTCCTCGGCTGCTGTAAATAGCGCAACTCCCGTGTGCTTCCCCAGGCTCCGGCAGGCGATAACCGGCTCCGCGGCACCCCACGCACCCACCCCGGGCTAGAGGCAGCTCCTCTGACCCTGCCCCGGCCTTTGCCTCTCCGACCGAGCCCTGCCCGGCCACGCTGCCCCGGACCCGGCACCCCGCGCAGCCCCCTGCACCCCCATGTCCTGCCCCACTGCCACGACAGCCCCTGCCCTCGCTGTTAACACCCCTGCGCCGCCCCACAGCGAACGCTGCCACTCCTGCCCCTCTCCCCGGTCAGTACTGACCCGACCCCCCAGTCAGTACCCCACACCTGCCCCCCACGGCAATACCCCTACCCTGCCCCCCCCAAGTTAATACCCTGCCCTGTCCATTATACCCCAGCATCTGTCCCCCGCCCAGTCAGCGCCCCATCCCCTGTTATGCCCCATCCCCTGCCCCCCCCCACTCGCTGCCCCCGTCCCCTGTAATACCCCGGCATCTGCCCTCCCGGTCACTGCCCCATTCCTCCGTTAACACCCCAGACCCGGCCCTACCCCCCCCCGTGGCACCCTCAGGGCCTTGCCCCCCCCCACATGACGTTCCAGGCGGACACACGCCCCCCTCTCCCCAAAGCACCGCAATGACGTCATGCACGTACCCCGTGACGTCACCGCCAGGGGGGTCTGACGCGGCCCCCCCCCCCCTCCTCAGCCAACCAGCGAGCAGGAGCCAGCGGCGCCCCGGCACATCGGAGGGAAGCGAGGACGGAGCGGCCCCCTCCCCGGCGCCGCCCCGCCGGTCCCGCTGCCGGCGGCGGCTCCGCGGCGTCTCCTCCCCGCCTCCCCCCGGGCTCCGCGCCGAGACAAGCGGCTCCGGCCCGGGCCTCCGAGCGGGCGTGCAGCGCGCATGCGCCTCCTCGCGCCGCCGCCCAATCAGCGGCCGCGGCGCCGCGTGGGCCGCCGGGAAATACCGGCGAGAGGCGGCAGCGGCGGCGGGCAGCCGGTGACACTACAGCTCCCAACGCGCCCCGCGCGGGGCGAAGGGCGCGAACTACCGCTCCCGGCGTGCACCGCGCGCGAGAGAACTACAACTCCCGGCGTGCCCCGCGCGGGGCGGCCGTTCACGGCGCTGAGGGCCCGCTTCCCCCCCTCCCCCCCGTAATGGCGCCGGGTGCCCGGTGGTGCCTCGGGAACCCGCCCAGAAGAGGGCAGCGGGCGGCCCCGGCCCGGCCCGGCCCTGCCCCGCTCCCCGCCGCGAGCGCACCGCCACAGCCACACCGCAGTCCGATGCACAGATGTAGTTTATTCGTTTAACAGCAAAGGGCTCGCGGCCAGCGCCGGGCCTCGCCTCTCCCCCACGCGCGGTTCGCTACTTCACCAAACGCCAAAGCGGCAGCCGCTGCAGGCCCCGACCGCCGCGCTCCTCCCCGCACGAGCGGCGGTTTTGTTCTCCACAGCCTAGTGTGGTCAAGGGTGGTTTTTTAAAGGAGATCTTGGCTAAGTAAACTCAAGTCTGGCAGAGGAGTTTAAGACAGATCTATGTTTGCTTATACAGTACGTGAGTAAACAGAGGAAAAGAAGCAGGACAACCAGTGAGTGAGTTCACAGACCGTCATTTCCAGGTGTGCCTGCCTCACAGTATGCTATTTACATAAATTACAGAAATTTCATATATATTGTTCTCTGAAGCCCAATTAGACAAATATCTACCTATATATAATATAAAAAATACAGGAATTTGACTCTTCCTTTTGAAGTAAAATGTACATGATCCAACTGTGAGCAGGAGTTAAACCTGAAAACTCAGGCCTGTTGCTACTGAAGTTAACACCGCACACAACACTGCTGTCAAGTGTAGCTATGTCCTCTTCCTCCCCATATAATGATCCACCCAACCCCAGGCAGAAAAACCCAAAACTCAAAACATGTTTTTTTTCATGAAAAAAAAAAAAGTTTTTTCAAGTAAAGATGAAGATGGGTTTCACCATTTCAACAGTTTGTGACTTCAATCAGTAGCAATGCAAACAAAGCCTGTGCAATGGCAGCTGTGCTTCCTCTTTCAAAAGCCACCCAAGCATCCCACCCTCTTCATAGTTACCATCTTTGGGGTTTTGTTGCTTTTTTCCTTGTAGATACCACTAGCAGTTCTTCAAAAAAAGAAAAAAAATCTAGACAAAGGGAAGAATCCTTCCCCCAGAAAGCCTTCCCAGGAGTGGGAGACTTTCCCCCTTCTTTGTCCATTTGCAGTATATTTCAGGGGAACTTGGCCCAGGTCCAACAGGACTGTCCACTGAAGGAGGGTCGCAGAAAGGCCAGGGCTAAACTTTGCTCTTGGCAAATTAGAGTCTTTAATAAAGAGTAACATGTGCAAAAAATTAAATAGATCAACCCAGGTTTCCAGAATTATTGTTGTCAGAATGCTTACTTTCTATTTGTGTTCTTACCCAACCCAATGCTGAAATCTCAATTAAGTACCCGAGGTAAAAAGTGACATTTGGGAGAGATCACCAAAAAGAAAAAACCAAGATGTGCAATCTGTTACCTCAGTGTCCTTCCTCCACCCAGATGCCTGCTTTAAAGACACATATGCAGCAGCAAAAAGAAAAAGTGTGAGAACATCCCCTTCTCTCCATGAGGACAAAGCACTGCTTCTAGTTGTTTCTGAAGGAAGAATTGTTTCCTAACAGGTGGAGTGGGTGTTTAGCCTTCCATTTGCAAGGAGGGGGGTAGGACCATCAGCTGCTCCCAGTTGCTTTCTGGCAAGTTTGTGGTGTTCTTTTTCCCCTCTGGGCACATTATAGCTGGAAACCTTCCATCGGGGCTTCAGATTGCTGGAAGATGAATTGCTGCTGGTTCTCATCTACTTGGGGAGCTAGAGCTGAGTCATCCTCTACTCCAAAGTAGTGCTCAATCAGGTCAAAGGCCTTCTGGTAGATCTCTTGGTTCTCATGACTCTGCAGGAACTCTATCTTATCCAAGCCTTAGAGAAAAGAAAAGTGGCATGTGATGAAACAAGGAGATCCTAATGTTTACACTGTCCCACATCCACCCTTGCTCCTATTCAGGACAAAACCCCTGCCCGTGTTAGATCTGCATTTTGTCAGCAGCACTGACATCTAAAGCTAACTTTTCCTGTTACTCTAGAGTTGCTTGGGGATTTTATCTGTATCAGACAGCATTGACATCTTTACAAGAGTAGGTTTAGCTGATACAGCTCAAGCAGATTTGCTCACAGTTCTCTGCTGAAGACTAAACTGAAATCAGTGGAATTAATACAACTGGCCATGAACGGCTTGACAGTCCTGGGGTTGGAGGGGGAAAGAAGCAGGCCCAGCCTCCCTCCAGCAGGAGGGCAGTGACTGCTTTAGCTCTCCAAATTAAATCCACTGCTGAAAAGGAAGCATCCAAGCAATATACACTCTTGGGAATTTCAAGAATTGCTCTTACTGGGAGAACTGGGACACATTGCCAAAGCTAATTTGGAACATAATCCCTTGTGAGATACACATTTAAATGCTGAGCAGAAGTGAAACCCATGAAGTCAGGCACCTGTCAACATATCCCACAGTTTTCAAAGTCAATAGCAGCAAGACCACCAGGCACAACCTACCATAGGCCTCCTCAATCAGGCTGCAGTAAGGGTTGATGCCTGTCCCGCTCTGGTTGGCCTCCTGCTCTCCAAGCCTCAGGATGTTCTCCAGGCCATTCAATGCCACCTGAACAATCTTTGAGTCCATGACAGTCAGCAGGTCACAAAGAGGCTTGATACAACCCAAGTTTACCAGGTATCTACAGAGAGCACCAAGAACATACACTCAGCTTTCAGGATAGCAAGCATCACTTTCATTTAGAAAAGCTCATGAGAATGAGTCAAACTAAAATAATGTTACCTACTAATACAGTAGTATTTTTACTGTTTTGCAAGCTTAACCTTTATCCACTTATTTCTATTCATAAACAAACCTCCTCTAAAAAAACCCTACCCACTCCCTTTGAAATCCAGGCGATACTCAGATTAAGTCCACACTGAAATTTAATTTGTAAATGAGATTTGGACATTTAGCCTAGTTTAAGCTATTTAAAAATGTGGGGGGAAAGCAGTTTGGATTAGTCTGACACTTGCTTATCCTTTTCCAGAAGGAAACTGCAGTGCACAGCAGAGCACACTGTCTAGCCACAACTTTGCCTGTGTCTCAGATACTCTCCCAGAGGTTCTCCAGCCTACTCCACTCCCTTACTACTTTGCCTTGCAGTTCCCAAAGACATAAAGCTGCCATACATTCAGAATGATTTCCCCTAAGAGGAGCCATAGGGAGTACCTGATCTGCTCTGGAGTTCCTCCTGATGTTGCATTTGTAATAGCCCATGCTGCCTCTTTCCTTGTACGGAATTCTGCTTTCTGCAAGATTTCTATCAGCACCGGGAAAATGTTTGCATCTATGACTGCCTGGAGAGAGAGAACAGTAAGAAGTGTTTGAATTAGCAACATGGTTTCCAAAAGCAGCTGAAAGAAACCTCTATCTCTACTTTCCAATAAACTTTCCAGCCTAAACCTTTTTCAGTGATTCCTCCATTTTATTCCTCTACTAAATCCTATTAGTGTAGGATATTCAATTCCATAACTAGCACAGTAGACAACCCCTCCTTATTACATCAGTACTGTAGAAAGTCTTTCGTCATTTTATCTGCCTTTATATGTAGGCCATTAAAAGGCCAATTAAACCTCAACTAGCTACAGCTTTTCAACAGGGTATCTCTGAGCATGGACAAATGGGGGCTTTATGTCCTTTTCTTATTCCAATGATCCAGCGGGGGGGGGGGACTCATTTCAGAGTAGTCTCTTTGTAGGTACGATTAGCAGATTTTAGCTACTTTATTTGGCAGACAGCTGAGAGCAGCCTGCCTGCAAAAAACATGCAGAACAGAAGTGAAGCTAAAAAAGCCTCTACATGTCAGATAAGAAGATCTGCGAACTCTCAACACTGAACTTGGAATCCAAGCTCACTACACATGAAATGGAAATGCCTCAAAGCTGTACCTGTATTTGTGCTCTGTTTCCTGCTGTGATGTTAGAAATAGTCCAGCAGGCTTCTTTCCTAATTGACTCCTTGGGACTGCTTAATAAGTGAAGGAGACAAGGCAGTGCTGAACAGTTCAGGATCACCTTATGAGAAGGAAAGCAGAAGTGAGGTCACCAGTATCAGGTACAGAGCTAAGTTTTCCACCTTCTTTCAATTTCTACACAGTGGATATTTTATATGGGTGCTGCATTTCCCTCCCTGACCTTTTCAGAAAGAGGAGAGGAAAGGTACTTCTACTATTATATAGCTGTGAAAAAAGGTACCAAAAAAGGTACTTTGCCCCATCTCCCATATATCTTGAAATGAGCCTTTCTGAAGCTCCATTTAAAAACACACAAAAACACACACACACACCACACACATCTAAAGTAACAGAAAGAGAAAAACAGATGCTGTTCTGATGCACTTTGCTTCTAAAAGCTTGCTGCAGCAGTCAGACTAAACCATGCTGATGGAAAACAGACTGCTACCAACTAAAGCACTCGCATTGAAAGAGATCATGCACTGATATGTAAGAGACATACTTTCTGACGACCATAAGTGTCATTAGTATCAAGAGCTGTACTCCTCTTTAGTTGCATCTGTAAGACAGTCAGATCCCCTCACCTGGGTCTGGATGTCATCACCTGTCACTATGTTGCCAACAGCTCGCAAAGCTGGGGAGGCCACTTTGTAGTCATTGTGCCTACAGAAAAGATGTAGGGATAAAACAAGTCTGTCGGATCACATGCACCTGAATCTTTAAGAAATTCTCTCCCCAGTTTCTCACCTGCACAATTTAGAATTCCATCCCCTAGCATACAGGGGACACTATGGACAGAAGTTTTCCATACTACCACAGGATTAGCAGAGACTGAATATAAACTTGTGATAGAGACAGTTTTGAACTTTTACAAACTAACTGCATCACCTTCATCTCAACTAACTATCTGACCCCCTTCCTGAACACAGATGTTGTTAACCCAGAGAGAAAACAGTGAATTTTTCCAGGAGAATTTTGGAAGCAAGTAGCTATTTGTTCTATCAATTCTCAAAATTTTAAGTAAAGAGAAGAGGCCCATGCATTCAATCTGCAAACAGAAAACATTTTTGTCCAAGTTTCCATGTAGATATCAAAAAGACAAAGCTAAGCTTGCTTTTGCTAGACGCTGTTCTTATTGTCTGATTTGTCTAGTGACTAGGCTTCCATGAGCACACTTGAGAAGTCTGAGAGCATGAGACAAACTACGCTAATCAGCGCAATACTCTCCTTTCAGAGAGTGGCCTAAGTGTCAGTCTGGACTTCTGCTCATAAGTTCTTCCCAGTGTACAGTATTAATTGGTATTCCAGCACTAGAATACTCAGTTTCTCTCAGGAAGAAAAGCCAATAAGCTACAGTCCTCAGCCTGCATCAGACCTTAACGTAACTGCTCCAGATTTAGCTAAGGTATCCGAACCATCCTAGATAGTGCCTGGATTCTGCACCCACCAGAAGTGGCAAGTACGCTGTGGCAAATTTTGGTATGAACACATGCTCAGCCACGTGCTGCCCCCTCTCACTGCTTCAGCCCTGTGAGAGACAGGATACTTACATTAACAGCTCCACCAGTCGTCGGCACACACCAGAGTCAATAACTGCTTGAATTTTCTCATTCGGGCCATCTGATAAATAGGAAAGAGCCCAGCATGCATCTGCCAGCAAGTCAGAGTCACTGTTGAATAATAATCGGGACAACACTGGCAGGCAGGGAGATACCTACAACAACAGCAACCACCCGGGAAGGTTAGTCACATTCTGTCAAGGACCACTGCATTTGCATGTAAACATCATGTGGCTACGCTGACTGCTAAGATAAGTGTTGAATGTCCACAGTTTCCTTCCCCAAAGTCAGCAGCTTCCTAGCTGGTTTACACAGCTCAGAGAATCTAAGATTGCCTCAACAGCTTTATTACTAAACAAAAATTATATCCCTTCCTCTTGGACCAAGTCTAGACTTCCGAGACAAGTGCTACTGTGCATGCTACAGTTTGGAAACTGCTTACATTTCTTATATAAGAGCACGCTCCATTTCTTGCTCTTAATAATCCTAAATAGCTCAGTACACAGAGCTGCAACCATCAGTAGTTGCACCTCCGATTACTCTGCTCATTTTTAAGTGTCTTTATTTACACTCAATTCAGATTTCAACCCTCACTGCAGACTCCCCAGCTTTGACAAGTGAACTTTCAAGTGAAATAGATCTTAAACCATTTTAGTTCTACAAAAAAGGATGGGACAGATCCAAATGGCCAGTAGAGCCCCTTAGTGACAGTGGCATAGCAGGAAAGGGAAAACTATCACGGCTCTTAGGTGGCTATAACAGTTTTGAGGGAGTCCTGTTTTGGAGGATTTAGATGTCTTGGAATGAGGTTTTAATCATGATTTGGAACGAATCTCAGACTTCCAGAGTTCATAACAAAAGGGTCCAGAGAAGCCCAGAGCATGTGCTCCTTGCACAGAAGTCAGGGTTCACGCCCCACTTGAGCAGCCCAGCTATGGGCTGCCAACTGAGTGATGTTAAGAGGTTGGCAGAAAGCTAAGTGGGCACTCAAATACCTGCTAAACAACAAGATCTCAATCTCAGCAGGAAGAACCTCACCTTATTCCTTCCTGGAATGGCTTACGAAAGTCCAATTGCCAGAAGTAATTTGGACTAACACCTTGACTGGGTGTCTCCCCACCAGCTGCCTGCCAATAAGATATTTATTCTCACCTTATCAAATTCGGGTGGTGGGTTCTTTCCTCTGCACAAGTTTGACAAGGCCCAAACAGCATTTCGTGTCATCGTCAACCTGGTGGACTTCGTAAGGAGCCTAAAGAGACAGTTACCATGAATTATAGCCTTAGCGTAGAAAGTTACTGGAAATCACCAAGGGAATCAAAACTGAAGAGAGAAAACTATAACTTCAAGGAAGCCAAGCTACTACAATACTTGCTGAGACTCAAGCCATGCTGTTTGTCACTTGAGCCTCTCAATAAGCAAGAAAAATGAAATGCAGCTACTTCTAGGATGAACAGCTCTTGTTCCTAACGATGTAAAGAAACACTGAACAGGAAGGCAAATAACATGGTAGGCAAGTTGCAGAAGGAAGTGTATGTTAGTAGAACGCAGTTCCAAATTTGAATTCAGCCAAGGCAGACACACATTTATCTGAAGTCAGATGGTTCTCACTAGAGACCAGCTGACAGGAACTGCTCTGTGTCTCAACTCTGTAATGACTACCATGAGCCCTGCTGGCTGAGGACTTCAGTCAGCAATTGCTGCTGAAAGAGGCAATTGACAGAAGTGTAGCAACTTAAAAGTCATTTGTGACAAAGCATCAGTATGCCAAGGACAGGGTAAAGTAAACGTTATTTTTTCCAAGAGCAGTAAGTAGTACTTGAGAGCACACTCCCAAGAAAGACACCACACTAGCTGCAGAGAGAAGGCAGTATGCAGAGACCTGCTCCCCTTCCTCAGTCCTAGAGGAGCCCATTCAGACAAGCTTCTGAAACTCGGAGCACAAGCATGAGGAGCAGGCATCCAAAAGGACACACACTGAAACAGCAAGCCCCGTGACCTCAAAGACGAGCACACTGCGAGGGCACTCACTTCAGATTCAGAGCGGCATAAAGGCTTGTGAGAAGGCATGTTATCTACCAAGTCCCACTCTACTTTATCAGATATTGTCTGAACAACTGCCAGTTTATCTGTTACCAATGGTTTGATTCCCAGTAAACATTGACACATATTGCTAGGGAACCTATTGACTTAGCATGCATGTTGCTCTGCTGTAGTACAACGGGACTTCAAGAACTGTATTGGCAAGTATTCATGGCTACTCACATTAACAAGGGAGGAAGAATAGCGCAGTTAAGGACATAATCTCTACACACAGAGCTGTCTCCAGCAATGTTCCCCAATGCCCAGACAGCCTGAAAGGAAAGAGCAACAGTTTTAGCATTCACAAAGTCTCTAAACAGAAGAAGAAAAAGGCAGTGTGCTAGGAAGGCATTTGCCTATAACTCCAGGTAACTGATACTTCAATTCCTGGTCTGAAGCCAGTTGTTAGATACCACTCATTTTGAACACTGCATTTTAATCATTTGTGGCCCACTGTGGTTCTCTCCTACCGCTAAAGAAAGAAGTGAGCCTTACCTGTTCTTGAACATCCTCAAAGTCAGAGTTTAACAGCTCTATAAAGATAGGAACTGCCCCAGCCTCAATTACTATTTTCGTTTGTTGGGAGGTTCCTGATGCAATATTCGTCAGTGCCCAGGCTGCTTCAAACTGAAACAAGCAAATAAATGACACAGGCATGAATAAAAATTCTGATACAGCAAGATATTCACCGCTGAATTTTGGTTGTTATTCTTTTGTCCTCTATTAAAGGTTGTGAGAAGGGGGGAAAAAAAATTACTCCATGAAACACCTCAGTACCTGAAGAACAGATTTTACTGCCTCGAACAGCAAAAACATGTCCGCTAAATGCTTTCTCAGAGGCTATAGCTTCTCAAAGGATTAACAAGTGAAAACACTGTCAGTCACACCACATCATCCCACTTGTATGACCACTTTCCAGTACGACAAGTGAAAACATGTAGCCTAGAATACACATGAAGTAGAAAGTTTCATCTATCCAGCACAGACGGCCAGTTCTAGTCCACCCCCTTGTCTAATACTACAGAGATGCCTTAAGTTCAAGTGAAGTTGAGCAACAAGTTCTCCACTTTTGTTGCTCATTCATTACTTGATTTAAATATAGATTTCCATTCAGTTCTCCTTGAAGGTAAACCCCTATGATATGAGGTCTTGGGCTGGAGGGCAGGAAGGAAAATTGTCATCAACTCTGACATCAAATCCCATGTATGGAAGTATTTTTAACTCTCATAAAGTAACTATAGTTATTACCAAGCTGGAAGGAATCTCAAGAAGCCATCTAGTCCATTCCTCTGCCCCACAGCAGAATCAGCTCTACCTAAGCCATTTCTAACAAGATACTTAGCCTGTTCTTAAAAGCCTTCCAATAATGGAGATTTTTCCCTACACAGTTTTTTCCTTACACAGTTTATTCCAGGGCTTAAGTACCTACTAGCAGAAAGGTCAGACAAACTTTCTTCTGCAACTTAGATATGATTTCTTGTCCTACCCCAATGGACAGCATATGTAAGTTATCGTTTTTGCTAGTATTCTTCCAGGAATTGAATTTAGGGCAATTCATAATTCCCTTTCTTTTGCCTCTTTACAAGCTTTATGCACCATCTTTATCTTTTCACATCCACAATATGATCTGCATCTTTTGGGTTCAAGACATCACTTTTCCCTAATGGCACTTGTGGGTTCATGTTGCTCAGCTGTGAAGTTAATGGTTACATGCCATGAGGAATTCATACCACAGAGACTCTCCCTTACCTGTAGCGTGCAGTTTTCACTTCTTTTCAGGAATTCAACAAATCTGTCCACCACTCCCTGAGTGTTTATCACTTCATCTATTGGAGGATTTGGCTCTGAAATAGCAAGGCAGCGTCAAAACAGTATATAGGCCTAGTACAGAGGAGTAAACAAGCATGGACAATTATGGAACTGAATGGTTTCCAAGCTGTGCTCAACTGGACAGGTCAGCTCCTTAGAATCACCTTCTGAACAGTTCATCCAATCATAAGCCATTAGCAAATTTACTAGATGATCAAGTTTCTAGATTAATACTTTCCCCAAACCCAAAGTTGCTAAGCTTCTGTATAGCACAAGTCCACAAGTGTTCTCAACAGAAAAGCTATGTCGGATCTTGTACCATGGATAAAATCAGCTATATTTACCTTTGGACAGTAGCTTCCTGAATTTCTGGGTGGTTGCTAGCTGAAGATCAGGGTCATCTGAGAAAAGCATCTCTACCATCTCTCTTGTAATCACTCCCTCCTGAAAGGGCGGAAAGGGGACAGAACCATTCCATTTCACACCGGGGTTACTAAAGGTATTGCAGTCAAGGCCACCTATTGATTTTGTGCTTAGCTAGTAATCCAAAGATTCACAACTCAAAATTACAGCACACTATTTTGATTCCTGGAAGACACTTCCAGTTCATCATAGGAACACTTGCAGCATTCTCAGAAGTGGGGAAAACAAAGGCAAAGCTTGTCAGTTCTATGCACTCTGCAGCATTAAGTCTATCTGAAGGTGTGATTGCAACAAGGAAAAGGCACCTTACCCCACATGTTGTGGAACTGACATAGGAATCCACAAGGAGGCTATCAAACATGGAGGCATCTTCATTAATCAGTTCCACATTTCTTCTTTTAAAGAGCTAGGGGGAAAAAAAAAGAGTCTTTATTAGAAAGCAATGATGAACAGTCTTCACAACTAGATATTCTTGTTCCACAAACAAGATACTGTCAGCTAGACTAAACGCAACCTGAATAGAAAAGCAGTCATTAATAACAGCTCTGCACTCTGAAGACTAGTTTGACATACAAACCTTGATAATAAAACAAGTCAAGTCTTGCCCTCAGATATGCAAATACCCAAATCACTGAAATACTGATATAGACAAGTGCAGAATTTAGCCTAACAAGCTCAGGAAACTAGGGAGAAGACAGCTTGTAGATGACACACTAGAGCAGCACATATTTAGTCAGAGCCACACACATCACTGGGAACTCTCACTTTCACAGACCTCCAAGCTAAAAAAACAGCTCAGAGTTGAAAAATACTTTCAGCCCATACTTTCATTTATTTATCCTGCTTCTTGAGGAAACAATCCCATTCACTAATTGATCAAAAGTCTTAAAAGCAAGGATCTATGAACAAAAGCCTCCAAGACCCCAAGGACAAAGAGCTTGGAGAGCTCTTGATGTGAGCTATAGTCTGTACTAGATGCACAGCAAAAAACAAACAGTAAAATCTCAGTTGGAACAGGAAAATAGGACTGCCAACAAGACTTAATACACCAACCCTTGAAGGTTCCAGTCTAACAGGAGCACATTCCCGATTGTGTTAAGGCTGTATACAAGCTAGTCAAGGTGAGTTACCTGTTGCTCTCGTTTCTGTTTGCGCAGTTGGATCCCTTCCTCTTCTCTTCTCCGACGCATTTCCTCAGGATTTAGGGCTTTATTCTTGTAACTCTTCATTCGATAGTTATCCTTTGCAGGGCTCGCCATGGTTTCTGTAAAGAGAAAAATATCTGCTTCAGATTTCTTTTCATTCTCCATTCTATAACCCAGCTGCCTTCCTCAAAGTCAGCACACATGAGAACAGGCATGGAATAGCCAGATCAAACAGCCTTTAAGATTAAAAAGCAAGAGTTGTCTTCTTAAATGCTGAAGCAGAAGTTTCAAGTTAGAATGTGATTCTGACCTTAGTTCACATGATATGTTAAGACAAGAGTATTATAAAGTTTCTAGGAAGCACAAGCATAATTTATTGCTCTGAAAGCAACCTCGACCTGACTTCAATATCAAGCACGCTACCTATATGAAAGACTTCTACTTAAACAGCTTCATTGTCCTCGAGAGGTGTATATCTAACTTCTACTTGGGTTTTCAGCAGAAACTGTTTCCCTATCATCATGGCATAAATCACATCTTAAAGCTTCTTTCCCAGATTCAAAGGCCTATTGAAGACCATCTGGCAAGAACTGGATTGTCAATCAACACGACTACATCAACTTCAATATTTTAGAGCAGCCTGTGAAAGCATCCAAATTTGTACGCATGACAAAAATACAACATAATTCACAGCAAACACTGAGGCCTTGATTTCACGCTTCTAACAAACATAAAAGAAAAAAGAAAAAAAGCTGTATGTAACACAGTAGCCTGGTGGGACAAACATGGCCTAAGTGTTCAGTTCTTGACCTACTTATTTTGCTGCTTCATATTTATCTGACTACTGCAGTACTTCAGACTTGATTACTTGTTTATTTCCCTCCCGGTCAGGGAAGTGACACTCCGCTGCTTGGCACAGTGAGAGCAACCAGGACCAAGCAGTAACCTGAGCACAAAAGGATATCAACTCCTTAACTGCATCCAACTATAATCCACTGCTGTGACCAGATCAACTCCTTGCATCTTCCCAAAGGCTCCCTTTCTCCAACTTATGAAACAGGT
Organism: Apteryx mantelli; assembly: GCF_036417845.1. Classification (NCBI taxonomy): domain Eukaryota; kingdom Metazoa; phylum Chordata; class Aves; order Apterygiformes; family Apterygidae; genus Apteryx; species Apteryx mantelli. The sequence goes on along the minus strand of NC_090004.1, from coordinate 6,168,451 downwards.
TGTTTGGCTTCATTTCTGTGACCTTCAAAGGACAGGAAGGAAACAATTATGATATACAGTATCAAAGTGCCAGTTAACCCTGTGACCAACAACTTACTTTACTCTGTCAGTCTGCTGGATACCAGTATCTTTGTTTTCTTCCACCTGCCTTTAGCACTTGGAAGGAGTGTCCTGTGAAAGTCTGCAATGCTATCTCATTATACTTTTTCTTTCAAACTTTGAGTGCTCCTCAGCCACGTTGCTTACAGAAAATTTAACTCTGACTGTTATCAACTGCCTCCAGCCGTTCTGGAACCATTCCAAAGTCAGCTGTAGAAGTTTCAGAGCTCACTGCCCTACTACTGGGAAAGCCCACAGCCACGCCAGGGAAAGACACACAAGCAAGGCATAAATATCCAACATTTCATTGTCAAGGAAAAAGAAAACCACTTGAATTCATGTGTTATCATGAGAGGCAACAAAATACTTTCGTTCTATGATTTCAGAGAAATAGCTAAAAAAGACAGAACACTAAGTATTCTGAGGAAAAAAAACTCCGTTTCATAGTATCTGCTTTCTAAGAGGACATTCCCTTACCTAGCCAAAACATCAAGAGGCTGTTCTTGTGAAAAGCAATGGAAAAAGCAAAAACCCCACTAAGATCCAAGTTCCTCTGGTCATCTGCACTGTGACAAACACGCATGTCCTTGGCAGACAGCCCTGACCCCATGCTGTCCAGAGTTGCGAAACCATTTTGAAGCTTGGCAACTGACAGCTGCAGCAAGAGACAACATCATGCTTGAAGAGATGATGTAGCATGATGAGCTGTAAGTTTACTGGTAACTCTGAAGTCTGAAAAAAACAACCATAACTCTTCATCAGCAAAAGCAGTATTCCAGTGCAAGACTAGAAAGCCCTTTTCAGTAACCTGCTTAAGAGACACTAACAATCTGAGCATCTGCTTAAGTGGTCAGAATTTGTAAGAAAAAGTGACTACATCATCCTAAGCACCACTAAGGAAGATGTATACAGCCTTAAAAAAAGATTGCAAGACAAGCAGAGGCTGAAGACCGCAGAGAAACTATTCAACTGCTCCCACTCATCCATCCCTCTTCCCAGCAGCCCTTTAGGCCAAAATTGCAGGGAAGGCATCTTATTTACTGAATAGCAACTAATTCAGAAGGTAGAGAAGATTTAGGAACAAAATCCATAGGCTTTAGGGGTTTATATCTGCTCTCACAGTAGCAAGATGCCATCTATACACAGATTTTAATTCAGGAAATATTAACTACTGCTGCTTGTTCTGTAGGTGTAAGTGTTCCTATTACTATCCCAACACTAATGGCTGTTGCATCTACACAAAAGAGCAACAGTTGCTAGTTTAATTCAGAAAGATGACAACAGAACCCCTAACGAAGTCAAATTTGTTACCTCCCTTTGGAAGGTGAGGTCCCCAATTAAAAGGTAGTTTTAAGAAAGGGAGGAGGGGAAAAGTGATTAAGTGGGTTAATACTATATACAGGATTACCAGCCAGTTAGTCATATAAATAGCTAAGGGACACATGACAGTTCAGCTGCCTGGAAGCTTGCACAATCCCACTCAGCTAGGCACACCCTGCGCACCGCTCTGCACAACCTGGCTTCTGGGTGTCAGGAAAACAGCTACGGAAGTTAGGCCACGCTACGAGCTCTCAGAGCACACTAAGCATGCCCTGTACCTCGTATGACAGAGCTAAAAACACTGTTGTGCTGCCAGGGAATCCCCCAAAAATACAGCTAGCCACTGAAGAGGGAGCTTCGTGACAGCTGTATAACTATACACCACTGTCCAGTGGTGTACCTTGCACTTGTTTTTCTACTATATCTGGCACACATTTACCACTACAGATGCTGCTGACTTTTTCCAGTCTGTCATCTGTCTCATTACTTTAATGAGATTGTAATGCTAATTTGTTATATTACATCTAATTTCTATGGAAACAGATGAATGTCACAAATGCAGGATTATGACTTCACTGTGAGCTCAGCAGATGCTGTAGGCAGCACAGACTGCAGCAAGCACAAACCTACGAAAAACAGAACAGCCAGTAAGAGGCCAAGCACATACAAATTCTTTACTTGTAGTGTTTCAGTACAAAACATCTAGCTAATCCAGCATACCTGCAAGTCAGGCTTCAGCGTTAACTGTTAACTCCAATTCTATCAGTGTAAACACCCACAAAACTATCTCACTAAGTCAGACTACTGGAGTAATTTGGATTTTATTGTTAGGAAAAGCATCATCTACTCAGAGGAGTGATGCTCAGACAATGCTCAGGCCAGATTTTCACTTTGCATTTTAACTGTTGCTCTGAGAAGTTTCTGCTTTTAAAGAGGCATTCTTGATTGCAAGACAGCCATGAAAACCTAACCAGACCAAATTTCTTTTAAATAAAAGCTCTAAAGCTTTAGTTGCTGCATTTAGGCAGCTGCCCTAACCTCTTAGAAGTGCTGTCCTACAGTAGTGTCCTGTATCTCTCCTAGGAAAGGTTTTTCTTTTCTAAAAACCTACTAAGCCCTACCTTAAATCAAGATAGCATCAGCTCACACCTTGAATTACAAAGTTGTTCTGATGTTATTCCAATCAGGACTTCTGGACTCCGAGCTTAACTACAGTGCTCGAAAAACTACGCGAGAAGACCGTTTCCTTCTGCACCGCAGTGGTTGAGCCACAGCCTGTCAGCCGTCTGCAGCGCGCCCAGAGCAAATCACACAGCCTGCAGCTGCTCCCGGTACCCCTTTTCTGAGGCCACAAGCAGCCTGCCGACCAGATGAGCCGCTCTGGCAGTGCCTGCAGCCTGCTCATCACCACTAGCCTCTGCCCTCAAGCCCTGACCAGCCTCCTGTTGGGACAGGTACACGCACCCATTGCCGGCACGGAGGAAGAAAACTGCAGGCACCCAAGCACAGGTGCCTTGGGGCACAGCTCTGAGCCAGCAGAGCCAATCCAACAGCTCACTGCACAAGAAGGGCAGACCTATTGCACGTATTATATATATATCTCAGTGCAAGACAGAACAAGGAGAAGGCTATGCAGCCACCTAGCTAGAATGGCCGGACACCACAATCCCTTCACAACAGGCACAAGACCATATTTTTCACTCCGAGCTGCTCATGCAACAAGGTAAGCTCAACTGAGTTTGCCCAGAGTAAAGTGAAGCGGGGGAGGAAGCCACCCACACGAAACAAATCCCAAAAAACAAAGCCACACGCATGTCTTTTTCAGAGCAATACTGTTAGACAAGGGCCAGAGCTTGCCCTGTTCTACTGAAAGATCAGCACAGCATGAACACATTGGCAGAGAAAGGAAAACAGTAAGAATTAGGAGACAAGAGCCTTAGTAAAGGCACCTCCTCCACCAAGAGGAAGAACAACAAATAGTCTTTCCAAGTAACAGCAAAAGCCAGTCCAGCTACTTATATTTCAGGCCCTTGCTCATACTTTGTTCCTACCATCCTAATCCCCTGCTGCAAAAAACAGCCTAGCTTTCTAGGAACCTAGTTTCCTCTAAATTTAGCATCCCTTGGATTAACCTAAAACATTAAAACCTCTGTCTTTTCCTTTTTCACTGGTCAATTAAACCTGATTACTGGAAGTTCCTTTGAAATATCCAAGTTTCCTTAACAGTATATGGCCATTCACCTACCACTGGTTACAAAATTGCTCAAACTGCATTACCCTTAGGTTAAACTCTTCTAGCCACGTTCGTCTTCCCCAGTGCAGAGGTAAAAAACAGCAGAGATAAAGCTTGTACTGCCTGTTAAAAATACAGCCTGCAGAGCCTTCAACCCATCTCTTCTTAATACCTCCACAAACAGTTCTACTAATCTGCAAGAGCATTAACTCACTTTCCAAATATGAAGATCACTTGAGGATCTGCTATTTCACAATGAAAAAACTCATGCTGTTCACTCAAGAAAAGCACAAGGAGACTTACATAGTTAACCCCACTTAAAATAGTGTTCTGACCAAGCCTGGACCAGATACCACTTCTGCTCTAGGAATCCCCTGACCTCACATAGTCCCCTAAATTGGGGCCTTTTATAGCCAACTATCTCCTTGCAGTAGTGAGGCTTATTCACAGCAGCTCCACTGAAGAAAAGTGATGGTATTTGCATTTAAATAGAGCTCTCCTATTGAGCATCTGAGCTCTGCACCTCCAATCAGATCTGCCAACTATTAGCCCCAAGATGCCAAACCAGATATTAAATTCAGTGCTAACATGACACATTAAATAGATTTAAGGATTATCAGGCTGCATATATAAAGATTTATTTCTATATCCTGAACATACAGCAGCAGGTAACCCTGGCTCTGCAGGACAAATTCTGAAATCCGTTTGTACATGTTTGACAATTTGCTTTAATAGAGCTCAGCCACAAAGCTTTGCTTAGACACCTCAGAGACCACGCAGCTGTAAGGCTCACTGAAGAGCAAAATGCTTCCTAGCCCTGGCTCAGAAGGACTCCTTTGTGCTGATGAAGAGCAATAATTGGTGAGTTTTGCAGAAAGACCAGAAGAGAACATGTACTAAGTGTCATATAAACTCAAATATACCCTATTACCCCCCCCAGGCTAAACTGAAAATACCAGGGATGACCACTGCACAAAATCAGCTTTTTAATAACTTTTTAGAAGACTGGCCTACATCGTCAAGACTCACATTATTAAAAGTCCATACAAAACAATCAACTTCTCTATTATTCTTCATTATTTTCTCCAGAGGGGGGAGAAAAAAAGAAAACCCACATGGGATTTCTAAAGCCCTGTAAGATCTTGCCTCCTGGTACACAGCACATCTTCAGCACACACAGTTAAAGTCTTCATGCCAACGAGCTGTGGATGCCAACACCTTTGGAACAAAGTTATTGACAAGAACTATGCAATTTAAGTCAAAGCAAGGCTTTATCAAGCTAATCATAATTCATACTGGGAAGGACTTTAGGTATTCTGTGAGCTGAGAATCCTCTTATAAGAGTTACAGAAGCAGTCAAACTTAGGGACAAAGTTTAACTGAGCAATACCTTTTCCTTTCAATTCTTTGTATTAAAGAAACCCTCAGGAGATGGAAGAATCTTGGCTCCTGCTGTAGGTCTTGTTGGTAAGTTTGCTTCACTGAGGAAAAAAAACCTTTTTTGTTCTAATCATTCTTCAGTCCCTACCATATATTGAATGATGAAGAGTATTTACAGTTTAAATAAAAGAACAAGGAAAAGCAGTGATAAAAATTTGACTTTGAAGGCTCAGCAGAGCACTCAAATCCTGTAAGCATCTATGTAAAGGCCAACATAAGCTACAGTTTTCAGCTAGAAAACTTTAATTCCAGGGCCATTACCGCCACACCAAGATTATCGCAGCTTCTTAATGTTACTGGATCAGAAACCCAATCTCACTTTTCTCCAGATGTTGTTCCTCCCATTTCTCTGCGTTACAGAAAGCATTTGCTTCAAGCATTTTTCAGCTGCTGATTAAAGCCTCCCAGCTGAGTCACTGCAGGGACTCATATGTCTAAATCAGGACTTGTGCTGCTGAGTCAGACTGAAGCGATAGAACAGAGAAACAGTTACACTGACAAATCTGGCAACACTTTTAAGCCTAAACACCCTTTCACAAAGGTAATCTTTATAAGATGCCCAGTAATAGAGCTGTAATGGGTATAAGACACATACCCCTAAGACAAAGCCTGCCAGCAAGGAAGGCTGACAGCCACGTGTTCAGGGTGGGATATGGTAGCAAGATTATACAAGTGTAACCAAATGTATTTGATGAATTCCATTAGCTTTGATCAATTAGTGCCTACATGGTACATTTCAAAGCCAGCCCAGCTGAGAGCGAGGGCTGGACCAGGTGGCCTCTGAAGGTCCCTTCCAATCTATGTTTTCTTGTGATACTATAAACTTGGTCAGTTACAATTAAAAACAAAAACAAACCTAACTTGACTAGCAAAACACAGCAAGTGAACTACAAAGTTTCATTTGACCAGCCTCACTTGCTACATTCCTTGGATTTTTTTCCACCTGGCAGCAAGTTCGTCCATTTCATATACTGGCCTGAAAATCCAGAGGATTTCCAGGCTCCTCCTGGCCTGCCTCCCTGTTTGCACAGGCTCCGAGCTAAGTACCTGCCCCTGCGGCATCACACCCCTGCCCTGCTGCTGCAAGGCAAACTGCCACAAGTACAGCAGGGGTTACCACTCTTTGCTGTCCTCACACTCCTCGTATTCATGGTCCAACACATCAGTCAGCGCAACAAAATCTGCTCCGAGTCGCAGGGGGATTCAGAAAGCCACTTCACAAATTCATACACCTTCAGGGTACCAAGGAGATTCACAAACTGAACGGGAAACACAGGACTCTCCATTGGAACAATTATCAGGAGAAGCAGCTTGGTAGATTTTTCTCTGTAGAGTTTGTTTTCAACAAAATGCCTGTGCTTTCAACACTGTGCCCTTCAGGAATAGCACAAAGTTTAAATTATTAAGCTGATTTAGTAGTAGACATCAGAGCAGTTCAGATCATACAGAGTGAACATTTTACAATTAGAAGAACAAGAGAGCAGTACTAAAACAGAGATTGAAGACTCTCATATTACCTGAAAATGTTGACAACCTCTTGCGTATATTACAGTTAATGGGGCATTTCTTTAAGAAAAAAGAAAGCTTTTGTGATATTCTTAGAGCTGGGGAAGGAGAGGACTGGAAGGATATGCCAATCATTATCTGAAGCTACAAAGAGTCAATAGCAGGCAATGGGTATTAGGCTGACTACACATTATTGCTTCATGATCTCTCTTTTCTCCAGAAGGCTTAATGGCTAACATTTGTTCCTCAAATTCTCATTATTTCTGCAGTCAGCTAGTCAAATACAGCTCACAAGAACACATTGACAGTTAAGCCTTGGAAACTTGATTCAGTATGAGCTGAATGCCCAGCTATATCAAGTATTTTGCTTTTTTGAGTCAACCAAGCCAATTGGTAGCTGTGGTATGAATCCAAAGTACTTGGAGATCACTGATCAGATGGCATTATAGGTCTGTCATGCTAGTTTTGGACATGAATTTCTTATTGCTATCATCTATTTACAGCTGGAAAGAAAGCCGCTGGCCACTTCTACATTCTTTCTCTAATTGACACTTCTTTCCTCAAACTGTCGGCAAAGCTGCTGTTTTAAGTGAACAAACAAAACCATTCAGTGTAACAGGGACAATGGAACAGTATTAGGTATTTCTGAAGTGTTTCAAAACCTAACCCCTCTCTGGCATATTAACATTAATCAACAATTTCTTTGTAAATTTAAAGAGCGTCACTTTGAAAGCCATAGCTGAAGTCTTGCAGCTGTAGTAGTAGTAACATCTGAGGTTAGCTTAAAATAAATTATTAAAATTACTTCTAAGTTTACAATTAGCAGTGCTTAAGTGAATTTTCTGTGTTTCTTCTGTATGTCATTTTCTCATTTGTGAAAAAGTTCCTTAACTTTGAGAAGCAACAGAAAAAGATTCATCTGCAACTCAGATCATGTAAAGTATTTTACACCTTTCTGACCACTGAGATGTCCTTAGTTGAGCACACTGAACTGAAACACCTGCTTTACAAGGTAACAGAAAAATTCTTTGTAACAGCAGCTACAGATAGGGACATATCAACTTCTCTGCAGAGAGTTCTCTTCTAAAAAAGTGCATCTCATACAACTTAACTATTTCAGTTGAGACTGTAGAAAGAAAAGGGTAAACAATCCATGCTTCTTAAATACAAGTCAAATGTATTCTGTAGAATTACCTGTATACACCCATATAAAAAGACAGCTCTAAATTTCTATAGAAAATTAGCTAAGAATAGGTTCTTATATTAAATCTGTTATTTTATCTACCTGTGATTTTTGATAATTTTACAATGAAGAACAAATTGCAAAAAAAAAAAAATCACTTCATTGCTCAGAAGATACAGAGGGACAAGAAAACCAAACAGCTATGCACACGGGAAAAGACAACTACATAAGTCCTGTCAAAGACACAGCAACTGAAGACCTTTCCTTCATGGTTTTGAAATTATCCCAGCTGGTGTTAAACCCTGGAAAAGTATCAAGGGTTTGTGGTCTTGTCACTTGCGCACTTCTGTTTCGAATGTTTTAACTCTGTTGCTTTTACGCTCTCATGCAGGTTCTTCGAGTGTTTACTACGAATGAGCACCGCACAGATTCAGTAATCTCCAAGAGCTGTCTTGAACACAGCCTGCCGCTATCCCCGAGCTGGGTGCTTTGCACACAGTACATTCTGTGCTAGTAAAACGCTTATCCATGCAGTTATTTGGCTCTCTGGTGCAGCAGTCACCATTGGCTCATTCCCTTCTGTTTTAGCTACCAAGAGCCAGTGATGTGATATCATTACTGGAATGCGCAACCGCTTTGCTGATGGTGCTGGCTGCAGAGGGGGAAGGGAAAAAAGCAAAAAACGTTTTCTTTGAGAGAATTAACAACCATACAGTGTACTTGTCTTTCATTAGGATCAGTCTAACATTAAGACTCCTTTTACCCTACCTGTGCTCCAATGTAAGGACCCACCTAATCCTCAGTCCAGCTCTCAAACACTAATTTCAACTCTACCACCTCCTAACCTTTTCACCCCAAATCTAAAGTTCGGGAGCTTTAAGTTCTTTGCAACCCGATTCCCATGTTCCGAGACATTCAGATTTCCTTAAGAGTGTACTGATGATCTACCAGATATAACAATCTTTCACCTGAGGCCAGACAGTCCTTTGTAACAGTTCTGAAAAAAAACAAACAGTAAGTCTTTGACTAAGCCAACTCAAACTCAAGACACGCATGAGTTATAGGAGTTAAAGCAACCAGAAACAGTGGACAGCAGTGAGAGAGCTGTAAGATCCTGACAAGCTCATCATTCCCCACATGTGCTTTGCTACAGAAACAAAACAAACAATACTGGCTGATTTTTGATGAGCAAATTTGAGGTTGAGTCTCACTAGTTGAAAACTGAAAGGATGAAAGAATTAGTACTTTCACTATTACACTAGCCATTTTAATGATTGAGCTCCCCTTTACAAAGTTCATGTTTGCTCTCTGCTAAACACAAGCAAACAAAGCAAACTAGCCAAATAACTAGTTAAACTCATCATCCATCAGCCACAGAAGTTTTGGTTTAAGAACTGAGATTACATATTGCTCCATACGCTAAGCGCCACAATAAAGATATTAGACATGTAATTTGCACAGTGACCGAAGGAAGACCTGATGACCATTTCCAGTAACACTGGCAAGTCCAATATTCTATGACTGCTTACAAAGCACAACTGTATTCAACCTGCAACATACAAAAGAAAAAGGGGTAGCAATGTTGTCCTTCCAAAACATAGCCGCATTACCCCAAAATGCTGACAAAGCAGTCCTGGTTTATTAAAAAAATAAATAAAAAACAGTAACACTAGAACAACTCAAAGGATGAATAGTATTAAGTTGTTGCTGTCAAGAAAAAAAGTCTGCTTGAAGCTCCAACAAGAAACTGAGGAGCAGGAGGGAAAAGGACAAGAAAGCTCCTTTGCATAAGTGTCCTCAGCTGTGGATAACACACAGTTTTCAGACATTCACCAACAGGCCTGAGGGCATTTTTCTACTCAAAGTTGCCAGTCAAGATTCTAAATCTCAAGCTATAATTTAAGTTTTAAAAGCTACTCTAGACTGGGTAGTTCTGTAGCCATTGCATATGCAGACTTGCAGCCACTAACTTCTTCTGGAACATCACAAGAGGCGTTTGAAGATGGAACAAGAGCTTCTGACAAGGTCATTTTGATCAAGCTGCATCCCACTATGAAGGGCATTTTTAAGACTTCTGAAGGCAGGTCTGGTTAAAAGATAATACTGCTGCTTAAAATGGATAAGAAACTAGTCCTTACTTCACAGAGGAACCTTATTCTATTTTGTAAGGGATAAGCCTGCTATAAGCTTGCTTTTCACATTTACCTCATCCATTCAAACCCTGCCTTGCTACTTTAAGCCTCAAAAAAGTGACATTCTTGCTTCCTTGAGTAGGGAGCCTTGATTTGGAGCTATGTCGAAGACAACAAAAGCAGTCTTCTGTTATTGAAATGCCTTTTGAAGGGCAATGCTCAGTTATGATTTATTTGTAGCTAGCAAGATAGCTATCTGCTATCTCTCTGAGCCCTTGCTTAAGTATATTTAGTTATACGCTTATGAATATACAAAGTCACCCACTGTATTTGTTTCCTGTACAGTGTCAGGAGACGTATTTGTTTGTTTGGTCTACAGTGACATGCTGTAGAGAATCAACGCTACCTGACAGCCTCTGTGCATTTATGCTCACATTTCAAACAACATCAGCAGCAGCGTAAAGAGTTCACTCCAGATTTTCTACCATGGCAAGAGAAAAAACATAATCATGTGCAAGGAGGGTTTCCATCTAGCTTAGTTTGGAATTATAACTCGTAATTGAGATTTATACAACATGGTGTGGTAAAAATTGTATCCTACTGTATCAGTATAACACACAGAATAACATGCAAGGTAGAATAAGCAGGGCCCTGCTAGGTTATTAGAACACCGAACAGTATAGTCGGGGCTCATTTCGTCCTAGACTCTTGCAGACTTCCGAGTTTAAATTAACCAGACATCAGAGATGTGACAGCAGGCCACGGGCACTCCGAGGAAGCTTCAGTAGCGGCAGCTCCCTTCAAACACCACCGTCTCTGAAGGCTCCGGCTCCGTGCCCGGGCCGGAGGGAGCTCCCCGCCCCCAGGCCCCCCCGGTACCGAACAACCCCGCTACCCCCCGGCAGCCCCCGCCGCGGCGGGGCCGGAACCGGGCCGGGCATCACCAAGCCGCTCCGAGCGCCGCGGAGGGAGCCGGCAATAGCCCCTAAAACCCCTAAAACACCCCCAAAACCCCCGGCCCCGCCCGCAGGGGGGCGCCCCGGGGAGCTGCGACCCTCCCGCCCGGCCCCGCGCGCAGCCCCAGCGCGGCCGGGAACCGCCGGAGCGGGGCCGCCCGCGCCCCAACGCGGCCGCGGCTCCCCCGGCCCGGCCTGGCCCGGCGCCCCTCAGGGCAGCGCCGCGGCGAGGGGCACGGACGGGCTGCTGCTGCCGCCGCCGCCCTGCCCGGACCCCCGCGGCCGCCCTCACCCATCGCGGCTGCTCCGGCTGCGGCTCCCGAGCTGCGGCGGCCACAATATGGCGGGCAGCGGGAGAGGGAGGGCGAAGGGAGAAGGCGACGAACGGCAGCCGCGAAGGGACAAACCTCCTCCGGCGCCGCGGGCGCCCCGCCCCTTAAAGGGGCAGGGCGGGGAGGGGGCGGGGCGACCCGCGCCGACAGGGCGCCCCCAGCGGCCGGGGTCGGCACCGCGGCGGCACCGGGGCGCCGCGCGTGGGGCCCGGTCCAGCCTGGCACCGGCCCCCCGAATCCCGCCGGCAGCGCGGTGGCGGACAACAGGCCAGGACAAGAGGCGCCGAAACGCTCTAAGAAGTCCTTTTATTATAAAGTTCATCGCCGATCCCACATGTCCTTCGCTGCTCCCCTGCTCTGCGGCTCTTCGTGCCACCCTGGCGTGGGGGCCGTTAGGTGGTGCGGGGCCGGCGGTTCCCACCCATGGCAATGAAAATGTCAATGGGGATGTTGGGCAGGGTCAGGCAGTGGCTCCCGGGGCATCGTCGCAGCTGCCTGCACAGGGAGAGAGCAGGGTTAGCTTGGCAGCATGGCGCAGCATGGCACAGCATGGCGGAAAATGGCACGGCACAGCCTGGCATGGCACAACACGGCACAGCATGGCACGGCACGACACAGCACAGCATTGCGTGCCGTTGCTTGGGCTGCACTGCATGGCACAGCGCAGCACTGCTTGGGCTGCATGGCACAGCATGGCGCAGCATCGCATGGCACGGCGCAGCATGGCACAGCACGCCATGGCGTGGTGCGGGACGGCACGCTGCCTGCCCCGAGAAAGCCCTGGGGCAGCAGGCATGGGGGAAAGCAGAGAGCCGACCTGGCCCACCCCGCAGGACTGAGGGGCTCGGGCCGTCGGGGCGATGTTTCGGGGAGCAGAACAGCCGCGTTCGCCAAGGAGGGGGCAGGGGCTGCGTGCTGGGCCCTTACCTTCCCACGGTCTGCTGAGCGGCTACCGGCTCCTGCGTTTCGGGAGCCACGGCCAGGCCGGGAGAGTCGCCCGCCTCTATGGGAAACCTCCGAGCTTGCGGGGTCTCCTGGGAGCTCATGTCCAAGCCCCAGACCTGCGTGAGCGGAGAGCAGAGCGGGGGCGTGAGGGCAGGCGCACGGGGCGGCAGCCGACCCCGGCCGCTACGCTGCCAGGCGCTGGCCGGGCCCCGTGGCACGCGCGGCGGCTCGGCGGCGTCCCCGGCTGAGCGCGGTGGCGGCAGGGCCGCGAGCGAGGGCAGGTGGCAGCGGGGCCGGGCGCTCTGTGACCCGCCGCGCGCCCCCGCATCACAATGCCACCGGCACCGGCACCGGCACTGGAACCGCAGGGACATGCAGCCGGGAACCCCCTGCTCCCCGCTTCCCCGGCTGGGAAAACTCGGAGCAGAGCCAGATTCGGCGAGGCGGGAGTGGGGGGCCGCTGCTGGAGGTGGAGGACGCCGTCAAGGAGCGGAGCATTTTCCCGCTCCGGCTGCGTCGCCGCCTGCTCCGAACCCCCCCCGCCACCTCCCCAAATCCTGCCCTGGGGCGGGGGGGAAACAGCAGCAGGGGACGGGATGCAGGGAGATGAGATGCGGCAAAAGGAGGGGAAGCGCTCGGGAGGGACCCCCCAGCCCCGCGCCCCGGCCGCCACCTGCTCACGGCACCCGCCAAGAGGTCGTTTCAGCACAGCCCATCGCCGCCGCGACCGCCCGTTTCGGCGCCCCTCCGCCACCCCCGCTTCGCGCAGCGTCACCTGCATCACAATAGGGCGCCCGCGTCTCAAAATGTCCCCTTGCTCGGGGCCTTTGTCCGGGCCGGAGGGTGGCGGCGCGGTGGCTGCCGGCCGGGGGTGCAGGTGGGCGCCGGGGGCTCTCGCGGAGTCGCTGCAGGATGACCTGAGCGAGCGGACGGGCCCGGCTTGCCAGAGGACATGGAGGAGATTTTGCTCGCCAATGGCTACCAGCTGGGCAGGACCATTGGGGAGGGAACCTACTCCAAAGTGAAGGAGGCTTTCTCCAAAAAGCACCAGAAGAAAGTGGCCGTTAAAATTATTGATAAGAGGGAAGGTCCGGACGGTAAGAGGCGACCCCGGAGAGGACTCCGGGCTGAGGCTCGGTCCCTCCTTGGAGGCTTCTCGTTCTTGGCAGAAAACTAGTTTCCCAAACTTTCCTCCTCGGAGCGGACGGGGAGGCAGGGGCTTGGGGGGCACCAGCTGCCTCCGAGCTCCAGGGGGGTGGGAGAGCTCCCGCGTTTCCCCACTGCGGGCGGAAGCCACAGCCCGGAGCATCAGGCCGTGCTTCCTCCGCATCCCTGCGGTGCCCTGGGAGCAGCCCTGCCGGGATGCTCGGTGCAAGGCCATGAGGGACCCGCGACAGGACCTTCCCTCGCTCCTCGGCCAAGTCCAGCAGGAGCCAGCAGCTCGGGGGCGAAGGGTCCACAGCGTGAGCAAACCGCCCTTCTCTGGCCGCAGAATTTATTCAGAGATTCCTGCCCCGGGAGCTCCAGATCGTCAAGCGCTTGGACCACAAGAACATCATCCGCGTGTACGAGATGCTGGAGTCCGCCGAGGGGAAGATCTACCTGGTGATGGAGCTGGCGGAGGACGGGGACATCTTCGACTGCGTGCTGCACGAGGGGCCCCTGCCTGAGCGCCGCGCCAGGGCCCTCTTCCACCAGCTGGTCGAGGCCATCCGGTACTGCCACGGCTGCGGCGTGGCGCACCGCGACCTCAAGTGCGAGAACGCCTTGCTGCAGGGCTTCACCCTGAAGCTGACGGACTTCGGCTTCGCCAAGCTGCTGCCCAGGAGCCGCAAGGAGCTGAGCCAGACCTTCTGCGGCAGCGCGGCCTACGCGGCGCCCGAGGTGCTGCAGGGCGTCCCCCACGACAGCCGCAAGGGCGACGTCTGGAGCACCGGCGTCATCCTCTACGTGATGCTGTGCGCCAGCCTGCCCTTCGACGACACGGACATCCCCAAGATGCTGTGCCAGCAGCAGAAAGGCATCTCCCTGCCGAGGCACCTGGGGGTCTCTGAAGAGTGCCAGGACCTCCTGAAAAGCCTCCTGGAGCCAGACATGATCCTGAGGCCTTCCATTGAGGAAGTCAGCTGGCACCCGTGGCTGACTAGCCCCTGAGAAGGGCTTGTCACGCTGTCCCCAAATAAAGGGGACAGATTGCTTCTAAAACGCTGATGCATTTTGATGTCAGTGTTTCCCATCCATCCATCCACCCCTGCGGGGGGTGGGCCAGGCCTTGGCTGACAGAGTCAAGGCGATGATGGGTCTAGGCCATGCTCTGTTCACTCAAAGCCCTTGGTTTTCAGGGGTTGAGGAGAACAAGGCACGCTTTATATGAGCTCCAAGGAGCCTTGAGCAGTTTGCCCACCTTCCCAAAGCCATCTCAAGCACTTGCATGTCCCCCAGGGCCGGTGGATCCACAGCAACGCATCCCTGGCCATGAGCACAGCAGGGAAGCTTCACACCCGCCCTTCTTCTGCCTGGTTAGCTGCTGCAGGGAAGGTGCAGCCAAGGCACTAAGCCAAAGGACAGTCCAGCATGTCCCATCCCTCTCTCCCAGGATCCTCCCAACCAGGCACACATCCCTCAGGGCAAGGTGGGAGGGAAGGGAAAAGGAATTAAAAGCAGCCAAAGAGACGCAGACCAGACCGTCTGGGTACAGTCCCCCGCCCCACCGGCGGACAAAACGAGGACACCCAACGCAGGCAGCGACTCTGTAGAATTCCTTTAATTGCTGTTAACTGCAAGTCTGTAAAAGGTTTGGAGAAAGTCATTACAAAACTACCAGCTGTTAGAATTGTTTCTGGTTTTCACCCCAGCTAGAAAAGGCTCAGGGAGATGCGGAATAGTTCAGAACAGAGAATATTGCACAGACAACCAAACGGTTAATTTGACTAAAGAAAAAGAATGACACAGATGAGAGTGCTGCACCCTCGGCAGCTCCACTGCAGGCCCAGGGGTGCAGCCAGGACTCGCCGTCACACCCCACAGCAACGCAGCCTGGCAGCCCCTGCCCCAGCAGCACCCACGCAGCCCTTCAGCAGAAACAGTCCCACCAGCATCAGGACACCAACCTACAACAGGTTTCCCACTGTAGCTAAGCTTGGCTTCTGCCTCTGTACAGAGAGAACACTGCTGCCTGTTTGGGCCGGGTCAGAGCCCAGGGCAGGGCAAGGCTGCAGCACAGCTCGGAGGCTCTGCTGGGCCCCTTCGACACCACGAAGCAGGAGCTGTGCTGCAGCACGATCCCAGGACCTTGTGGCTTTTGCAGTACCAACAGTCACCCTTAACAACCACCCAGCCATGCAGGCAGCTGCATTTAAGTACCTCCCCAAAGGAAAAATAACTCTCCCAAGTACCCCTAGGTTAATGCTCTCCAGAAATGGAAGAAAACCCATAACTCCAATTAAGCAGCCTTCAAAGAGGCAGAATGACAAAGGTAGCATAGATAAAAATCAATGCCTGAAAGGCCAGACAGGGGTGCGGGCTCTGCCCCTTTAGGATGACTGTACATTAGCAACATTCATTGAGGAGCATTTTATGACATTAGAAGGTAACTGCCGTGGGGATAAAGGCCGTGGGTCCAAAGGAAGCATTGCAAGCAGTGGAAACATGGTTTAAGTGAAGGATAGCAAGGGTGCACAGCAAGGCTGGTAACCCTCGTGGCCATGTGAAGCCTGGTGCAGCTGGAACGTGAGGGAGGGTCAGACAAATTAACACACAGTCTCAGCCAGCAGGTACCATCCACACTCACCTCCCCCTGGGAGAAGAGAGGATCAGCTGAGCCTTGCAGCCAAGGCAGAGGTTGAAGTGGTCAGTGGGCAGAACTGGGCACCACAAGGAGAGGTTCTGCTCCCAGGGTGACCCAGATCACTGCCTGCCCAGAAGTGCTCAGGTAACAGCAAGACAGAAGTACTTTGCTTGGAGAATTTAACTAAAGTACTCAAAACCCAGCAGAGGAAAGTAGTGCAGCTGGGATGGCTGCAGAGGGGAAAGCAGCCACCCTTGACTCTTAGAGAAGCTGCTGCTCTTGCAGCAGGAAACAGGAGTTTCCATTAGAAAAAGCTTCCAAGACAAAAAGCCAGGCCAGGCAGAAGCTCAGGAATTGGCAGGGAGCTTGGCTCCTTCCAGGAGGGCCCAGCTTTGGACTAAAGCCACGAGCCAACTGCTTTTCCTTGCAGTGGTGAGTGGAACAGCAGGAGCTACTTCAGCTGCGGCATCTCCAGCCCCTGGCCAGGCCCCGTTCAGGGGCTTTCTCCAGGGATGGCTTGGCAGCGCAGAGCGGCGAGCGAGCAGGAGCAGCTTGCCTTGAAGAGCCTTTGAACTGCTGTACGGTAGGTTATGCGCACACACAAGCAGACAATCAGCCAACCGGCAGGCTGGGGGCACCAAGCAATCCTGCCAGGCGTCTCAGTGCCCAGCTCACCCCAGGGACCCCTCACCGCACCACACCTGCCTCCACCCCACCGTCAGGGGCAGTCAGTTCTGGCCTTGCCAAGTCTCTAGGACCTACTGAGAAGATGGGCTCCCTAGCAGCTAAGTGTACAAGTGAACTCCTGCTTCCTCCTCCTCCAGATCTGAACAGGTCATTTGAGTTGCCCACAGGATTTAGCAGGGATGAAACTCTTCCAGCCTGGAACTGCAATCCCCAGCACAGTTACACACAAAGGAATAGCCAGTCCGTGATTTAATTCACATTCGATGGTGGAAATGAGCCTGACAAACACCAGAAGCAGTCGCTTTATTCCCAGTCTTCCCACTCTTCATCTTCCAGCTGCAAACGAGAGAAAAATCCCTTAGTTTGTTTCTTCAATTTACCAGCCATCTACCAGTAGAGATCCTCCTGCCCAGGACACCTGAGTCAGTGCAAAGCCTGACATATCCACACACATCATCCATGCCCTCACAACAGGGATTTGCTTGCCATGTCCCCCCCCCTCTTGGGGAACTTACACATTCACTTCCCTTTAAGCACACCCAAAAAGCCATTCTCTCCTTCTCCAGCTAATACCCACATGACTTCCATGCAAGATCCCAAGCTAAATTTGTCTTCCTCAGAAAGGAACCATGCCTTTGAGAAATTCGGTGCTGGAGACTGGGTGCTGCAGGTAGCCAGGTACCTACTGCAGCGCTGCCCTGGCAGGCCAGCAGCAGCCACGTCTCATGGAGACACGCTGCATAGCCTTGGTTCCTGCACAAGTGCTGGAAGCAGTGCTCAAGCCAAGGGATTTGCCCTCTCTCTCTCTCCAAGACACTGCAGTCTCTCTCCCCACCTGGCCCTAAGCCCAGGGGAAGCCCTCAGCAACACAGAGCTCTCAATATCACCCCAGGGAGCTGCCGAAATGCTGACGCCTTTTGGGAGGAACTTCCTAGCCTATGTGAGCTAGCACCTCCTCTTCACTCACCTCCCCAGACACTTCCACCTTCGAGAGCGCCAGCTGCACCTCCTCTTCAGTCATGTCCAAATCAAAGTCCTTTTCCCAGTCCTCACTGATATCAGTGCTGGAGCCTGTAACCACAAACATCGGGATTGAGCCCAGCAGGTTTTTTCTGGGAGGACCCAGAGCTGTGCATGCTCTCCAGGCACTCTGGCCAAAGTTACTGGGCAGCCACACAGCTGTCCAAGCAGGCTTATAAAGCCCATATATTTGCGAGGCTTGGCTCTAACACAGCCTGGCCAAGGACAAAGTCTACCCATGCTGTCAGCTTGCTAACAGAGATGTGATGACTGAGCTGGACTTCTATCACAGCAGTGACTGTTTCATTTAGTACAGAACAAGTGGGAGAGGTGAATGCCAGAGCATGTTCTCCTCCAGCCTCAGAGAACTAGGTTGTGTCATGCTTTGGTCACACAGAAGATATAGCAGATAAGGAATGTCAAGAGTGACCTAGGTATGGGAACTGAAATGAACCCCAAGAGAAATCACAACCTCCCAGGGCAGAGGAGCAGCAGGGGCACTCAGAGGTGACGTGAAGAGGGGAGGACACACTTGTCCATACACAGACCTCAGCCTGGCCCCCTAGTATCCAGCAAGCCAGGGAACTAAAGGCACTGTCTACTCAGTCCAGCAAGGAGACTTTTAATTTCTTCCTCATCTAATTTGATTCTGCTCAACATGAAAACAGATCCAGTGCACAATTCTGAGCCACCTTCCCCAAGCTTGGGTTATTTCCAGCTGCTTTATAATCCTACAATTAGCATAACCATTACACTGGAAGACCTACAGCAGGCCCTGCTGATGGCAGCATCCCCTGCAACAAAAGGTTTGTAAACAGCATCAGCCAGAGCTATAACTCTTCCCCCTTCTCAGAGCCAGGCAACATCATTGAGGAGTCTCGTCCTCCACCCTCCCGAGGAATGGGGCTCCCGAGAGCGAGACAGTGCTCGGGCCAGAGCGAGCCACAGCACCAGCTCAGCTGCCTGCTGACAGCAGATACCGACAATCTGCCTTGACCAATCTGACCCTGCCCAACAGCACAAGGATTCATTTCCACTTTAGTTCAGCTATTAGACAGTGTTTGGATCTAACCCTCCCCAGTGACTTCTACAAAATTCCTTTTCCCCTCCCACATCAGGAAAAACAGAGAATCCAGCCCTGTCCTTTGGTATCTTCTGGACACCAATTTGGAGAAGGGATAGGGTCAGGACAGGGCAGAGATCTTTTCCATTGCAGAAACAGTCACAATGGGTCAGTGCTGCTGCCAAAACAGGCATATCAGCAACACACTGAGCTTGATGAATCAGGTAGTCCTAATGGGAGATCATCAGAAGTACTGAACTGACCCAGTGATCTATGACCAGCAACTACAGCTCCAAGCCCAAAAAAGGAGGCACCCAGGTTCCCTTTCTGACTTTAGCCTCTAGCCCCTTCCCCAAGGGTCACCATCCCCAGCAGAGGGTTTCCAGGCACAGGGCTGGTCCCCTCATACGCACCTTTCTTGCCGTTGTTGGAGGGCGTGGATTTCCCACTATCTGAATTCAGCTCAAAGACTCGTAAATCTGTCGGTCCTTCCTCCTTCAGAGTCTCTGTCCTGCCCTGGGCTTTGGCCTCCACCTCCTTGAGCTCTGTGACAGCCGGCCGCTCTGAGGATGCTGCCGACTCCAAGGCAGCCGCAGAAGGATGGCCAGGTTCTGCAGGCTTTGGCAGGGAGCCCTGCTCTTCCAAGGTGGCCTCCAGCAGCCTTTGGGAGAGGTCCTGGGCCCCAGCTGGTTGTACTCCAGTCTGTAGCTGTGCAGCAGGCACAGAGGCAGGGTTTGCAATCTGAGTCACAAGGGAGATGCTCTCACTGCTCTCAGAAGGGCTCCCCTCCACTGGGGCTGACTCAGAAGGGGGGACAGCCCAGCTTTCCTCTGAGGGTCCCTTGAGGGGGGTGGGGTGGCTTCCCTCCGGGGCTGCAGGGGCAGATTCTTTCTCTGCTGCTTCTGGAAATTTCACATTTGCACAAGGCAGGGGTGACATTCCCAAAAACTCCTCTGTAGGAAGGCAGAAGAGAAGCAAGAGATGTTTCAGCAAGTGTGTCATAAGCTGGGAGCAGCAACAGCACCGCAGCCTGGCAGTCCCCGACACCGGGCTTGAAACTACTGCAGGCCTCTTCTAACCAGGCTCAACCAGCCTCTTCTGCCCAGCCCTCCGGGGAGGCCTCCCACATCACCCCACCTTTCTCCCCCCTCCCACCACCCTCCCCAGGGGGCTGCAGGGCTGACTCCCCCAAGGCTACAGCACTGGGCACCTCGCAGTGTTCGATCACTGGCGCTGTGTAGAGCAGATCCAGCCAGCAGAGCCCAGGGGATTAGCTTCCTCCATGCTCCAGGCAAGTGAAGAGCAGCTGATCACAACCACTAGCAGTTGGAGCAGCTGATGGTCCAACTACTAGTGCAGCAGCAGCTGACAGTGAGGCAGGAATGGCTGTGGCCAGGCTGGGAGCCAAATTTGTGGGAGTGAGAAGGAGCCACTATCCTCTCCGCTCAGACCTGCTGGGGTCTGCATGAGCCCTCCCCACAGATCCATCCCTTGCCATCCAACCCACCTTCATCCTCTTCCCAGCCTGGCTCCTCTCGGTGCATGCTCTGCTCCACTCTCTGCTTCAGAGCTTCCCTCCGGACCTCATCCTGCAAGGAAGTCAGAGTCAGCAGGCAGTCATGTCCCCAGTCCTTTCTTCCCCAAGGCAGTCCAGTGTCAGCAACAACAAAGACATGGAAAAGGCAGCCCAGAGCCCTGTTTTTCTGGGGAAGACATCTTCCTCCCTCTCTTTGGTCTGCATTAGAGAGCTCCTCAGCCCAATGAAGAAAGCACCCTCCTCCTGACCTACCTGCTCCAGGCGATGCACTTTATAGAAGTAGCGCTGCCAAAATTCAGAATGAGAAACAGCCACAGGGACCTGGGAACAACACAGAAGATGCAATGAGTCACTTTAGAGGGATGGCTGTGGTTGCTACCTTGCTCCTCTCTCCTCCTGAGCCTTGCAGTTACCCCTGTAGCCTACACAAGTCACCTGCATTCTTCAGGGGCTCAGTCCCACACAGACTTGGCACTGAGCATCAGGTACACACCTGCAGATGCTCAGTCCCAGACAGCTACAGAGGAACTTCTGCTCCAGGCCTGTGACAAGCAGGCAGGGGAGAAGAATCCGATATGCTGCCTTATATCAACATGTCCATTTACTACACAACCACAGTCCTGCCAAAAGCTCCAGGGCCCAAGCAGCTCAGAGCTTCCTTGTGTCATACACAACTCCCGGTCAAACAGAACTTGCCCACTACAGGTGCCTCACCATCTTGCTGTAGAGCGCACGGATGGAAGGGCTGGTCGCCAGCAGCTCTGAGATCTCCCCTTTCTTCTCCTCTAGGTTAAACTGAGAGAGCCAGGCCTCAAGGAGCTCAGCAGGGCCTGTAAAGGACAAGCACAGAGATAGCAAAATCCTTGGCACAAATAAGGCAGGATAAGTTTCATGGGAAAGATGCTACAGACCAGTCCAGCTGGGGTGAACAAGGAGCAAACAAGGAAAGGCAGGAGAGCAGCAAGATGTGCAATGCTGAGATGAGCACACCACCTTTTAGAGGCCTCACACTGCAGACAGCAGCTGGGGTGGGATTCCCAAGCTGGATGCAGTCAAAGCAGAGTAACCAGCACAGCTTCATAACTCTTTAAAAGCCAAGGGCAGTCAAGGCATCCAGGGGTGCGTGCATGCCCACTCACTCCCTCCTCCACACACTGGACACACTTCCCTTCCCCAGGGAAAGGGAGCATTTCTGCAGCTCAGTGAAGACCCTGCTGCTGCAAGGGACTGGACTGCCTGCCCTGAAACCCCCAGGAGAGGCTCAGCAGACAGCACCTGAAGGTCACACACTAAGTGACAGGCACCAGAATCTCACTGGAAGGGCTGAGGGAGATGTGGGTCCCTGAGCCCATCCTACACCCTGGGTTCTCCACCAGCAAGAGGCCAGACAGCATCAGCTGTGGAAGTGGTTTAAACAGACCCAGCAAACAAAGCACAGGTTAGTCCTCCAGGGCAGCAGACAGATCTGCTTTCTATCACTGGTGACCCAGGCTACAGTCAAACCAGCAGAACCATGGGTGAAAGGCCCTGGGCAATTCAGGACAGTCCACAGACACCCGCACAAACACCAGCTTTGCTCGGCAGCCCTGTCCAGCCCCACACATACCATCAGGTTCGTTGCAGTAGGTGGCTGGGTCTGACTGAAGACTGTAGAGACGAGCCTGGAGGAGAACACGAGAGAGAAGACCTGTCAGCAGAGGAGCAGCAGCTAAGCCCCAAAAGGACGGGGCTCAGGACTCTGCACCCCTGGTGGAAGCTCCAAAAGGGGACACTCACCTTAGCGCTGTCATAGGGCTCTGTGGTACCTGTGGGTGTTGCCATCAGCGTTATGACATCGCAGTCAATGGTCTTATCTGGCGAAGGAGCAAACGTGTCCGAGATGACACCCAGGAAGTCAGAGATCCCTTTCCTCACCTTTTCAGTTGCACCTGAGGGACCTTCTGTCTTCTTGAAGAAAAAAGCAACATGACATAAGTTACTGTGCCTGAAGCGACAGGACAAATCTCAAATAGTCTTTTCTGGCTAGGTTCCTTTACAGAAGGAGGATTTTTCACCCCTCAAAAACATGCTAATGAGGCAATTGGGTGGCCAGGGCTGGGCTATGAGAAGGGTGTGGTAGCAGGAACTAGCCTCAGGTGGCAGCAGGCAGGTGTTGGTAATAAGGTGGTAGGGAACCAAGCCTGGGTTGTGAGATGGGAAAGACACAGCCAGGTTTGGGAGCTGGACAGTCGCAACAACTACACAGGATAATGCTGACAGTCTGTAAAGAGATGTGATGTCATATTACAGCAACACTGCCAGTAACCTGTCTACATGGCACAGGTGGAGAAGGAAAACACAGCAAACCCTTCTCCACTTATCTCCAAAGGTTCCTCCCCACAACACAGCAAGGAAATCACACAGGGCTTGGTACTGAATTTGCACTGGGGAGAAAATCTGAAATCTGAAGCCCAAATTTACATCTTGAGGTTTGTTTAGAAAGGATTGTGTCCTCAGAGGCAGGACCAATCTGCCCGCTGCAGGTACATCTTACTTATCCCCTAGTTCTGCTTTCTGCAACAATCTTAGCTCTCTTACTCCTGTACTCACTGCCAGTTTGTCCTTGACCACACTGGCCGTAGCAGCAATAGTGCAGGCTGTATCATGCTGCACTACTTGGGTGAACTCAGCCAGGTCCCGTTTCATGAATTCCAAAGCTTCTGTCGACTGTAAGAAGGAGAAAGACAGACTGCATGATCTTTTGAGTCTCCCACAAAGCCCCTGTTGCCCTGAGAGCATGTGATACATTACAAATGTCAGAGTGTCAGAGCCTTTAATGCAACTGAGGTTCATACCCAACACATGCAATGGGTGAGACCATAATAACTATAATAACAATGGAGCACAGCTATTCCCAAATCATTGGGTTTTTTTTTTTTAGCTAAGGATGGAAAAAAACAGGTTAGGAAAAGCATTGTTCTGAGTCTTATATATAATTAACATACGCAACGCTGTCACAGGCAGGAAATTACACACCAGCAAGCAATGCTACGAGCATACGTCCTCCCCGTTCAGACAGGGAGTCTCACGTCCCCAGCAGAGCTCCCAGGAGCGCTGGGATCCCAGCGAAGCGGCCGGGTCCTCTGCTCCCGGGCCGGTAACAAACGCCCGCGGCGGCTCCCTTCAGGCGCATCGGGGTACCGGCCCGGCGCCTCGCAAGGGGCCGCAGGCGCCTCGGGGGAAGGGAGCGGGCCGCGGAGCCGGGGCAGGTGCGGCCCGGGCAGGGAGGGGGCAGGGAGGGACGCCCGCCGCCGCCTACCTTCTCCTTGACGGCCTGGTAGCTCTGCTGCAGCCAGCTCCGCCACCAGCCCGCGTCCTCCCTGCGGGCACACGAGAGTCAGGGGGGCCCGGGCCCGGCTCCCGCCGCCGCCACCACCCACAGCCCGGGCCCGGGCCCGGCCCGCCGCCCCCCGGGCCCCTCCCCGGCTCCGCCTCCCTCCCTCCGGACCCGGCACGTTCCCCCGACCCGGCCCGCTTCCCGCCGCCCCCGGGCCCCGCTCGCCGCTCGGCCCCGCCGCACGGAGCCGCTGCCGCCCCGCGGGTCCCTCCCCCCTTTCGCCGCGGCGCCGCGGCGCTGCCCTCACCCCTCCGCCATCTTGGCGGCCTGACGTCACCACTATTTACCGACCCCTCACCCCGCAGGCCCCGCCCCCGGGGCGGGCCGCCGCGCATCCCCGCGGCGCCGGGGGAGGGGGTCGGGCCTTGTGGCCGACGTCACTTCCGCCTTCCGGGAGGGCCGGCGGCGGTACGGTGGCGGGGGGGGGCGTGGCTGGCGGCGGCGGCGGCGGGGAAGGTGAGGGTCGGGCCGGGTCGGGCCGTCCCCGGCTCGGGGCCGCGAGTCCCGCGCTGCGGTCGGGGCCGGGGGCAGGGGCGGCCCAGGGGGGTGAGGGGTCGGTAAACAGTGGGGCTTAGCGCCCTGGGAGCCTCGGCGGGGCCGGGGTCTGGCGGCTCCCCGGTTGGCGAGGCCTCGCTGGCGGCCGCGCCGCGGGCTGCCCCGGGCGGAGGCGCTGGCGGAAGCGTCGCGGCTTTGCTCGCGGGGCGGGGCGGGGCGAGGGGCGCGGGCCCCGGCGCCGTTTCCCGTGCGCTCTCAGGCTGCGCCCCCTTTTCGGGAAGTTCGCGGCTGTGGCGCGGCGGCTGGCGGGAGGGAGGGACGCGCCGGGGCTGCCGCCTTGGCCGTCTGCCCCCAAGGGCTTCTTGCGCTAACGGCTTCCTCTTACTGACTCTCGACAGCAACCGGAGGCGACAGCAGGAGCAATGGAGATGCAGTCGTACTACACCAAGCTTTTGGGCGAGCTCAATGAGCAACGGAAGAGGGACTTTTTCTGTGACTGCAGTATTATTGTGGAGGGGAGGATCTTCAAAGCACACAAGAACATTTTATTTGCAAACAGCGGCTATTTCAGAGCCTTACTGATTCATTACATCCAAGACAGCGGACGACACAGCACTGCTTCTTTGGACATTGTTACATCAGAGGCCTTCTCCATCATCCTAGATTTCCTTTATTCAGGGAAGCTAGATCTCTGTGGGGAGAATGTTATTGAGGTCATGTCTGCGGCTAGCTATTTGCAGATGACTGATGTGGTCAACTTCTGCAAAACGTATATAAGGTCGTCATTAGATATTTGCAGGAAAATAGAGAGAGAAGCTGCTTTCTATCAGGCCGATAGCGGGAGTGCTAGTTCTGCAAGAGAGGGCACTTCTTACGGTTCAAAGAGTCAGTGCTCTGCCTCTGTCTCTTCTCTGCAAGAAAAGGAAAGGATTTCAGATTGTCAGAGAGATCCTCCCTGTGGTGAATGCAGCAGCTGCCATCCCTTGGAGCTCGTAGTGAGAGACCCCGTAAGCAGCGACTCTCCAGATGACATTAATTCTTCGCTGCCCAAGGGGGTAGAGCCCAAAGTAGAGTTTGACTCAGATGGAGTAGAGGTGGAAGTGGGGGAACGGCTGCAGCAGTATCCGACTCCATTGTCCCTTGAGCAGATGGAAGAGGGGCTGCACAGTGGGCAGGCGATGGACCTGGCCTGCAATAACTATCACATGAAACAATTCCTAGAGGCCCTGTTGCGCAACAGCACAGCTCAGAGAAAGGACGATGTGGTTCACCACTTTGTTCGGGGCTTTGAGGGTAGGCCAGAGGATGCAGGGGTAGCCATGAGTTCCATGATGGACATTCACAGCGACTGGTATGGTGAGGATGCAGGTGAGAGGACTCCTGAGGGTGTAGCGCATCTGTGTAATTGATGAGGAAACTGCTTAGTTGTGCAACTCCCGTTGTTAATTGAACAGTTGCTCTCATTCTTGTTCAGGAATATATTGCTGAATTTTATGCCATAGCAAAATAAACTATTGTTGTGGACTTCAAAAGAAAGCTGTACTCATTTATTCAGTGCAGCATTTGGAAGGTAAGTATTTGTGATAGTTTTTTACAATCTTTTTGAAGCAGATCCTGGAGCTTGATGTTGGTGACCCTGCTTTAATAAACAATCTCATCTGGGACCTTGTTGGAATGGCAGGTGGATGTTAAAAGACAATCTTCATCTCATAATTTTAGTGGTATAAAGAGCAATCAGAAAAATAAGTTGGGCTGCCCCGAGAGGGATGTACTGTAGAAACCGACACACCAGAAGTAGCTTTTTCCACTGGAGCTCCTGTCAGCTAATCAGTTGCTGGGTGATAGCCTGTTTGCTGATACTTACTTTGGACTTCAAAAAGGCAGAAATCGGTTTTATTCAATACTAAGTGGTACCTAGAATGTCTTTAATGCCTAAATGTCTAAAGCACTGAAAGCTTTAAATTCTGCATGGTATTGCTTAAAGACTTAACTTTTTTCTTCTAGAGGCAGACTCTTTTTTTGGCTGCTGGTCATCTGGGCTTCTGCTGTTTTCACTAGCCCAGTGTCTGTTGGGTTGTCTTAGCACTGGCAGGAATGTTGCATAGCAGCAGTGTCAGGGACCTGCAGAAGTTCATGTCCATATATGTATCTCCTGAAATGGACACTTAGGATTTGGGCATTTTATCTGCTTACAGTAATGCTGGAGCAGCACTTACCTTGTACAAACTGTCTTTTGAGGGAGGGAGGGAGGCTGCTCTGGCATACGCTGCAAGTGTTACAGGCTTTCAGGATGTAACGAGTTAAATAGAGGTGTGGGCAGCACAAAGGAAATCTTTCATAGAGCTAGACAGCAAGCTTTCATTCATGCCATTTCCAGTTCAAGCATGCATGTGTGATCTTAAAGCCAATAAAAGCAATATATCCTCTCACTGTTTTAAAATAACAAATCTGATAAAGTCACTAATCCAGTTTCAAAGCTTCACCAAAAGACTAAAGTTATCAGAACAGAGTACTGTCACCAGATCACATCTACACCTTTTAAGTGTTGCAGCAAGGCAGGGGCATCTAACAGACAAACTGTACTTACTATTTTCCTCTTAAAATCTTCAGATGGTTAGTGTAGCATTGAAATGTTTCTAAAATTTGATAGAGAACACGAGGTGTTATGACAACATATTAGAAATGTTAAAGCTAGAAGTGCTTTAAATAGGAAACAACCCCCTTCCATTCAGTTAATGTTTCTCTGCTAAAAATGAACATCACAAGCATACAGTAGAACAGGAATATCTCTTCACTGCTTTTAGCACTCCTGGTATCTTCAGCGTTTTCACAAGAAACAACCATGAAGGCATGTCTGATAAACAAAAGAATGACTCTCTCATACACTCAAGCTTTTTGAATGCAAGACAGATGAGGTAAATACCATTTAACTTTAAGCATCCACATCTGTTCTAGACATCCTGGTTATCTTCCTATCTGGTGGAGGGAAAACAGGCACCTCTAGAGAATGGTTCTTCTCATCCTGCAGACACTGGAAACCTTGTAGAGCTCTAGAATTGGGCGAGCTGAATTTCTCCTGAAGGCTACATGTCAATACTAAACATCTTTTTTTGAGACTGATGGACAAAGCTTAATTCAAAGAATGCTCTAAAGCTCCATCTTCTTTGGTGTAGCTATTAAGGAGCTCACGGCTCAATATGCAAATATTTTCCTAAATCAGTGCTTAAACTGTTAGGGAAAGCTAATCTTTTAATGTAACACCTCAACCTTTATGCTACAAAGGAAGCTCAACATGTGGGCTGCTACTGAAAAACTTCAAAATACTCACGTTTATGTAAAATATAATCTTCAAATTAAAGTCTCAATTTTTGCATCTGACTTCATAAATATTTATTATGTATATATAGTCTTATTCTAGGAAAAGTAAAACAAAACTAGCAAATATATTGGAATCCTTCATCTGTTATTTCCAGTAGAAAGGCTAAAGTGAATGAGAGTAGAAAAAAATCTTCATCTTTTTAGATGGGTTCCCCACGTCTGAATTAATGCACAGTGTAAAAGCATGTGGGAAGCATTGCACTACTTCTGCCTGTGGTTTATGTTAAAGATTCTAATATCTAAGGCTGTTTAATGCTAATGGTATCTTAAAAAAAAAAAAGAAGAAAATAGGAGACTTTTTGTGGCTGGGATAGTGGAGAGGCCCCCTGCTCTAAACACAGATTTTTGGCACTTAATTAAATGGCTTTTTTAAAATAAAATTAATTTGTCTTTCTATTGTGAGCCAAGTCGCTCAGAATTGTGATCCATAGAAGTATAGTCAGCCTGATTTTCAAGGGACTTGATCATCTGCAGCTGCATTAATGTTTTGACCTACAGAAATTCCAGGTAAGCCAAATACAAAAAGAGGGGAAAGTACAGTTACCTTGATTCAGATTTGCAATAAGGAGGGTAAGAAGCCAACAGAGCTAACATTGCTGAACTGCCTAATCTAATGCACTGTTTTTTTTTCAAAAGGTGATGTGTTAGTTGTGCCAATCAAGCTTCACAAATGTCCATTCTGTCCCTACACGGCTAAACAGAAAGGAATACTAAAACGGCACATTCGCTCTCACACAGGTGAGAGACCCTACCCCTGTGAGACATGTGGGAAACGTTTCACTCGGCAAGAACACCTGCGGAGTCATGCTTTAAGTGTAAGTTTGAAAGATCTATTAGGAGATTTAAAAAACCAAAGGGTCTTTGTTTTTTGCAATCATTATGCTATCCTAGGTAAAAACCATATTCATCATATTTTGAATTAAGGCTGCTTTAAAATACATTGGACCAAATGCTTGCTTCCACCATGGGAGATAAACTTTGCCAATACAATAATAAGTTTATGCACCTGCCCTATAGCTTAAGTGTAGATGTCTTCCTGTTGTAGGAATATATGTAAACTAGCCCCCTGGAAAAAGCTAAGGCAAGAAGGCAGATTGAGTTTTTACCGTGACATTTTATTTTTAACTTTAGGTGCATCGATCAAACAAGCCAATTATCTGCAAAGGTTGCAGAAGAACGTTCACAAGTAGCATGTCTCAAGGATTACGACGCTTTGGCTTGTGTGACAGCTGCACGTGTGTGACCACTACACATGAGGACTCAATGCCCATTAACCTCAGCCTAATGGAACCTTCCTCAGAAGGCCAAGAGAAGGGTGATACAGATAATGATTGGCCCATATATGTGGAGTCTGGAGAGGAAAATGATCCAGCTGATGATGATGATGCCGATGGTGATGATAAGCAGGAAATCCACAGGAGTTTATCAGACCGAGAAACACTTATATAGCAGTGAGACAAGTGTGGGAGGATTTAAAGCATCTCCCTGACAGCGGTCAGTCTGCAACGGAAAACTGGGTATTTGTCCAGTTAGTGAGACTGTACTGTTTTTTATCATTCCATTTTTTAAAAGAACAGTGGGGAGAATTTGAATTTTTAATACTTTTAAGTTTTCAGTGCTGTGCACCGGAATTCTCTGGAGAATCTTCTGTCTAGGGTTCACAGAGAGTGTACTCGAACAATCTCCCGTTGTGTCTCTGCATCCCAGCTTTAAAGAAGAGACAGCACATTTTGCAAGTGGAACATCTCTGTGTTATTTTGATACCAGGTTTCTTCCAGTACTGTTCTCATGGCCCTTAATCCCTGATCTCAAACAGGCATGGTCTTCTCTCTGAAAAGAGATGTAGATTAAAAGAAATGTAGTTTTCATCCATTATTACCTTGGACTTCCAAACTAAGTTGTGATCCTTTTGTGTTAGGATGGTATTATCTAAACTGTAAACCTTAGCTGTTTGTTTAGACAAAATTTGACCTGGAAACCAGGGTAGACCAACCAGGCTAACAAAAATATGCTGCAGATGAAAGTATAGACAGTAAGAATAAATATATTTCACATATCTTCAATCATAGGTATTTAGAGAGCAAGCTTCTTTTTCTGAATTGTTTTCACTGCATCTTCCTCTCTTGAGACTGGACTACAGATCTTCAGATATGTCTTTAATGACATTTAGACAACACTAGATCTGGCTTAAGAAACACTAAGCACACTTAAGATGTTATAACATTATGGTGTCTAATGCTCTGGTCACTCAGTTGAGAATAAGTGAACTGTCGAATTCTCTTCATTTTTACAGCAGAAGTTAAAATCTGTCAATCAGGTTACTTAGGAATTCTAATTCTAATAAGTTAAATATCCAGATTCACAGCTGATATAGCTGAGGAGCAGTTAAATATAAATATCTGAGCTATGCATTATGAAACAGCTCTGTATACCTTTCTGAAGCAATTGGGTGGGAAATCTCAGAAATTTGTACTAGCTTATTTGTATGCAAATCCTTTCTTTTTCTCTTACTATATTTTATTTTAGTCTTTGGCAATCCTCCTCATGGTTTACATTGTTGTGCGAATTTATCCAAGTGCTTTTTTGTTAAAACTCCAGTGTTGACCTCCTGTTTCGCTGCTGGGATAGATAAAGGTTGCCTTTCAAAGGAGGTGAGGTCATGTTACCTTTTCAGTATCAAATTGATATAAGCTATGAAAATCAAGCTGGGATGCTTTAGAAGAAAATGCACCACCAACAGAAAGCCTATTTGTTCATGGTAACCTACTGTTTCCTAATGAAGAGACAATATTGAAAGATTCTGTGAAGTAAGACTGTATAGAGTTAATACTTCTTTGTTATAAGTGTTTAATGAAAAGGCAGATTGTATATGAGTCTTTCTAGCTGGAGTTAAGTACTAGATCAGAGAAGACTGGAGCCAGACATGGCTGGCAAAGAATAAGTTCCTCTGACTTAACAAGACAGTATTTCTTGAGGTTTCAAAGAAATACTTCACAGTGGGGAAACATACCATGAAACCTAGGAAAAAAAAGTCCTCTGATTTAACCAGTTATTTTTTTATATCTTGTGCTTTTATTTCACATACTGAATGAGAACAGTTCAGTTTCTCTATCTGCTTCATCCCACAGTGAAGCAATAATCCTGTTGCGATGTCACAATTTACTTGTACAGAAGTGATTCTGATATCACAAAGGCAGTTAAGAATTCATTGCCAGATCAAGTAGGGTGAGGAAGGAAGAAATAAGCTTCTTTTTAAACAAGTCACCTTTTTGCTACTTTATTAATGATACATAAAAACAGCAGAAGGTAAATAGACTTGTTTTGAAATGTCTCTCTAGATCTGAGTTCTTTGTAAGTGCCACCTTCTCAGGAAGATACTGGCATCACTTCCTGAGTTTATTTTCTGAAGCTTAAATTGAGCAAGCAACATATCACCTTTAAGATCTGCTATTCATAGCTGCATTCTGAGTTTTAAAACTTTCAGTAGCCCCTATTCCAGATCATTTATAAATTGGGAGTTTGTAATAGCTGAACAGTATCATAGTGACACCAGAATAGAAAAAAAGCATTGAGGCAAAGTTTTCAAAAAAATTCAGGACTCTATAGTCCCTGTTTTAGTCATCTAAATAAAAACCTTCAAAAAGACAGCTCATGTAGGTGCCAGATTTGGAGCAGAGCTCTTTTGAAAATCCTACTGTAATTTTGGGTGCCAAGCACTTTTGAATATCTACACAAAAGGTGGGCTTCTAAATCATGTAGGCACATTTGAAAATCCTCCCTCTAGCTCACTGGGATTATTCTTTTGGACTACTCTATTTTTGTTGAGCCAATCCAACTTCAGAGGGTATTTTTTTGGCATTTGATTATCTGATAAAGGAAGGACTTCTGTGTGTGAGAACACCTGAAAGGGAGTCATGATATCTGTGATTGCTGGGAGACTAACTGGCATAATGAAAGCGGGGTAGGAATGTAAATAGGGATCTGAAATGGTATTTAGTGACTAGGCACCCCAATCTCTGGTCATTCTAACAGGAGAATGCCATCTCATTGTAAGTATTGTAGAGGCCGCTAGACATGGAGTATCAGTTGAGCATGGTGCTGGCTAGTGCGCTACAATTAAACTATCAAATGATTTAGCTTACCACACTGTTGAACTGTGCTGAGCTGCAGACTAGCTAACTCTGAAATTGTGAGGGCATTCAGAGAAGGGAAAATTGAACTCTTGTGAAAGTCTGTATGTAATAGAGTTAAGAGCTGCAGGAAAGACTGCAGAGACCTTCAGCAATTTTACTTCAACCTGCTTTGTTTGGTCTTAGAGATTATTGTTGTGTGTCTTGTGCGTAGAAAATGGAGCTGTGTTAACTTTTGTGTAACACGGGGTAAGGGGTGGGTGGGGGAGGCATTACATTCGCATTTCAGATTGAAAGTGACCACCAAAATTGATGTTTCCTGTTGATCTGTCATATTGTGCTACTTTGTTTTTAATGGAGTCCTTTAGCCTTTGTATTTAGTAGAAGAGGGTGTAATTTACCCGCTTCCTTGTGACCATGTTCATGTAAATGTTTGCTGTGCTTTCCACCTAGTTTTTTGATGTTTTTCCTGAAATCTTCCATTGTAAATCCAGCCTCTACAAGCTTTGAGAAAATGATGTGGCTGTTTTAAAAGGTTCATATGGTGCTTAATGAAGAATCAAAAATAATGTTTTTAGAAAACTTATTTCTAATATAATCTCTTTCTCAAAGTTTTTAAAAGGCCATGCAGGCTGTGTATCTTAAAGTCTTAGCTCTATGTAACCCACTTTGTTTAGGAATATACATTTTAATGTACTTTTGCACATAATTGCATTGTATTTCACTAAAGGAATACATGCTGCACTGGTATTAATAGTGCATTTTACCTCTTGGTGCAAGACCTTGTAAATCTTCCAAATGTGGTCATTTAATTTTCTGATGTTTTGTAAGGCAGTTTCATAACTGGAATCCTTTAGCCTAGTTTAAATGATGAATTCTTATAAACTGAAACCTTATTTGTGGAAGTGACTTAACTATAATAGTGGATCTTGGAGCACTTTGGAGGTTTTTGATTGTCTAGAAAATAAAATACTCTGAGAGGGTAGCTTTGATTTTTTTTAACATTCACAAAATTGACTAAGATATAGATTAAGTCTTACATTTAAATTTCTGGGAATTAAAAATGAATATATCCGTTGTTAGCACAAGACCTCATGCAAGCAAAAATCACATTCATGTTAGGAAAAGATTAAAAGGATGCTGTCAACTTAAAATCTAGCTAGCTTTTTTTTTTTTTTTTTTATAAATTCTTTTATATTATTAACACTAACTTTGTTTCCCTACCAGTTTTTATAGTTTCATAATCATCTTAACTTTTTAAACTCCTTTTTAAAGCTTTCCCTTTTTTTATGCTATGGGAAAAAATCCACGCAACTGGGAAGCAGTCACTGATGTTGGCCAGAAGAAAATGCTGTCAAATACCTACAATAAAATGCCTGGAAAAAAGGAAAAAAAAAAATCCTAGATCACTCTGCAATGATAGTGGATATTTCACAATTAAGCTTTTTTTAAACCTGCTTTTACAGAATATATTTAAAACCTATATTTATCTGTTGATTTAGAATATCTTGAATCAACAGAAAATATAATAAACCCCACTTTCTTTTCACTGTTTTCATTTAAATTTCATTTTTATTTTATTGGGGATCTTTATGTTAATATTTTTGTGTTTCACAAGTGCCTGGGAAGTATTCCTATTTCAAAATCTGTTTATTATTGAATTTTTTAAATCATTAAAACCTTTCCATTAGAATTAAAGGTTATGTTTATAAAATTTAATTTTTTGGATCCAACTTATGTTGACAGTGCTTTCTGCCCTTTAATGTGCACACACAAATTGTATTTATTCTCTTAAAGCCTATTGTTAATATTATGCCAACCAAATAATTGAAGACAGTCTGTTTTTTTTCCCCTGTTGTTGGATTGTTTAAAATTCAAATTTTCTGTATGTCTGGAAATAGTTTTAACATGTATTACAATCTAAAGGACGTTAGTTGTTAAAACCTTTCCAATGACTCCTTTAGGCATGCGCATGTTTTAGTAAAACAGAATCCTGATGATAACTACAACAACTTCTTTGTTTTCTATTAAATGCTTATAGGCAGAAGTCTGAACACTAGTATATATTAAAAAAAAAAAAAATCTCAAAACAGTAAGTACTGTACACAGCAACTTTAAATGCCATCCCAAAATATCCAAAGGCAACATGCCAGACTTTAAACTTTGTACTGCCAATCAAGATGCAAAATATTTTATTTGAAATGAACTACTGAAATATATGACTCTGAATTTCTTACATGCCTTTAGCATAACTATCTCAGTCTGCAGTCCTGTAAAGGCTTAGACACACGATTGATCCCACTGATCATGAGCCTAGTTACTAGGGTAAAATTTAAGCATAAATTAACAGTTTTGCAGAATTAGAAACCAAATCAGCTCTTAGAAATTCTTCAAGTTCTTCAATGACAAGGCTTATTTTACACTTTCTTTTTAGCTGCTGGTATTCTTTTCAGGTTGGAGGGAAATTATGTGAACATTAAATTAATTTTAGATCCAATGACTGTGCTACTGATTTTTCAAATTCTGTGTTATTTTTCAATTGTTAATAACTAAGATATGGGAGCTTTGACCCAGAACAGTGTGTATTGTTCAAGCAAAATTAAGAAGCTTGCTTTGTAATTGTTTTATTGTTACAATTGTTTGTGTTTTTTAATACTAGAAAGACATCTTTTATTGGTAGATAGATAATGTGACAGCTATTTCTAGATTACAAAAATTTTTGAATACCTCAGTCTCTGGAGACTAGGAGGATTCTTCTATCCTCCTGTATGAAACTAAAAACTAGAATACTCACTAAACTAAGCAATAGGTAATACTCTGAATTTGGAGAGATACCCTTATTTTAGAACATTCTTATTTTAGATATCATGCAGATGGATTTATGGCTAGATTCAAGGGCCTTCAAAAATCTCAACGCACATTCCAGGATCTGTCCATGTGAAAGCCAGTATAGTAATAGCACTGTATTTTATAAACAAGAGTCTGTATGTTTGCTGAGGCAGTAAAGGAGGTTTTTCATTTTCATTATTCATTTTGTTAATGCAGCATCTCCAGACAGTTGATTAGTCTGATCAAAAGTATATTGTCCTGAAATACAAATTGATACAAATAATGTTTTCTTTTGTACCATTTGAATCTGATGCATGTGAAATTCAGTTATCCCTGCTTTCTCTAAACATCCATCTTCTTTCATATTTTTCAGTTTTAACTCTTTGCTTAACAAACTTTAAAATGTAGAAGAAATATGACTTTTTAAAAGTGTCCCAGTACATGCAAAATATGGGCACTTAAAAACCAACCGAACAACTATCTAATATTAAGATTATTTTGGTGAGAAAGAGAAGTGCTAGGGAATGAAAGAAGAGACTGACAGCCAATTTTTCATGCTCTGGTTCTATAAGAATTTAGGACCAATAATTCTGTGTGGGAAGAAGATCATGTAAAGTTCTAAATCTAGGATCTTTATAGTATTTTACAAAAGATAACTTTGCAGTATTTAGACAATTCAGAGTACACTCCCTGTAGCAAGTGCTAACCCAGCAGACCTTTCCAGATTTAATAGCTGGACAGTTTCCATAGATCAGTAATACAGAAGTTGCACTGACATTTTATCCGGAGCTGCCAGATTCACAAGTGTATCTGTCTTGATGTTGAGATGTCTGTGTGTATGTATTGGGGTGGAAGAGAGAAAAATAAATAAAACCAAAGTTGAGAATTAATGTGTATCACCACCATATAGGTAATTTACCCTATTAAGGGGTGGGGATCAAACCTTTTAAGTGCTTTTTGTAAGTTTTTTTCTACAGTGGTGCATTACTGAATTTGTCTTTATTGTATGTTAAATTGTACATGTACTATATATGTTTATATCGTTGTATGTAGTCTGGTTCTTTTATAGTTAAAGAACAGAAAACATTAAATATTAATCTAACATTAAGTGCAATTTTTTTTCCATTTCCCACAGAAAGGGAAGACACTGGAGTTAATTAGATATCTTGGTAGTAATCTTGTGAGATTTTTTATCTGGGGATGTACTTTAGCAGAGATTTGCCAGAGTTACTTTGGGGGCGGGGGAAGAGACCTGGATTCAGCAAGGATGTGTGGATAAATGCATAGAACCACTTCTATAGTTCTGTCATATCCTGTACTCTTCACAGGTTGTAAACATAATGTTTAAAGGACAGCCTGCTCAACTAAGGTTTGACATAGTGGCAGTTAGAAGATTCTTCCCAATATTTAACAGTAGGACAAGATACAATAATTTCCTTTTCATCCTGAAATGACATTGATTCTGATAAATCACAGAGCTGTGACATTTCACACAAGAAAAAGTCATTTCTATGTTCTTGTATTACAAATATTTTTTTTACTTAAATTTTCACAGATCCATCAGGCTTGCAAGGCAATACACAGAAAGTGTAAGTGTCATATGATGCTGACAGGACAGGTAGTGCAAGAAGGGACAAGGTGTTACAGAGTGTGTAATGAGTGTCTGGATGAACCTGGTATAGAAAGTATTCCTGCTGACCTGAAGGCTGAACAAGCATTTGTGTTCATACTAGAAGACAACAAGGGTGCTAGCTAGGGATCTTAGTGAAGACCACAGAGCTAAAGAAATCCTGTCTGAGTCTACTGCCTTTGTCACACAGAAAGCTGATGAAAGTGAAGATGATGCCAAGACAAAAGAACTACAGCCAAATATTAGCTGGCAGTGTCTTACATGACAGTAATAATCTCATCCTTAAACTCATTTCTGGTGTCTTGCTCCTGGTTCTCCTATCTCCATGTCTACTTAACTTTAAAAAGCTCTTTCATTATGACTGTGATATGCTCTTATCTGCACGCTCTGTATTCCTCAAGGCATCAGGTCCTGTAACACAGAAAAATATCCTGAGATGGAATGATGAACAACTCACCTACTAACTACCAAAATAATGTATTTTTATGTGACACAAAGTTTCTCAAAAGTTTACAAACAAACAAAAAACGTTCACTGAAAACTGCTTTTCCTTTAAGAGGTGTAGCACTATTTTAAAAGCAATAATTTTTGCAAGAATGTGGATTATAATGCCTGTTGTTCACATTCTCTCATTATGTACATTTTACATCCAGAAAAAAAAGGGGGGGGGAAGTAATTCATTCCTCAAGCATGGTACATTTCTGATCCAGTGGAAAAGACTGGTGATTATTTCTTCCATGGTGGAAAGAGGAAAGGACTTGTGTTGCTTTAGCCACAGGCTGTTTGTAATTTTACTTACACTTTCATAATTTAAAAATAAATATAAAATAAAAACATTGGTAGATGCATTTTACTTCATTTGAGAAAAATCCATTATAACTCTAACAAACTAATCTTGTGAATCAATGCATGTCAGTCTTTGACTCTACAGTACTTCAGTTGTACTCTCTTGAAGTTTCTTTGGTAAGAAGTATCACAAAATATTTAAAGACAGAAAACATACCATAATTGAAATTATGATTTCTCAGAAATGTTATTTTTAAGGGAAACTGAAATCTTTTAATTGGTGCTACTGTTAATTATACTTGGTTACCAAACCCCAAACAAGACAATGCAAAATTTGTGTTAATAATTTTCATATCAGTATTAACAAAGAAGGTGATTTTTTAAAGTCTTGTTTGTACATTGCTCCCTAAAAGGCACACTATCAATCTTTCATTTGAAACACTCAATCTCATGTTGCTGTGAGAAGCATGTCCTCTACATAGTTGCTAAGTTTATTCCCATCAGACAGGCTCTCCAAGCAACATCTCGTCTTCAAGTGGAGCTTTCTTGGCCAGGAACAGTAACTCAAAAATTTAGAATTACAAAACAAAGCACTAGATTAAATAACTAAATACACCTCTAGAATCAGTGTATTGTTTATGATGTATTGTTGTGCAAAACAGGATGAAGTTAGTCCCTAAGTATGAGAAAACCAATAGTCAGTTCCGTGGCTGCTCCTAGCAGCAGTGAGTAGACCCTGGGCAAGGTTACTGAAGTATTCTGAGCAAAGCACTTGCAATCTCTTTGAAAATTCTAATTAAAACTACTCTAGATATCACTGCATTTTTTTCTGCTTTTTAAATTCTATTAGTCTATTCCTAATAGACGGGGAACCCTTGAGTTCTCACTGGTATTCATACAAACTGCCATGTTCAGCTCTCACTGGTATACAAGTGAGAGTACAAATTATCTGAAAACTCAGCTAAGTCAAATAGAACAACATATGCCCACAAACAGTTTGTTTCAGAAGGAAGTTTTCAGTAGATGAAATATTTTGGGCATGGATCTGAAAAAATGTGTAGGATGTTATATAAAAAGAGGTGCTACTTAGTTGAATTTGCAGGCAAAATCCAACTTTAGAGGAATGAATTCAAGCACTATAAAAGCCTTGTACTGCAAATAAAAAATCATGTTTAAACTTAAAGATTTATAACAAATTTAAGTATATTACTACCTGTTCCAGTTTTTGTTTCTGAGAGAGTTTAATCTTAGTATTCTCACACAACATTGCTTAGTTCCACACATACAGTGCTTTTTTTGTGGAAAGTATGGAAAAGACTTAAGGTCCAAGGACTCAACCCTGTTTAGCATGGTCAGCCTCTGTGTTTGTGCATACATCTCCATAGAAATCAGCAAGTATCAAAGAGACAGTGATCCGCATTGGCAGAACAATTTACATAGTGGTGACATGTACAGAAGACTAGGAAAAAAAGGCTATTTTGGAAGAAAACTTGCATACTGCTCATTAATATCCTAAAAATTGAAAATAAATTTATTTGTTGAAGATGGAGTTTTGTTTATAGCAAGATTATCTGGATTGACAGAGTCTAAACTTAACTTGTTCCCGACTTTAGTGACATTGCTAGATGTCTCACAACTTAAATGTTGAGAGGAATTTACTTTTGGAATAAAGCCATCTGTAAGTGGGCACCTTGAAGTTCAAACTAGGATATGCCATATTGTTACCTTTTGCGCTGTTACCTACAGAAACAAGCTGGAATGCAAATAAACTTCATCCAAGGCTGAAAACTGATAAAGCTGGCATGAGAAGAGGCAAATGCACACACCACATGTCCACAATTTTTAGGCATGACATGATAAGGTCTTCCGTGGCTTGCAGAAAGGAATACTGTATGTGTTATGAGTGAATGCAATACAAATAAAATGTGAAAGATTGTTTTGTCCTGTCTTTCCTCTTTCTGTCTGTTTGCTTATGGCTACAGTCTCTTTCCTTTCTTGTCCAAATTCTCTTTGCTTCTTTGGGAGAAATCAGTTAGGTAATGCCAGCCCCAGAGCCATCTGACAACTAGGATGGATGAAGTTTAAGACTAACGAAGTACAGACCAAATACCATGAGAACATTTTGCCTCATTTCCTAAAAAAGATTGTAATAGATATGACAGCAATGATAATAATATTGCCTAGGAACTTGGACAGGGCATAACGATATCCGAGATGTAAGTAAAACTTATTGAGCTTGCTCTGCCCAGAGTGAGGGAGAGGAAAGGGAACCGATAATGGAATCGACGAACTCCACTAGACTGAGCACAATTTAGAAAGAACAAGCACAGCTAATTGCAAATTAGTAGTAGCTAGTAGCCAGTTTCCAGTGACTCTGTAAATTCAGGGATAGCAGTGTATGAGAATTAATAAAAGGATGGCTGTACCAGCTCATCTAACCCACCGTCCTGCTTACAATAGTAGTCAAAAGCAGTTGCTCTGTGGAAGAATATGGCAAGCATACAGCAAAACTTTTACCTGAATACTTTCCAAGCCTCCTACAGTTTATGACTCAGGGATTCCCTGAGACACACAACATTCCTATGAGCAAATCTCAAGTCTCTCTCATGACCTGGTCCAGTATCGCCTGTAACACTCAAACTTTTTGTGTCCACAGCAGCCTATGGCAAGAAATTCTAGTGTCTAACAACAGGTTATCTGAGGAACCACCTCGTTTTGTTTGCTCTGTCCCTGTCACCAGCTAGCTTCAGTTGATACCACCTTCTTCTTATACTGGAATAAACAGTGAACAATCAGTCCTATTCATCCACTTGGGACTTTATATAGTCTTTCACCTTACCTCATCTGCCTCATCTTTTTTCCGGTTTGGAGATTCCACACTATATAGACATTTGCACAAAGCTCTTCCAGACCTTTTATCATTTCTCCTTCCCTTTTCTGAACCGTTTCAGGCTCTTGTGTATCCTCTTTGAGATGAGTGACACCTGGACTGTATAGAGTATTCAACATGCTGGTGTGCACTATTGAATAATGTAAGATCTAGAAGAAGCTGGGTACTGGGGTTATGTTTGGTTACCCTGAAAGGGGAATGATGAGGAGGAAGAAAGTTACTAATGGTCCCCTATACCGGCTTTGGAATCAGTTCAGCTAATACATTATTTAGACTTTGACGTAAAAACACGATACAATCTTATGAAATTTGCAGATGACACAAATTCTAAGGAATTGCCAATACCATGCAAAATGGAATTTACAGGATAAACTAATGTCTTTTTGGACTGCACTGACAGAGATGGGGAAAATTTAACAGTACGAAATGCAAAAATCATGACTTTGGATAGAAGAATACATATTACAAGCTATTGGAGACAACAGAAGACTAGAGGGATGTACCCACTGATCACAGGATGACTATGAAGCAGCATTGCGACATGGCTCAAAAAGGCTGGTCACTTGTAGGATACAGCAGATTCAAATGTTTTCAGTTGTCAGAGAATTAATACCATTGTCCAAGGCACTGGAGCTACATGTCAAACATTGTTTAAGCTCTAATCACTTTCATGTTCAAGAATGATTAATTTAAACTGGCAGGTCTTATGAAAGATTTAAGAGTGCGGCCTGCATATCAAAGTTTGAAAGCAGATGGAATCCACAAAACTAAGGAAGATTATTAAAAAGGGTGAATTAAGTTGACCTTAAATATTGTTACTACATATATGGATATAAATTGGGTATGACTAAATTTATATGATATACTGAGAGAACATTTCTAACTATCAGAGGAAAGAGTCTTTAGATAACTTTCCCTTTTCCCCATAGTGGGGAAAGGAACGTAAATTGTTTCAAGATGGAATGTCTTAAGTTTATGGAAGGGAGGCTAAAAAGGACACAAAGGATATGGTTAAGGCAGAATGGCTCCCATGGGAAAAGAAGTATTTATGAGAAATATCTGGGGTGTCAGAGCACAGAAAAGACCCTGGTGGTAAGAACAGGAAAGAGAAAGATTCCAAACTTCAAGTGAGAGAAGGTGAGAGGCTTTGGTAGAAGGAGTTCAGACATTATGGTTTCTTCAGAAGATAATGGAGATGCAAAAAAAGAGGAATACCACATCTCCTCTTGAGGAAGCCGCAGGCGTGTGAAGGAAGGATTTGGGTCATCAAGGCCCCTGCTATACATAAAGGTGTGAGAAGGAATCATCTAGGGCATCACATCCCTTCTTGGGTAGCATGTGGGTGTGAGAAGAGGAAAGCAGCCCAGACTGCAGGGCGATCAGGCGGAGGAAGCCGCTGGGCTGTGCCTGCAATCGGTGCGTTGCCCCTTTAATTGTGTCCCCAGCCCTCGGGCGTCTCTGTCCAACGCCCACGTCAGCAAATACCTTTTGTTTCTCTCACGTTCGGGCTTCCAGGGTTTGGGGCTGCGGGACCAACACATTGCCTTAAACCGCAAATAGCCCCGACGCGGGGGCCGGGGATCCCGCATCCACCGCCTGCTCCTCTCGGCTAAGCGGCAGCGGCGGCAGCAGCAGCAGCAGCAGCCACCCGCAGAACCCAGCCGGTAAGTGGCGGCTCTCGCACGCCGGCAGGCCAGACAGGGCGTTGGGACTGGGGGGCGGAAAGGGCCCCAGAGCGAGCCCGCTGCGAGGGGCAGCGAGGGACGTCCCTCGGCTCCGCAGTCCCCGCGGGCGCTGGGGCCCGAGCGCGGCCGGCGCGCTCCCCGCCGCCGCTCGGAGCCGCTCGTTACCCGGGCTGCACAGCGCTGGGAGAGACCTAAGCGGGCGCCATTTGCAGCCCCGGGCGCGGCTGCGAGGAGCCAGGCACGGCAACAAAGGGCTGCGCGGGAGCGGGAGCTGGGCAGCGGGTGCGGGGCGAAAGGGGCCGCGGCAGAGGGCGGGCAGGGCGCTGCCGGCGCGGCGGAGGCGGCGGGCAGCGGACAGCGGGGGCAGGAGCTGCTGGGGCCACGCCGGGCACCAGGCGCCGGGCTGCCGCCGCGCGGCGGAGCCCCCGCGGAGCCGGGGGAGCGGGAGCCGAAGCTCCGGCAACGCGAGCGGCTCTGCGGTCGCTCCGGGCTTGCGGCCCCGGCGCGACTGGCGCGGTGTCCCCGTGGGGAGCGCGCAGCCGCCCGGAGCCCTGGCGGGCGCTGACGCTCCGCTCCCCGCGGCAGGCGGCGGCAGCGGCGGCAGGACCGGGGGCGGCAGCCCGCGCAGCCAGGAGGTGCCTCCGCGCCTTGGCGGGCGGGCCCTGCGCCGCCGGGCGTCCCTGGCTCCCGAGGGTCGAGCGACCAATTCGGCCGGGCGGGCGGGTGAGTGACGGCGACCGCTACCAATGCCGGGGGAGCCCGGGCCGGGAGGGCTGCGGCCGCTACGGGCTGCGCCGCTGACTACCCATTTCTGGTCCCTTCGGAGGCGAGGATATGAGCCCAGCCGGACCAGGGCGATGTGATAACGTCAACTCAAGGCATGGACACACTCTTCAACCGAGACACTCACAACTGCTGAAGGGCTCGTCGTCTTGTTGCTGACTGTCTGAAGGTTGTACAGCTTCCAGCGAGTTGCACACATCCTTAGGAAGTAGATGCTCCTAGCTGTAGCACACGCATCTCTGAAAAATAATGTGTACAGGTTTATTTGGCTTTTTCTATTTCTGGAGTCTTTTCTTTTCAAGATAAAATGTATGGTTATGCATATTGTTATTTAAAAACATATATTTTAAGAAAGATTATTTTAAAAGATATCTGTAAAATTGGGTCCAGTATCTTTGGCTGAGTTGTAGGATGCTGAACTCAAGACTTTATGTTTTTATTTTAGAGCAACACTACATTTCACGTTTTCTGGAATGGAGATTTCTTCTCACCAGTTTCACCTCCTGCAACAACTAAATGAGCAGCGCAGGCAAGACTTATTCTGTGACTGCAATATCCTGGTTGAGGG
This sequence comes from Apteryx mantelli, assembly GCF_036417845.1. Classification (NCBI taxonomy): domain Eukaryota; kingdom Metazoa; phylum Chordata; class Aves; order Apterygiformes; family Apterygidae; genus Apteryx; species Apteryx mantelli. Next base: position 6,125,661 of record NC_090004.1, on the reverse strand, counting down.
CAAGGTCTTCAAAGCACATCGAAATGTGCTGTTTGCCAGCAGTGGCTATTTCAAAATGCTCCTTTCACAGAGTTCAAAGGAGACTAGTCAGCCAACAACAGCTACTTTCCAGGCATTTTCTCCCGACACATTTACAGTTATTCTAGATTTTGTGTATTCGGGCAAACTGTCTCTTACTGGTCAGAACGTCATTGAAGTCATGTCAGCGGCTAGCTATCTTCAGATGACCGATGTTATCAGCGTGTGTAAAACATTCATTAAGTCATCACTGGACATCAGTGAGAAGGAAAAGGATCGCTACTTCAGTCTTTCAGACAAAGATGTAAATTCAAATGGTGTGGACCGTTCTTGCTTATATGGTGCTGGCTGGAGGGCAGAAAACAGCCCTCCACATTCTCACTTAAATCCAGATCAAGGGACATGTATGATGGGTGGAAGTGCTTGGAGCAATTTCAACTACTATCCAACTTCTCAAAGAAATGCCCAGCAACAGCTGTCCAAGCATGAGCAAAGGCAGGATTCCATAAAAAAATCCAGGCACCTAGGACTGCAGCAGCCTTCTGACATTCCTCACTATAAATCGAGCAAACTTGAGGACAGAGCTTCTGAGCCTGCTGGTCACATTACTCAATCTGAGGAGCAAGTTCAGATTGAAACAGAAGTTGAATCTCCTCATGTGGGATACCAATATGGTCAAGGGTCTGATGTGATACCAAGGAGTTTAGCTGTATCACAGCAAGGGCATGAATCACCCCGTTCTTCTGGTAAATCCAAGTCTTCAAAAGCAGACGAGCAGTATACGAGCATGCCCTCGATTCTAGGTGTCATGGGAAGCTGGGCTGAAGGTAAGAGTTGTTTTTAATGCTCTAAGTACACAATCATCTGTTAATCATCTGTTCTATCAGTGAGAAAATATACATTACTAAGAAAGTGTATATTGACAAAAATTCATCTGTATTGTCCAGAAATGTAAGTTTGGCAAGTTTAACTCTATTTTTTAATAATTATGAATGATGGAAATATCTGTCTTAAATTTGTCCTGATAGCTATACTAGTTTATTAAAACTACCCTTTCAAAATGCATAACCTTTAGTGTCTCCACAGCTTCATCCTGCAAATATTAGTCCTTTTGGATTTTTTAAATCCATTTTAATATAGCTAATGGACCACTCCATTTCCTTTATTGCACTCTTGTATAATTAACAGGAAAGACAAGATTTTTGTATTTCACAAGACCTATAATAATATTTTTTAAAAATAAAAATGGCTTGCTCGTGTTGCTTTTCATAACTAGAATAACCTTTTCCTAGAATATTACATGACTAGACTTGTTATGACTTTTAAAGTTTTTCTTAAATTATTTTCTAACAGATGATCTGCCCAGGATGAGGTTTAAGTGCCCATTCTGTACACATGTGGTGAAAAGAAAAGCAGACCTAAAGCGTCACCTTCGCTGTCATACAGGAGAGCGCCCTTACCCTTGTGAGGCATGTGGAAAAAGATTTAGCAGGCTAGATCACCTAAGTAGCCATTTTCGAACAGTATGTATTTTTAGTAACTGCATGATTTGTTTAATGTGTAAATCTAACTGTGTTAGTATAATTAAACACAGTGTAAGTGCATCTCGTTGATATATTGCCTACCTTAAGAGGTAATACAGAATTAATCTGGTTTTGTTTAAGTCGATGTGAAGCATAATTCATATGAAAATTCATTGTTAACTGATGGCTCAGAAAGGTACTGTGCTCTATGTAAGTCCTGTAATAGAGTCTAAGTGGGCAGTTATAGAGCCTGTGTTTGTTTCGTTTTTAACATTTGGACGACTGTCTCTCAAAATGAGTTAACACTACCGTTTGACACTACTCCAGCCCTACTTTTTGTGATCTTAACACTTCTTCCCTGTGGATAAAATATCAAATTTATTCATTTCAATTTTCCCAGATTCATCAGGCTTGTAAGCCTATCTGCAGAAAGTGTAAACGCCACGTGACTGAGCTAACAGGACAAGTGGTCCAAGAGGGGACAAGACGTTACAGACTCTGTAATGAGTGTTTGGCTGAAGCTGGCATAGACAGTATTCGCATTGACTTGGAGGCTGAAGCACCCCTTGAATTTCCACAAGAAGGGGATAAGGATTCCAGGTGGCACTATGGGGAAGACAACAGATCTGATGTGGAGATTGTGGAGGATGGGTCAACCGACTTGGTCATTCAGCAGGTTGACGACAGTGAGGATGAAGCAGATGAGAAGGAAGTAAAACCAAATATTAGGTAGTTGTGAGATAAGAATTAGTAAATTATCCCTTTTACATTGAATTCCTGTGTCTTGACCATAAGCCCTCCACCAGCCTGTTGTTATCATACAAAGACATATTGGTTTCTCTTGAACAGGTCCAAACTTGCATGCATTTATGGACATGCCATTGATCCCATTTTGAATTTTGTTATCAAAATACCCGTATTTTGCTTCATTAGAAATAATCCATCTTTAAATGGAATAATGGATGAATAAGGAAACTGAGGTACTACATGGATAACTTTTTATAGTAGACAATGGGCCCCTTCTAAAAACCTTTTTCAATGGGGTAGAGTCTAAATACTTAAAAAAAAAAAAAAAGTCATAAGGCATTGTAAATTACCCACTTCTTAAACTTTTAGAGATGTGGGTTTTATATGCAGTATCATCTGGTGATCAAGAAAGTATAAATACCCACGACCACCACTGCAGGATATAGAGAAAATCTCTTTTCAGCATTCAGAAGTGAAGATAATCTCCCATGAAATTTCATGAAGTCTTCATATGATTAGAAAAGCCAGGCAGAGAATTAAGAAAGAACATATAAAAATGTTTTAGCATATACATTTGGAAAAGCACTTTCTTTTAAAAAGTTATTCTAATAAGGAGAATCTTTGAATCTTTAGCAGATCATTCATTCAAGAAATATTTCTTTACAAGAAAATAAAACACATGCATACTACTCCTAGTCAACCCATCAGAGATAAAATGATTACTAATATGGATCATTAATTCATACCAGTAGATGTTTTATTCACTCTAAAAACTGGGAACTCAAGTTGGGGTGTGTTTTAGTAACCATGGGAAAAATACTTTTTTTTTTAAATCTCAAAAGTGCTGATGCGACGTGACTGGTAGCCCTGCATCCACAGCATTACCAGCGGCAGTGCCAGCTTTTCAATGCCAATGTGAAAGAAACAATCTTTACAAGGTTGCTTTGGCCTTTGTGTTCTTTCCTTATCCCCTATTCTAATTGCCAATAATGATGGCAGAGCCAGCTAACTTGTACACTATATATACTATATCATTAGAAATGGTACTGATGAGATTTACATCTGAAGCCATTGACTATTCTTGTTTGTATTGACCTGTACTCAGTTTAAACTGATGAGTTTTAAGATGCAGTCATCAGTTTATATATTCGCAGAGTCATTCAGTCATCAAGAGAAGATTTTTAACCTTTTTCAGTTTCTACTATACACCAGTGAACAATACGTACTGAAAGCTCTAGACATTGTATTTGTGTTACTTTATTTACAATTAGACTACAAGAGATGACTAATGGCGAAGAAAGTTTACTTTTAAAACAAAATGAGCCACTTTATTTTCTAACTTAGTGAGTTTATCTTAACCAGCACTGTAAACAGGAAAAGAGCAGAAGTATGCTGCTAGGGTGCTTTTACTCTGTATTTTCTTGAACAGAAATGAGTATTACTACAGGCTTCATCCTCTGATCACTGAAGTCAATGGGTAAAGGCTTTGAAAACTTTTTTTTTCTTTTTTTTTTTACTACTGTGTAAGCATGTTTGCCTGAAACCTGGGATTAATTACAGAACCATTCCATATATATGCTATATAATCTTTTTCCCAGGGGCAGCTACAAAGTCACTATTTTATTTTTATTTCTGTAAAAACTGTATAGCTTTATTAGTATCATCATTACCAGAGAGTGCAGCATTTTCTTACCAGGCTGCAGATGGCTAGCCTACAAGTCTCTGAAATGAGAGCTCAAGCGTTTCCTTACCAAGTTCACAGTGTAAGCATTAAGTGTTCCCCTTCCCACCGCCCCCGCAAAAAAAAAAAAAAAAAAAAAAAAGAACTTGCAAGACTGTCAAGAAGTAGCCTGCTCGTATGTTCTAAGGAGACCCTATTTCTTTTTATCCAGTTGGGGAGTGGTGTTTATTGCTCCTACAGAAATTATCATTCATTGGCTTGGACTTGGGGGGCAGGTGGAAGGGGGGGGATTTATCAAACTTTCTAATGACACTCTATTTTATGTTACACTTTATTCAGCAGTCCACAAAATGGACTTGATGTGAAAATAGATAGTAATTTCTTGGAGCTTATTGCTCCAAAAATTCATAATACAAAATGGTTAAAAATATTCCATGAGCAACCTTAATGAAATCAAATATAGAACAAAGAAATATATAAAGGAATATGGAATGGCTTCAATCAATTGCAGATTCCAAGAGAAAATGCTTGCAGAAATAGAATTTAATAGCTTTTTCCCTTTCCCTTTAAATTAAACAGTATGCACAATAAATTCTAGGTATCTGTGCCTACTGTCCCAGAATACTAAAAAACTGGGATTAGTGTGCATGTGTGTGTGCGTGTGTGTGCGTGTGCATGCACGTGTGCGTGTATTTGGGGATGGATTAAGGGGATGGGAAAAGACAGTGTCACTCGTAAGACTGAAATCCTAACTGCCAGCTATAAAGATGAGAATATTAAAGGGGTTATATATGTCTGGGGAAGGGTTTCAGAAGCAAAGGGATTTCTGGATCGATATTCAGTCTGATTAGCTACTCTAAATCTAAGAAGAGTGAGGACCAGATGCTTCAGAAAAAGATGTGAAATGCTATAATGGGCAATTATACAAAGAACAGTCTATCCGTATGAAGACATTTACTTTTTAAGTATAGGCAGATTAACTGCTGATGTATGTCTTGGCAAACAAGGGTTTTTATTGCTTTTTTACGTTATTATTCTCAGTAGCATAAATAAATATTTGTAGTCATTTTTAAAGTATCTTGCTAAGCTTGGAGTTTTAGCTCAAGACTGCGATTCCCATAGGTCAATTATGTTTTGTATTTAAAAAGGTATAATTTTTACATTTGTTGCCTTATTTCAGTTGTTGTTCCCTTATTTTTGTATTGCAAGACAAGATAAATGTAAGTGCCTTATATTTTCTACACTGTCCTTCGTTTTACATACCCAATCATATATTTTGCTTGTTTTTCTCTAAATGAAAGAAATCCTCTTTTGTTCTTTTGTTTTTTTTTCACCTTCTTTCATTTCCATGCCTCTGGTCACTCTCTTCTTCATGTTCCTGTTAATTTCACATACCGCTCCTTAGCAGAAGTAACATTTTCCTTCTTTTCAAGGAGGAAGCCAAAGATGTTGTAGGAAACTTTAAAAGAAACAACTTTGACAGTTGTTCATTTCATAGGATTGTTCCCACAGAATTTAATTTACTTGATAAAAGCTGATTTTAATGTGTTGCTTTTAGAACTTTGCCAGGTCACAAGTAAAGTACCCAATTTTATCTTTAAATCCTAGAGAAGGCTATTTAGGACTACATTGACTTCTTCTGCTAACATTAATCCATTCAGATTCAGTTTCTCTACTGTCTCTGTATGTATAAATCTCAGTTTGGGGGGTTCAAATTGTGCAGCACTGGAACAGGTTACCCAGAGAGGTTGTGAAAACTCTGTCCTTGAAGGTTTTCAAGACCTGGCTAGACAAAACCATGGATGATCTGATGTGATCTTGGTGCCAGCCTTGTTTCCTGTGAGAGGTGGGATTAAAGACCTCCAGAAGTCCCCTACGACCAAGAGTTCTATGATTCCTCTCAAATCGTTTTTTACTAGTGTCTTCATTGTGCCTTTTACTTCTTTTTGCTTCTCCATGACTGTTTGCCTTGGATGCTCTTAAATACTACTTGTTAATGCACGTTTTGGTTCTTCACTGATTTTCAAAATGTCTTTCTCGTCTTCTGCTTTTCCATTCCCCATTTCAACTGACTAACATTGGGGTGTGTCCGCTTCAAGTGACACTCCTCTTTTAAACCTCTACTTTCTGTGGAATCCTAGTGTCTTTGTCCCTTTGTCTCCTCTATCTATACTTTGTCACTGGAAGACAGTCTCTGCTTGGCTCATGTTTATCGTGTGTTCATGAAACCGTGGTCAAGAATGAAGACATAGATTCATCATGCTCTGTTTAGTACCTGACCTCTAACTATCCTTGTTTTGTGGTGACTACCTTGCCATCCATTCAAATGCTAAAATACTGTATTGTAAAGCATTTCTCTTCCTGCCTCCTAAACCTATAGCCTGCTTAATATTTGATTTGCTTTTCTCTTTCAACTGCAGCATACACATCATACCCCCAATATTTTCATTTTCCATTAAGTTACCTAAAATTCTCTATTTACTATTCCTACAGACAACCCTTGCCCATATCTTAAAATTTCAGGAAGACTAGCTTTCAGCTGTCATTTTCACAATAATAGGAAAAATATACAGAATGAATATCTCTTTCCAACTTTTTGATATATATTCTACTCTTCCAAAGAACTGAGGTGAAAAAAAAAATGTATACAAAAATGGTGATTTAGTGTGAGCTGTGAAAATGCCTGTGAGCCCAGAGATCTCTGCAGCAGAGGAACTGAGTAGATACTGACACTGACTGCTACATGTATCATCCTTTCTTTACTTCTGGCTCTTCAGAAAAAATATCCCATCCTCCAGGATTTTGGGACCCTTCAAAATTTTTCAATGACAATTTAAGAAAAACTTCTCCCTTGGATATCAAATTATTATGAAATATATTACAACATTTCTTCCCTGAAGCATCTGGTCACTGTCGGAGATTATTTTATTCCATTATCTAGCTATGCCAATGTCAGAATTTCTTAAATTTTGATCTCTTAATCTGCACTGGCAGCAACCATCACACAACAGTATTAAGACAGAACACCTTGCAGTATAAAACTGACATGAATCATGCTGTTGTAATATCTGATGTGACAGCTATGATTAACAAGCATGCTGCATGTTGATGTTGAGGATATGGTGGCAGGAGTATTTTAGATTTACTTATTAAGATTTGAGTTACATCCTCATCCTAAGTATCTTATAATATGTAGTTGTCCCTTAACCCTGTATCTAAGGCTTGTGCACAGTATCTTAAAAAAGACAGATAGTTCTAAGCTCTAATACCTTCAGTTCGGGTTTGTATTACTTTTTGGTGGAGTATTTTAAAATGCTGCTGAACTGATTACGTGCATGACCTAGCTTCAATCACTGAACAGTTCCACACAGGATAACTCGTATTTTCTTCTGAAGGTAAGCTGGCAAAAAATCATTTAATACTAACCCTCTGTGCATTAAAGATAAAAGCAACATTCAGTAAAAAGCAAGCAAACTATTTTTCCAATATTTCAGTTGACATTTTTACCAGAAATTACCTATTAAAGGTTCTTTTTCTTCACAAAAGAATATAAATGTTAAAAATCTACCAAACCAGATCTTGAGATGACTTCTAGGTGCATCTTAGAGTTATATTAACTGAGCAAATTATTTTAAAAATACCGATTTACTTCTTTAAACAAAATAGCGCAAACTTGAGACCACATGGGACTATTGCTATTGGCATAAGAAATCAATCATTCAAGCCATATATAATCTCACTATAATGCAAGACATTCATCTGTTTGTATAATTATACTTATTTACAAAGATATAAACTGTTTTATATTAATGGCTATAACAAAAACAAACAAGCTGACAGTTTGTAATACCCTAGTCTAACATTTCAGTAGATGTCCCCAAATGCTGAATTTCTACTCTCTCAACTCTTTTCTGACCGTCTGTCCTTATATCAGGCATCCTATGCTTTTAACCAGAATAGGGTTAGAAATACTTGGCTTTGAACTTCTGATAGCCTAAACAGGGGTCTTGGCTAATAGCCCCATATCTTCAGCACCATTTATTATTTAAATGGACCTTGATTAAGCTGAAAAATGCCTGACCTGCCATCTGGCTTTAATTGAGTCAATGACTGTGTCTGGATCCCAGGATCCCTTTCTGATAGTCATTAGCATCTGTTAGCACAACAACAGTAGTGCTAAATTGAATATCTATCTAAAATCTTAACTGCTGAGGCTTAGCAGAGTCTAGATTGGTGTTAAGTGAGGATTACAGTTAAACTAAACTTGTTTAATTGAATTTATCCTAAAAAAGCTTATTTTTATTCAAGCCAGGAGGCTAAAGTTAGCATCAGTCAGACTAGAATAAGCACATTCATTTGAGGTTTATTTAATAAATCTGAAATTTCATAATTAAGATCCTATTTCAGCAGACTGCTGAGGCCAGTACCTGTGTGATCTGGTCAGCCTCGCACTGGTGACTTCTAATCGTTTGCATGGTAGAGAAATATAAATTATAAACCCAGAAGAGCCCAAATAGTTAATTCTATAGTCCTTTCATTGTTTCTACATGAATAAGTAAAACAGAATTGTAAACACAATATTTCACTATTCTAATATAGCCATTCCAGGACCGCCTTCTTTTTTGTAGAACATTTCAAGAAAGTTAGAAGCCAGTCGGGGGTTACTATTAGTTCAAAGGCAGCCATAGTTAAACTAATAGCATGGTATTAGTTCAAGAACCATTTACTGTATTATTTAACTTTAAAGAACTCCAACATTTGAGTTAGCCTAACTGTTAATCTTATTTAACTCTGAAATCCAAAGAAAAGAGGTGTCTTATTTGCTGCATCAAAAAAAATTTAAAATACCAGGAACACAGAACAAAAAACTTTTCTCTAAGGAAAAGCTGAGAGAAGTGGAAGGAAGAAGACTTTGCTGTCTTGGTTTATCTCCTGTACTAAATGTAACACTAATGAAGTTCTCTGCAGCACCCCAACTTGATACCTTTTACTTTGAAAAGGGGAACTGTTCTTTTAGCCTGTTCTAATTGGCCTGCCTTGAAGAAGGGGTTGTACTAGATGACCTCCAGAGGTCCCTTCTAAATGAAATTAATCATTGATCTTCAGAAACACGACTGAAACTGACTCACATTCTTACAGGCATCCTGAATTTTTATTCCACAAAAAGGAAATAAAAGGATTATCTGTACTACTGCACTCCCAATTCCAGTACTTGAGTTCTGGATGATCTCCATTGTTAGAATACAAAACTTTCCTGCTTATAAAAAGAATGCTTCTAAATTGAGCAACGTAATGTGTCCTACTCCATAGTACTACAGATATTTCCCATTCAGGTGGCGCCTTCCTTCCACATACAACGCTATCTAGACTAGCCTTTAACAATAGCAACGCATTGTATGAAGTAAGTTAGTGGGCCTCTTGGGTAGCATGTGGGTGTGAGAAGAGGAAAGCAGCCCAGACTGCAGGGCGATCAGGTGGAGGAAGCCGCTGGGCTGTGCCTGCAATCGGTGCGTTGCCCCTTTAATTGTGTCCCCAGCCCTCGGGCGTCTCTGTCCAACGCCCACGTCAGCAAATACCTTTTGTTTCTCTCACGTTCGGGCTTCCAGAGTTTGGGGCTGCGGGACCAACACATTGCCTTAAACCGCAAATAGCCCCGACGCGGGGGCCGGGGATCCCGCATCCACCGCCTGCTCCTCTTGGCTAAGCGGCAGCGGCAGCAGCAGCAGCAGCAGCCACCCGCAGAACCCAGTCGGTAAGTGGCGGCTGTGCAATACACCGACAAGTCGGATCGGGCGTCGGGGCTGAAGGCGCGCAGAAGCAAGGGGCAGCGAGAGACGTCCCTCGGCTCCGCAGTCCCCGCGGGCGCTGGGGCCCGAGCGCGGCCGGCACGCTCCCCGCCGCCGCTCGGAGCCGCTCGTTACCCGGGCTGCACAGCGCTGGGAGAGACCTAAGCGGGCGCCATTTGCAGCCCCGGGCGCGGCTGCGAGGAGCCAGGCACGGCAACAAAGGGCTGCGCGGGAGCGGGAGCTGGGCAGCGGGTGCGGGGCGAAAGGGGCCGCGGCAGAGGGCGGGCAGGGCGCTGCCGGCGCGGCGGAGGCGGCGGGCAGCGGACAGCGGGGGCAGGAGCTGCTGGGGCCACGCCGGGCGCCAGGCGCCGGGCTGCCGCCGCGCGGCGGAGCCCCCGCGGAGCCGGGGGAGCGGGAGCCGCGGCGCCTTGGCGGGCGGGTCCTGCGCTGCTGGGCGCCTCTGGCTCCTCACGGTCGAGCAACCAATTCGGCCGGGCGGGCGGGTGAGTGACAGCGACCGCTACCAATGCCGGGGGAGCCCGGGCCGGGGGGGCTGCGCCGCCGCCTCCGTGTGCGGTTCTGGTCCGCTCTGGGAGAGGCTGTGCCCGCATCTTGCAGCATGTAGAACCAGGCACGAACTCGCTCTTGAATCGTGGCACTCCGCACTGCTGCAGGGCCAAGTTCTTTTTTCTTGCTGAATCTGTGAACCGTTTAGGTTTCCACTGACCTAATCTTAATCTTTTATGATATGAATGCCGTGATCTTGCCGAGGCATCTTTCTTGCAGAGGTGTTAATTTCTCCTCCCTCATGTTACTAATATGTGGTGGGATGAGAGGTGGGAAATAGGAATGTATTGGGAATGCATTAATGTGCACGATTTTCTTATTTTTAAACAAAGGGCTCATCTGCTCTTAAAATAGGATTCAGCTACTTTGGGTTAGGTGTAGATTGTCATGCTTGTGCTTATTTACTTTAGGACAAGACTTCCTGTTATTCCCTCATTGGAATGGAGATTTCTTCCCATCAGTTTCATCTCCTAGAGCAGCTAAATGAACAACGGAAGCAAGATTTGTTTTGTGACTGCAATATCCTGGTTGAGGGGAAAGTCTTCAAAGCACATCGAAATGTGTTGTTCGCTAGTAGTGGATATTTCAAAATGCTTCTTTCACAGAGTTCAAAAGACACCAGTCAGCCAACAATAGCTACTTTTGAGGTCTTCTCTCCAGAGACATTTATGGTTATCCTGGACTTTGTATATTCGGGCATATTGTCTTTAACTGGTCAAAATGTCATCGAAGTAATGTCAGCTGCTAGCTATCTGCAGATGACAGATATTCTTAATGTCTGTAAGACATTCATTAAATCCTCACTGGACATTAATGAAAAGGAAAAGGATCATTACCTTAGCCTTTCGGCCAAACGTACAAACAATGAACCTGCTCACCCATCTCTTTATCGGTCAAGAAGGAAAGCAAAGAGCAACCCAACACGTTCCCATTTAATTCCAGATGAAAAGGCAAGTATGGTGAATGAAAATTCCTGGAGTAATTACAACAGCTATCTGTCTTCACAGATAAGTCTTCAACGGCCAGAAATGCAGCTATCAAAAAGAGGCCGAAAATTGGGCCCAACAAGAAAGCGCCGAAAACATCTAGGACTGTCACAAACCCGTGATTTTGTGCAGTATAAATCAAACAAAACTGAGCAGACTAGCGGAGGTTGTAATGCATCAGATTCTAGCCACACCTCTCGGGCAAGAGAGGAAATTCAGTTTGATGCTGAGAATGATGTTGATCATGATGATTATGGATATAATCAAGAATCAGAAGTTATACCAAAGAGGTGGTCTGTTGCTCAGCTAGAACAAGAACTTTCAAGAAATTCTCCTGAGTTAATGGAATTAAAAGCAGATGAGCTGTACACGTCAATGCCCACAATTTTAGGTGTAATGAGTAGTTGGAATGAAGGTAAAAATAAGATACGGTTTTGGAAAGTTTTTCTTTGTCTGGAAGAAGTCAGCAGATCTTTTGGAGAGAATCCTGTATGGATGTATTGGCATGAAAACCAAAATGATGCCTAGACTTGCAGATTATTTTCTTGCTGTACTTTATAGTAGTGCCTAACAGAATGAGAAACTTCGTGAAGTCAAAACACAGCATGAGAATTACAGTCAGAGAACCAGTCCCAGATATCCAGTGGAGTTAAAATAATATACATCAGATTATCTGGACCCAAGTGGAGTTTGAGGCCTATAGAGCTGAAATTGGCTTGGGGATGTGGCAGTATTTGCACTCAATCTACTGTTTTCTTTACAAGAGAAGGTCACGTCATTGGCCACTTAAGATCTTTAGACTGAGCATTCTCCACTTCCCTTATGGTCCAAACAGCCTAAACTTCATGACTGTTTGGCCATGCTACATAAAGCATCAAAGACGACCCTGATGAACAGAGGGCATATGCCTGAGATGACAGAATAAAGTAGACAGGTGTTTTTTAATAGAGACTAATTTAATATACCAATATTTAATTATAATTGCATATTTTTAAGACTTCAGACACCCTGATATGCTACATAGGGCTTATAAATATCTAAACTAAAAACTATTTCTTGATGCAGGCGTGTGTTATGCCCATAAATTTATAGTCTTCTATATGTCTCACTCTGTGTGAGGGGAAAAAATATACTATCAAATGCCTGTTTAACATATTCCGTAAAGAATATTGTTTGCCAGAGAAGGATGGGAAGAAATAGTTTGGGGTTGTATTTTGGGTTTTCTCCTGTTTAGTGACAGACCACAGGACAAATTTAAGCTTAAAAATAATCAGAGTACTATATAAAGAAAGACTATTAATATTTGACATATTATATGTTTTTCTCTGTAACAGATGATCTACCTCGAATGCGATTCAAGTGCCCCTTCTGCACGCACACAGTGAAACGGAGGGCAGACCTAAAGCGTCATCTTCGGTGTCACACAGGAGAGCGACCATATCCATGTGAAGCATGTGGGAAGAGATTCACCCGACTAGAGCATTTACGTAGCCACTTCCAAACAGTATGTCATTTCAATCAGAGATTCAGCTTAGGGGGGGAACCAACAAGATTCCATTGGTAACAGCTGTTCAGTCATTTCTAGAACTAGTACCAGAAACGCTTCCTAGCTGCAGCCTTAATTATTCATTATTTAAATTGGCAGATTGGGCTGGTGTTCATGGAAGACAATAAAATCAGATTTCTTTCAGATTTGTATCTATGCTGCTCTTGGGGTATTTATTGTCTATCTTTTCTTTTGCTGCTTGTTTTTGCTCCAGAAATTCTGTGCACCAGTGTGGCAATCTCCAGGTGACAGAACAACGATTACAATATAGAAAATATTTTCTTTCTTAGAGATGTTGCTTTTATTGCATAACTGAGTTTTTTGTGAATAACTGAATAACATTATAAAACTAGAGTGAGATTTTGAAAACATAGTTAAAAACAGCCAATGTATTTTAACAGACTTTTTATAAAGTGATCTGTGCTTATCTCCTGCTCCCAAATTTTTATATTTTTATTTTCAAAATGATTTAGTGAAAAAATTTTTTTTAAATAAAAAAATCTGCTTTTGGGTGAGCATTGACATTTTCAACTTTTAAATCTCTTTAGATACATCAAGCTGGCAAACTAATATGCAGAAAGTGCAAGCGTCATGTAACTGACGTAACAGGATGTGTGGTTCAGCAAGGAACAAGGCGCTACAGACTGTGCCATGAGTGTCTAGCAGAAGCTAGTTTTGACAACATCCCTGACGATCTAGATGCAGAGCATTCTCTTATCACCTCTCCAGGAAACAAACATTCCAAATGGGCTTTGGAGGAAGAACAGAAATCAGATGAAGAGACAGCGGAGGAGGAACCATATAATTTGGTTATCCAACATGTTGACGATGCTATTTCAGATGAGGCAGATGAGAAGGTGAAACCAAATCTTAGGTAGATCTATTTGTATGTTTATTACTGCTATATTCAAGATTAAATTACTTGTGTCCTGCCAACTAACACTGGTTTATTAGTTTCATTAATAAAACTTTAGTGATATTTAACTCTATGAAAAGCAAAATAAGGTCTACAAACACACTGTTTTGTACTTACGGACATGCAACAGTGTAACTACTTCTGGATACTGTCCTAAAATTGCTTAGTATTTGGAAACTATTTAGAAGAATTGCTTTATATTTAATCAAAGACTTACTCAGAGTATCTATTCATAATGGAAACGTAAACTACTTACAGTTATGCAATGGAGATTCTATACTATATAAAGAAAAAGCTACTACTGATAACTTGCTTTGAAAAAGTCTTACTAAAATTAGCAGCTAGGAAATGTAGTCTAAATTTTTGTAGACACTGTAATTAACGTGCAAGTACACTTAGGAAACTTCATAAGAAAGGAATAAAAAAGCCAAACAAAAATTCTTCCAGCTGACTGGCCTATTTACTAAAGCTATGCTTTTTTTTGAGTGAACTTACTGCTTCTTATAGCTCAGAAAAAGCATGAATAGTTTAAAAGAATACACAAAGCCATAAAGGGTAGAATAGCAAACAGAGCAGCTATAATGCATTTGGCTAGCACGAGTTTGCCTCTTCAGACATGCAGTGTTTTTGTACTGTGAATTTTAAACAAAGTTACACTAACATGGTTCCAAGTAAATAAAAGTGCAATCACTGGAAGTATGATTAACAGTTTTTTTCCATTTTTTCAGGACTTGTGCAAGATTTGCTTAAACTCTTGTCTATGTTATGGAAAGATAATAAATAGGACAAGTCCCTTTTATTTCAGTGGGACACTTGCAACTTAGATTACGTAGCTACTTTAGGAAGCCTTTCCAACTTACATAAATTTAGGAAGCTCAGAGGCTGCTGGGCAGTCAGTATAAAAACACTTATTTCTAAATACAACTTCTCTTATAGTTTAAGCAACCTTTGCTATTCTGAATTTTTTTAGTTCTAGTAATCAAATTTTTCTGGACTCCCAGAAAGTACCTGCTAGCTGATACCTGTCTCTACCTGAAGGAGAATGTGAAACCTATTTTGCAGTAAGTACTTAATAAATACTGAGAAAATAGACAAATAAAACTTACTTAGTGAAGTCCAAACGTCTTTCCAACAAGTTCCAGTCACCATTCCTAAAAGCAAAGCAGTTTACTGCTGTCACTGAAGTCTGTGACTGATGGTATAAACAGGGCACCTCAGCACTTCAACAAAATTAAAACTTAGCAACATAGTTTAATTTTCTCTTCTCCCTTTTTAGAGGGCTGGGCAAAAGGAAAACAGCCGCCGTTGCCCTGCAGTCCCCAACGGTCGCGACTCCCTCAGGCTCTGTGGAGAACAAAGCAGCCTCAACTCGACGCCCGATTGGCTAATCCCGGTCACCTGACCCAGCCAGCCAATGAGGCGTCGAAGCCGGTGCTGAGGGACGGGAGCGTTCGGTGCTGTCGCCCGCAGCTCCCAGTCGCTTTTAGGGGCGATACGGTGCGGAGGGAGAGGCTTAAAGCTGTTTATTTAGAGCAACTTTAACAGGCGTGCCCTGGCCTCACTTCTCCACGGCAGCCCCACTGTGGCTGGCATCGTCCCACCCATGGCCGAGGCTCTCTCCGAGGAAGAAAGTCCTGGGCATGCAAATTGTAATAATTTATGTATCATCTACAACAGGCATATCTTAATTATTACTTATGCAAAAGTCTGCTCATCTTGCCAGAGAACAAAGCGCAAATGTTAAATTATTAACCTCAGAAATCCACTGGCCAAAATTATTCACACATGCACATATCTGTAATTCTTAGTCCAGGTTTTATTTCAGCGTTAAAGCTTTATCAAAAAATAAAATCATTTTATCTCCCATCTTCACAATAAGGAAATAAGAACTCAGTCTTCTCTGTTTAAGATGATTTTACAACAAAATAAAGATGAGAAGTTACCTCAGGAGGTGAGGCACTTGCAGCATTTACCAGAAAGAAAACGGGTCAGGTCAGCCCTGACTTCGTATTCACTGTGCCTGTCTCATGCTTAAATAGCAACGGCAGATAATGCACATTAGTTGTCCCGTGATTTAAAACAAGACACATGCTTTTTGATTATTATTCTTGATTCAGTGAATAAAAGTTCAGAATTTTCTGACGTTCAAGGCAAAAGGAAGCTTTTCTGGGATTTGCCGCACAGTCTCACAACTCTGTAGTATAATGAAGACAGATGAAAACCATGAACTCTTCTTCAGCAGAAGCAGCAGGAATAGAGTTACAGACACGTGCCTCACCCCACACACTCCTACGTGGCGGAGGGGAAGCTCTCTATTGTTTTTTTTAAAAAAGAGGAAATGGAATTTTATTTGAAGTGTCTGCTTAGTTGTTTTAAAAGAAGAAAAATATCTTTTTTATGATGAGACATAGTTGGGAATGGAGCTGCAAAGAACTCCAGTGCATCCCTTTTCACAACAGCAGCAAAGCAATCTCTATTTTTTAGAGTGGTACTAAGCGCTACTAGGATTTCATTATACATGGTCACATGCTTTAGCATTTCACTTGGAAACCTATGGCAATTCAGCACCACCTGGTGGCATTACCTTTTTTTTTTCTTTAAGTACTCTGGAAGTTTTTTGAAAGATCGGTTTACTTTCTTTGGCATCCTTCAAACAATCAGAAACTTTTCTACATTAAATCTGACTCACTGCAGGTATTTTTGAGCCTTCAAATAACATGGAGGGACATCACCTCAGAATTAGAATATTTAAATCTGCAAATGAAGTCATGCAGATTAACAGTTATTATCCCCTGCCACCCTACAAAAAGGCAATATTTTCATTACTGGCTCCACTAATCTATTTAAAAGTTGATATAAAATACCAACTTTCCTGAGAGACTTTCAACCCCTACAACTCTCTCATCTCCCTGCCCCCCCCCCCAACACACAAAAAAACCCAAACAGAAAACCCCAACTAGTTCTTTTTTCCTGGCATACAGGCCTTGGTCTGGCTCGCCATCCTCAAGTCAAAACACAGATGTACATTCCTTGCAATTACTCCCTTCAACTTATGATTTGAATTGGCCAATTCCTTAGTTACTTCCAAGAGGATGGCTGTTTTTGAGGGACTTCTGCTAGCCAATGATAAGTATCCAGTCATTTCATTACACTTTTCTTGCTTTAAATGTCAATGATGACAAAGACTTCCGGCTTCTCTTCTTCACAGATCTGCATTGCTGAGTAAGTTATGGCTTTGACCTCTGTGCCCTAGAAAGAAAAGACAAAAACACATGGATTTTCTAAAGAAGGATCACTTGCAACAGTTCTTCATGACAATACACAATATTTACCACTTTCTACAAATGCTATCCAGATTAAGAATTTTTCCCTCCCAAAAAGCTGTAACTATATTTGTTCTGGTGAATACGAAAGTTAGCATATTAATAGCAACGACTTGGTCAGGCCAAATACTGAACAAATAACTCTTTCCTTCTTGTACAAATTTCTCCTCTGATCTCTGACAGAACATCAACATTGCTATTCTCATACTGACATAGCTAAAGAGCAAGCTGGGAGGTAAGAATTGGCTTTTACTAATTCTTTAGAAAATAAACTTGCAAAAAAGACTAAATAAAAAGCTCTGACAACAGTGTGAGAACCAAACTCATGCAAACATTCTGAATATAGATTGGTTTACTGTATTATTAGCATCACAAAAAAGGAAGCCAGCTGTTCAGTTTTGCCAGTGCTGAGGAACCACGAGATACTCAACTCAACAGTTTCAGGAATGCATTCACAAAAAAACATGTAGGAAGTGAGATCTTAAATTATTGTGGCCTGTGATACCATTCAGAAGTGTTTATGCTCCGATATCTTGATAACTTAGAAGTCTCATTTAGAAGAGATTTCCCCTCCACACACACACGTCCTACCCTTAAAAACATAAAAGATGTACAAATAAACCATTGCATACCTGAGGGTGTTTGGGTAAAGAGAACTCTTCTCCCCACCTTTAATAACAAAAACAAAAAAGGTGGCTGGAATTTTGGTTATATTTAATCAAATGTTATAACTAGTTTCATTAATGAACATGAGACAGTGAAGCTTTAATTTAAAGCCTCAAAAGAAGAAAAGGAAGTCCACCATCCAATTTTTAGAAAGCATCAGTGAACTTCAGCACATCATAGTATTTCAGAGTGGTCACTCTAAAGGCAATATGTGACCCTCCCAAAGTGTTGAGTGTTTTCAGTAAAGATATTCATTACTCAATTGATCCTTTAAGCTCACCCAATTGATCTTATTTTGAATTGCATTCGGTCAATGTGAAGCACTTTCACCTCCTGCAGAGAAAGAAAGAGGAAAAACACGTCTGTAAGGTCTTCTATCTTCTGGCAGAAAATCTCAGCAAATCCCCATTTGCAAGACTTGCATTTCCACTGTTCTAAATGGAATCTGAAACCAGAGAATCTGAGCAACCTCAAAGAGACACACTAATACTGGGAACTTAAATACAACAGAGCTGTCTCTACCATATAATGACAGCTAATGGTGGGTGTTTGTGATAACAAAGCTAACAATTTATTTCTCAGGTCTTTTTACTCTGGTATCCTCCATGCATTAAGTAATCTGTTGTATCTTTTTTTCCTAAAGTAACATTGGAGCAGGTGTTATCAGAACCTCATCCTACAAAACAGAAAAAGAACAGAACACTTACCCTGGGTATAAAGAACTCATTAGCACTGAATTTATACAGCCACTCATCCAAGAAGTGAAAAAGAAGAGACAGCATGTCATGTCCTGCAGGGTTGAAGCAGAGAAAGATAGCCAGTTGGTTCTCCCAGCAAGAACACCGAAACATTTTTTAAAAGTATGTCAGAAGTACAGGTTCAACACTAAGAGAAGATTAGTGATGCTTAATCAGACTTTAACTGCAGCAAAACCGCATCTAAAGATTCAAAGGATTTTGGTACCCTTCTCCCTCAGAGTTCATACAGTTCCAATATAAAGTCACTACAATCTTACCTTCTGCCTGTACTTCTACAGTATCCAGAGGTTCCACAGTCTCTGTATCAGTCATGTAGCCAAACATGGCCATAACACACTGCTCAAATGCTTCTTCCAAAGTATCTCCCCAGGCATGTAGCCTAAAGAGACACAGGATAACTCATGGGATGGTAACCACAAAAAAAGTAAGCTTTATACAGGTGAGATATCTGAACATGAGAATAAATGCAAAGAAGTGAATGAACAAAAATGCTGGCCTTTCTATACCTATGCATTTGGGCAGAAGATTACATATACAGAGATACTTCTTCTTGCAGTATGTGAAAAGAAGAGAGTTTCTTCTTTGGAGAAAATGGAAAATAAATGTTTTATCAGATAACAGGAATGTCCTTTCTCGCTATGGCTAAAAAGTAGACTATATGGAAGCAATTTGGTTCTAAAGCAAGGAGACTAAAAGCCCCATTTTGAAAGACATTTTCAAATAATATAGTAATAGAATAAAATCATAATCAGAAGCACCAAAGGATTATTACATTAGAGGAGAAGCTAAGCAACACAATGCTTCTATGCTCTCCCAAGAGCAGAAACAAAACACACCACCAAAAAACCCAGTGTGAGTGTGGCATTTCATAGTTGCATAAGGTATACATCTGAAACCAGTCTTCAACAGTCACTCCTGATTTATAGCAATATAAGAAACAATCAATTTGCTATACTGTGAAATCCCAGCTGCCCATACTTACTGCACATCTGCTGTGTGATCCAGATCTGAGGGTGGAGGAAAAAGAAAAGGCATGAAGTCACCAAATGTATTTTAAAAATTAGTATTTTTTCAAAGAAAAAAAACAGATATTGTTATACAAGAACTTTTTGTATTCATCTTGACACATCAAACAGTGATACTCTTTATTTTCCAGTATATTAGAAAAGGTTAGCACGGGTGAAATGTTGGATTATTTCTGCCAAGTTTGATAGAAGAAAAATAGTGTTTAATATAAATTTCATCAGTGCCCTGTGTGTAGAGTACTGTGTACAAGGTATGGCTGTTGAAAGGCAGCAGGGTTCTGCAGGTTAATTGCGATAGGAAAAAAACTTTAACCAGGGGTAAACGACTTTTGCTGAAGTCTGCAGGACTGAAAACTAGTCATGCAGAGGATAAGATTTGCAAATGTTTACAGCTCAATGAACAACCTGTCCACACCCAAAACACCCATTATGCAAAAAGGATAATATCAAAAAGTATATAATACGAAATATACAGTAATCTTCATTAACAAGGTAGGATTAACATCCCAAGCATGTATCAGGTTTTACATGAATATCATTCATATTCACTTAGATGAACGACAGAAGTGCATAATAATACCATGTTGGTAGAAACAGGGCTAACTTGGGACGAAGAATGAATGCCATGCCATGATCACTCCAGCTGAAACACTGTTCTGATGCTGTTTAGATCACCCACACACTATTAATGGTTCTCAACAACTGTCTCTAAAGCAAACAAATTCCAGTGGATTTAAAAGGAGAATAAAACCTCTTCCGATTATGGAAGGAGCATGACTATTGTAATATGTCACCGTATTTCTGCACTGCTATCAAATAAAGATCTAAACACATCCTAAAAACATATATTCTAACAGGGCAGCATACAGCATCCCTCCAGATAAACACTGCTCAAATAGAAAGACAGTCAGACACTGAACGGTCTGCAAGTGCCTGAAGCTAGTGCTTGGGCTGACACCCACTTACTTGAGATGTTCTTAGAAGACATTCCAGGGGTGGGGAAAGGGAGAGATAATGATCTTTTAGTACTGCATGTTGGGGGCGGGGGAGGGGGAGAACAACAACGCTGAAGACCAACTCGCTCTTTGAATATCTCTTTTTATATAAGAGAGGTAGAAATATGTACCGCCTAGCTAAGAAATGGCTTGAAAGGGGAAAGTTTTCAAGCTAAGACTTATAACTAATTTATTCATATCATGATTTCTTTAGCACCCATGACAGAAAAGGCATTTATCTGCAATAAATACAACTGTAGATATCTTTATTATTCAACTACAGATGCACCCCACAGCCCGAACACAGGATACCGGCATATCAAGAAACCCCGTATGTGCCTAAAAAGCCATATCCTCCTCACTTCCTCCCTCCCCCTCTCTCTCCCTCCCTCCAGATTACGCTGTCACACATGCGCTCTGCCCAGGTAACACTAGAAATACTCACATTCATACTTCTTCTCGAGCGGTGGGTATTTGGCTTTGATAGCCTTCTGCTCCGCTGTCAGGTTATAGTCCCTCTCATCGCCTGCCATAGCTGTTGGGCTTGAATAACACTCACTCACTTCCTGGTCTCACGAAAAATGGCCACCTCCATGCATGCTTCAGTCTTGCCGGGCTTCCCATGTGATGCTAGTAATAAAAGGGAAAATTCCCTTTTAGTTCAGTTTCTTTCACTCCATATCAGTTTCGTTACAGTTGTACACACACTTATATTTTTGAAACAAGATTTTAAATGCATATCTTTAATTTGTTTGCTATTAAAACTGTCACTGGGAGATGGGTTTAGAGCCCAATCCTCCACTGCTTGCCTTACTAACCAATTTAAGTATGTTCAGTCAGTGAAGCCAAAGAATTACAATCCTTACATAAAGGACACACTTAGGCCTTTTCAAGAATCTCCAGGATTCCTTGCAGCAGGAATCATGCTTCATCTTCTCTGTTGCGTACGGCACCACACATTTGATTCATTCTCAAGTAATAAACTATTGCAATAATGAAAAATAATCAAACAGCAATAAAGCAGATTAAACTGTCATGCTTCAGGTAATTTCTGCTCCTACTACATTTTACAGTTGAGCGTACTCAGCTCACTAATATGTTACACAGCAATCTGAAATATCCACTGCCTCCAAACCACAGGACATGACAGGAGGAAAGATCTGTAGCCCTCAAGTATGACCTTTCTCTAGAAAAAAGCTTAGTTACCTCTTAGGACAGGGACTGCAATTAAGGCTTCAATCCTGGAATCACATACATGGTAAATATGACTCTTGTATAAGCACAGAGGTTTTCCTATATTCATTTATTTGCAGAATTTGTCCTTTTTTTTTTTAAGCAAAAAACTATATCAAATCTCTGCTTAAAATTTGCAGACCAGATCCTGAGTTTCATACAAGTTTTTCATCTGTAAATCTAACAGACACAAACTTCATAATCTGATCAACTTCAGGCCTGTTAGTTTTCCTCAGACTAGACCTCTGCGAGTTCTCACACACAGAGTGGTCATTCCTGCTCCCTCTTAATATTTTTGGGCACAGTAAGATTTATTCACAGCTTCCCCAAATAACGGGAATAATAGATTTACAGATAACACATAACACCATCAAGTCCCCCAATTTTCAACGTAAGGGTCAACTTGTGGTTCTTATTGCTAGTCCTAGATATGACAACACGGCATGGGGCCTCCCAACTTCCATTTTCCGAGAAGCACCTAGGCCCATATGGGGCAAAGAGGAGCTTGAAACTGGGAGGCCAGTGCTGCTCAGAGGGAATAAAATCAGGTGAGCGCAAATCTTGATTTTAAACCTGTTCCTTGACTGCCGCCGGTCAGATCCACGACTGATTGTGCCAAGTTATCCACAGCTAATCAGGCTTGGCTTATATATCGGTCCGGTTGTCTATACAGCCCATCTCTGCAGGGAATTATGGGGGAAAAAAGGGAAGTTATTAGTAATTATTGGCAATTAATAACCCAAGAGGAGGCAGGAGGATGCTCTGGAGGTTGCTGGCCGCCCTGTGGGGAGGAAGGGCCGGGCCAGGCCTCAGCCCCCCACACAACCGTGCTGGAGCCACGGGGCCTCACGGTACCGGGTCGGGGCCTCGCCCAGGAGCCGCCGGGGCCCGGTCGGCAGCAGGAGGCCGCCGCGGGATCGGGGCTCCGCGCTCCGCGCTGGCCCTTTAAGGGCTGAGTGAGGAGCGCGCTTCACCCTCCCTCTTCCCCTCCGGAAAATGGCGGCTCCCAAGGGAGCTTCAGCAGCACCTTCCTCTCCCCCCGCTCCTCCGCCTTCTCCCCGGCCTCCCTCCCACGTGACCGCCGGGCGCGCTCTCCTGCCCCTTGTCCCCGCCCCGTGCCGCGCGCGGATTGGCGGCCGCGGCCCGGCGGCCGGCGGCGATTGGCCGGCGTTGGCGCGCGAAGGGGTGCGCGGCGCCGGAGCGGCACGCAGCGGGGGCAGGAAACAATAGAGCCGCGGCCGGAGGGGTCGGAGCAGCGAGCGCAGGAGCTGCCCGCCCGCCCCCGCCTCGCGCCCCGGAGCCGCCCCGCGCCCCTTCCCGCCCCGCCATGGCGGACAAGGAAGGTAGGGCTCGCGGCGCGGCGCGGCGAGGCCCCGCGGCGCGGCCTCCTCCCCTCGGGGCTCCGTGAGGCGCGGGGGCGCTTCCCCCCCCCCTCCCCCCAACGGCCGCCGGCCTGAGGGGAGCGCGCGCGCGGTGGGGCGGGGCGGCTCCGCCAGGGGGCGCGCGGGGGCCGCCGGGGCGCCCCCCCTCCCCCCCCCCGGTGCTGCGCCTCGAGGTGGGGTGGCCGCGGGCCGGGCCGGGCCGGGGGGGGCCCTGCGGCCTCCGAGACGCTGCCCCGGGGGTCCCCCCCGCCCTCCTCTGCCTCCCCCCGCTTGCCCCTGCGCCGGGCTGGGTGGCGTTTGAAGGAGCAGGGCGTTGATTGATTTACCTTTATTATTATTATTAATAATAATAACAATTTATTTATTTTTCCGGAGGGGTGACAACGTGCCGGCAGCCGAACGGGCTTGGCAGAAGCGGGGAGGGCCCCGGGGAAGGCCTGTGCCCTGGGAGCGGGCTGCGGGCAGCCGTGTGCCCGCTGCGAACAAAGAAATGTCCGGGGCCACCGGGCCGCCTCGCACAGAGGTGCGCTCCCGGGCGGGCCGGGCAGCTCCTCCGCTGCCTGCGGTTCAAACCCCGCCTCTGCTCTTAAGCAACACGAATTAGAACTGAGTCACATCAAAGGTCTGTTTAGGCTTTTTGTTTTTTTTCCTCTAGCAGAGGCCAGCAGCAGATGTCATGGGAAGGTGCGTGAGAGGTGCTAACGCAGAACGGGCCTCGGTGCGCTCCTAGGCTTTGCAAATGAGTAGGTCAAGGCGGCACCTGGACTGCTGTATTTAACAATGGTTGCTGGGCCTCCCCCGTTTAACCCTCTTTAATACGCTAATTTTTGTTTCCACAATATCCTATGGCACAATTCTCCACAATTTTACTATACTGCTTCTGTTAAGATGATGCAGCTTGACATAATCGAGATTAATTCAGAGCCATATATGTGGAAACAAAGATTATCATGTGCAATAGGATTTCGAATGATTTAATAACTACTCTATAGAGTAGTCCACCAGCAAACCAGTGTGGTGTTGCAGTTGGCTTGTTATTCAGTGTCCACTCACAGCTTTGTCTGTATGTTTTGAATATGTTCATAAAGGCTAATCTTATGCATTTATAAAAAAAAAAAACTTTAGCAGCCTTTGATGATGCAGTGGAAGAACGTGTGATCAATGAAGAGTATAAAATATGGAAAAAGAATACTCCCTTCTTATACGATTTGGTAATGACCCATGCTCTGGAATGGCCCAGCTTGACTGCTCAATGGCTTCCTGATGTAACAAGGTAAACCGGTCCTTTTATTTTTTAAAGAGGAAGATATAAGAATAAATTTAGGGTGCTTTTTGTTGTAAGACAGTATATGATTGCTTGTGGTTTTAATCAGCTTTTTGCACCTTGCCTTACCAAGAGCAAACTGAGGACTGAACATTGGAGAGAGGAGCAGTATAGACATTTTTAATTTGTAAGAATGTCTTTTATCATTGAGAAGACATTTTCATACATTTGATTTTGGAGCTTTTTCCAGCTTCAGCCCACCCTTAAGAAACAAAGAAACCCTTTCCACAAAAACAGAAGTAAATGTAATTTCAGTTCCGAAGGGCTGTGGACAACTTGTCTTGTGCAGTATAACCACCATGTTGTCCTAAGCTTCCAGGCCAATGTTCTTGCAATTAATGTTCATATACCTCAAAGTTTTATTCTGGGAGAGTTGCAAATGTCTCTTAAAAGAAGGCAAGGGAATGGTGCTGATGTGTTTGTTATTTAGAGATAGGGACTGTGCTATGAGAATTTCAAGCTGAGATCTGTCTGGAGTTAGAGTAAGTTATTTTTGTCTGAAGGAGGAGGATTTGGTGTTGGAGCAGGAGAGCAAGGGTAACT
This sequence comes from Apteryx mantelli, assembly GCF_036417845.1. Taxonomy (NCBI): domain Eukaryota; kingdom Metazoa; phylum Chordata; class Aves; order Apterygiformes; family Apterygidae; genus Apteryx; species Apteryx mantelli. The sequence continues at coordinate 6,100,642 of NC_090004.1, read as the reverse complement.
TTAAAAGGTGTTACTAGTGTTAGAAGCTGTCATCAAAAAAAAAAAAAGTGTTTTAATCAGCTCAGTGTCTGTGTAAGCTCCTTCTTTTGTTTCTCATGTGATTCTTTTCTCTTGCAGACCTGAGGGCAAAGATTTCAGTATTCATCGGTTAGTCCTGGGGACCCATACTTCAGATGAACAAAATCATCTTGTGATAGCTAGTGTGCAGTTGCCTAACGATGATGCGCAGTTTGATGCTTCACACTATGATAGTGAAAAAGGAGGTAAGGGACCAGAGATGTGAACCAAGTGGACTTTTAACTATCTTTTCCTCCCCATTTCAGGAGAATATTGGTCTTTCCTTAGCTTTCGGGCAATTAAATACAGATACTACGTCTAAACTAAACAACACCAGTTTATTTCTAAGCTATACTCTTAGCGGACAAATGTTATATATAATGTACATACATAATGTTTTAGTAATATAATTTTGAAAAAAGGAGGTGGTAGGCTTACTGCAAAAATATATGGGGAAAAGACTTCCCCCTTCCCTATTTCTTATCATAAGTTGGCATTGAGTTTCATGCAGTGTTGATTATTATTCTCTTATTATCATTTTTGTATTACATATTCTTCTACATAAGTGACTTTCTCACTGAGTTTGTTATAGATGAGTGTAACATTTCAAATGTTCTTCTCCACTTCGAATTCTGCTGCCTGATATTTGTGCCAGTCCCTCTTGGATAAAAAGATGACTGTATTTTGTTCAGTATATCAGGCCTGGATTCTCTGCGTTCCCTAATCTCAGCTGGCTGTCAGCATTGCTACTAGTTAGGCATTTCTCATTTTTACTTGACTGAATCAATCTTTTTACATGGTGAAAGTCCTTAATGATCCAACTGTTAGCTGTTCTTTTTGCTAGAAGCCTGGATTGTGCAACTGGTATTTCTATCTTTCAGATTCTTAGAGCTATTTGTGAACACCATGTTGTCTAATAAATACCTTGTGTTGGTATTTCTATTTTATTTTAGTATTTCTCAAAAATGAAATATTCTGTTTAAAAACAAAACCAACCCCCCCCCCCAAACTCTTTTTGACAGAATGGTCTTGTGCAATTGTGTGCATTATTAAGTTACTGTAACTTTAGTTGTAAGAAGAAGGTAGCTTTAGCAATTTGTATTATGGTTCTATATCTTGAACATGGTGTAGCAATTTGTTTTTACCAGAATTTGGACTGTTCGGCAATGCCGAATTTTGTTATGTTTGAAAGTGCAGTTATAACGTATCTATTTCAGTATAGCACTACCTTTAGTACAGGTAGGAGTTTTAGATATGATAAATTTTGGGCTTGTGCTGGTAAGTCTGAAATAGCCAAAAGTCTCCAAGAACAAACTGTCTTTAACTGGCTCTGAACTTAGCTAAAGTCCTGATATTTTGATGCTACAACTACGGATATTGAGAATAACATGCCATTTGAAAACTGGGTTATCTTAGTTAATGTTTGCTGGGAGGGGTTTTTTTGTTTGTTTTTTTTTGTGACTGTTCCGTCAAAATGTGTGCTTGGTCATACCTAGTAATTGAGTATGGATCTTTGTATCTTGGTCTGAAAATGGTTCTATTGAATTCTGTTTCCAGAGTTTGGAGGCTTTGGGTCAGTTAGTGGAAAAATTGAAATTGAAATCAAGATAAATCACGAGGGAGAAGTTAATAGAGCACGTTACATGCCGCAAAACCCATGTATAATTGCTACAAAGACACCATCCAGTGATGTCCTTGTCTTTGATTACACCAAGCACCCTTCTAAACCAGGTATCTGCATCTTTGTTACGTCTGTGCTTCAGAACTCATGTGAAAATCTCTATTAGCCATTCTTTAAGAAAAGGCTGATGGTAGCGCAAAAGAGACCAAAAAGTTTTGTGGGTTGCATGTCATCTGTAATTTGAAAGGAAAGTGGGTATTGAGTGTAAAAATATTATTTTACATGAAACTTAAACAGATATGCATCCAATATATGTCAATGGAAAAGTATATTTGTTTGTTTTGCTTCTTTGTTGCATGTTTTGTCATGCCACTGTATAATGGTATTTGGAGGGGTGGAAGGTGTTTAATGGCCAGCTGGAAACTGATTTGCTGGGTAGGTGAGCTGTTCTCCTGGTCTGTAAGGATAGTAATAGGAATTTACTGATGAATTGGGCAAGATCATGTAGAATAGTTAGTTTTGCCACTTGTGGGGAGGATCAGAAGTGCATTTCTAGCTTTTAAGTGCAGTTGGAGATGGAGAAACATGATGCAGCAGCAGATTGTTTAGGAAGGATTTTTTGAGCAGTAAGCGGGTTACTCCGTTTAGCTTGACCAGGTGTGTCATGCCAAAGCATGGAGGTGGCTAGATGGGTTTCTTTGACTCTTCAGCAAGCAGTACAATGTGATACTAATTTAGAATGGACCATTCCTAGATGATCCAGCTGAAAAAAACAGCAACTTGGAAAAACTTGCAGTGTGCGTTTATTAGGCGAAGAAGACAATCTGCTGTGCCTTGCCTCAGTACATTCTGTTTTAATGAGGTGATTCTTTGCTTGGGGAAAACACTCAAAAGGGTGGAGAGGGGTGCTGTTGGAAATGTCAAAGCAAAGTTGAGCAAAGCACAGCAAGACTTATGCCAAATATTTCGTGATGTGCTGAAGGTGATGCTAGGCACTGGAATTCTTACGCTGCATCTTTACAGACCCTTCTGGTGAGTGTAACCCTGATCTGCGTCTTCGTGGACATCAGAAGGAAGGTTATGGGCTGTCATGGAACCCAAACCTGAGCGGGCATTTGCTTAGTGCTTCTGATGATCATGTGAGTACTTCAAATACAGCTGCGATGCAGTGTGTACTTTGTCTGGCAAAAGTTCATGTTTTGGGGGTGAATAGAGTTGATGCCTAAAGGTTCAGATTTTCTATTGATTTATTTATTTATTTTAAGACCATCTGCTTGTGGGATATTAGTGCTGTTCCAAAAGAAGGCAAAGTGGTGGATGCAAAGACCATCTTCACAGGGCATACAGCAGTAGTAGAAGATGTATCCTGGCACTTGCTCCACGAATCTCTTTTTGGATCTGTTGCCGATGATCAGAAGCTCATGATGTAAGTGGGGTGATGTCTTTATAAATTGAGAGCTTCCATCCCTTTCCTTTCCCAGCTACACCCTAGTCCCTCAGTAAAATGGGATATAAACCTTTGTTTCAATTCTGTATTTTCTTTTTACAGTTGGGATACTCGGTCAAATAACACCTCCAAGCCTAGTCATTCAGTGGATGCTCACACCGCTGAAGTCAACTGCCTCTCTTTCAATCCCTATAGTGAATTTATCCTGGCTACAGGATCAGCTGATAAGGTATGTCTGCCTTGAACTCAGAACACATTTGTTGAGTTCCTGATGCATGAATGTGGATGTGTTGGTTACTTCAGAAAAAATGTGGTTTTTGTTGTTTGTTTTTTGACTAGACTGTTGCTTTATGGGACTTGAGGAACCTAAAACTGAAGCTGCACTCCTTTGAATCACATAAAGATGAAATATTTCAGGTATAACAAAATGTCTTTATCTTTTATGCACTTAGACTTGGTTCTTCTTAGCTATCTTGAAAAAATGAAAAACATTCTTTTCCACTTATGTTTGTATTAAATGTGTTTTCATTTAAAAACTCATGTATTCTTTTCTCTCATCTGCTCATGATTTTTTAGCTTATTGTTGTGGAGATGTATAGCTGTCTGTGTGGGGCAGAACTCCAATACAGATGGAGTGTCCAGAAAGCCAGGCGGAGAATGTAACAAGGAAATGGCAGAAAGCTTTGTCCGCAACATAAGAGTGAAATGCTAGCAGTACAGAGCAAATCTAAATTATTCATGGCAGCAGATTGAAGCAGGGAGGCACAATGAAATGGCTGCAGCATTTTCATCTTCTCAGCCTGGTCCTATAGGAAGGCTTTGGCTGGTGACCGATTAAGGGGATTGCCAGGCCATCTAGTGACAATGAATGAATGACTACAAATTTTACTAGTGTAAATATAGAACATTAACATCATTGGTAGCATGTGCTTAGGAGAAACAATATTTCCATCTCCAACTCATGCATGACTCAGAAGAAAAGTATGTAGAGATTTTTTGATAGAAGGATTGCTACTTGAAGACTAGTTACTTCTAAATAAAATTATACATGGAATCTTGAAATGTCAGGTTTGTGTGCAGAACTCTGTGCACTTTCCTAATCTTGTTATCCTATTAAGTGGTATGTTTTGGAGAGATTTATCTCCAGCAGAGGTGGTAAATGTGAGCTTTTGGGCCGTTAAGCTTAATTACGGTCTTTTTTTGTTGTGTTTTAATTTATAAACCATTCCTCCTGTTTAAGGAATACATAGTTTATGTCTGTGTGGTCCATATTAAGGTGAGGAGCAGCTAATATCCTTGGGACTTGTTTACACTTTGTAACATGTAGTCTTTGTTAGAGGATAGGTTAAGGTACATGTGGTACATTTTGGAGCTCAAATATCTCTTTAGTGTATGAATGTTCACAAACATGCTTCCTGTGTTAGAATGCTACCAGTGGGTGTATTTGCATATTAAGTTGATGTCAATTTGAATATTCATAAAGCTTTCCTGATACAAAATACTGTGGTGTCTGTAGTGGATGTCTGCCATGCTACATCTTCTTAAAACTAACTTCCTTTCTAAATTCATTCTTGTCTGTAGGTTCAGTGGTCTCCCCATAATGAAACCATACTGGCCTCCAGTGGCACTGACCGCAGGCTAAATGTTTGGGACTTGAGGTAAATCCCAAATTAGTCATGTTGTCCTGACAAAGTATTATTCTTGAATTGCATCGCACCTTGGGGGAGGGGGAGGGGAGAAAAAGAAAAAAAACCTCATTTCCCCCTTGTTTTTATTACAGTAAAATTGGAGAAGAGCAATCCCCTGAGGATGCTGAGGATGGCCCTCCAGAGCTGTTGGTAAGTCTTTTGAATCTTATTAATTTTTGACCTACTATTCATCTCTGCGATGTAGATCTGAAAACATTCCCCTCTTGTTTCTCCAATACCAGTTTATTCATGGTGGTCACACTGCAAAGATATCTGATTTCTCCTGGAATCCCAATGAACCTTGGGTAATTTGTTCTGTATCAGAAGATAATATCATGCAAGTCTGGCAAATGGTAAGTTGTTTGGGAAAGTGCGGGAAGTGGTAGATAAGAGCTAGCGTTGAACTACCTGGATTTCATCATTCCTGGTTTTATTTACAGCTCTTAGAATGACTTGCTTTGTAGCACTAGCTAAACCTCAAAGGGATTGTGAAATCCATTTTGGGTTTGATAGAAACAAGGACTTACAAATACTGAAAAGCTGTTTCATGTTTCTCATGATTTGAAAAAACCCACACACACTTGGATAGAAGTAAATCTTTTCCCTTTCGTGTTTGAATGAAAATACAGTGCATGAGAACCAAAGGTGAAATTGAGGTTTCTGTTAGTTATCGTCTTAAAGAATGAAATCTCTGCAAATGATATAAATGTCCTCCTGCAGATGGAGAGGGGTGGGAGTAAGTAGAAAAAGTATGCTGACCTCAAATTAGCAGCTGTTAAAAGCTTTAGAAAACAGTCTTGTGTAGCTTGAATAACCTCTGACAAGGTCTTTCTCCTAATTTTTGTTTATCTATAAATGGCTCACAGTGGCTCTGTTCTTAACACCGTTCTATATAGTTCTTTTGGCAGATGCTGCTGCAAAGTGGAGAATGTATTATATGTATGCAAAATACTCTTTTAATTAAAGTAACTTTGCAGTGATTTCTAGCCTAAGAAGGCAGATACCTAAAAGCTACAATAACTTGCAGAATACTTCTGAAATGTTTTGAAAACATGACTTCTATGAAAAAGGTCGTTCATGTTGCTTCTTTGATGTTAAATGGCCTTGAGGGATCACGGATAGGAGATATTTATCTCATGCTGAAATACTGCCAGAACTTTTCAAAATGTTCTAGCAGATGGAATCCTATTAAATGTCATGTTACGTGCTTCTTCAGCTCTTCCATCTCCTTTATCTTACAGGCTGAGAACATATATAATGATGAAGACCCTGAAGGAAGCGTGGATCCAGAAGGTCAAGGATCCTAGATGATGACCTTTTCCTGTTTTTAGTCTTTTCCCTTTCTTCCCTGTCAACCCTCAAATTGACTTAACACTGGTTTTGAGACACACGTAGACTTTGTGTTCAGCCATCTTTATGTAGATACCATCAACAATGCTTTTTAACCCAGACAGCGAGTACTCCCTTAAATAAGGGCTTAGCCCGACTCAGCTGGTACCATGCTGTAGCTTCTTGTTCAGATTTCTTACAGCAACCTCTTGTGTATAGAGCTGGCTATCCCATTTTAGCTGCCTTTGTCACACAGAGCAAACTTGATTTTTTTTTCTTTTTTTTTTCTTCTTCTTTTGTCTTTAGCTTGCTACAGCTATGGGTTTTTGCCTAATTTAAACAAAAGTTAAATTGGTAGAGCTGCCAGAATATGCTAGAGCCAATGCCATACAGATGATAAAAGTGTTAATCCACTGGCAGTTCAGAAATGGAGGGTGGAAGGTCTTGTCCTCTTCAGCAAGACTCAGAAGTCTTGGGATTCCTTTAGTTAGTCTGCACCTGTGTGGGTTTTTCTGCCTTTGCAGATACAAAACAGACTTGCAGATTCTGACTTCAACTAGTATTACTTTTCTTTCTATATTTTTCCTCTCTACTGGTAATTCTGGGGTTTTCATTCTTTCCTTCCTTCCTTCCCCTCTTCTCCCATCTGCTGGGCAACAGCGGTTTGGATACGTTAGCTATACCTGCAGAACGTTGTTCACCTTCCATGTATCTTGCTCTATTGTGTGTTTCTTGAGCTGTGTTTTCACATATATTTCTTTCCTTTCTGTGAAATGGTTTTTAAAACTTGGGGCCACCAAGTTGTAAAGGTGTATGTTTTTACCGACTGATGTACCACAGATGGCATGCCCAGTAATCTAAACAGCATTGGTAGCTGGTATATGTAAAGCAAATTAAATGTGGATGAACTACTTTTTTTAGGAGTTAGTCCTTGACCACTAGTTCCTGCACATCTTCCACTAGGGTGTCCTGTTCCACCAGCAACCTGTTACTCTCCATGCTCTTCATGACTAATTGCGTGTAAGTGCTTCAGATGGAATAAATTTTTCTACATAAACACTGTGTAGCTTTGTTTTGTGCAGATGTTTTTCTTCTGCATTAACTACTTTCTCAAGGCTAAACCGTACCTCTCAAGAAAGCACTGAAGTAAATGTGTAGAGGTTTTATGCCCATAAAAGACACTAATGACTTCTAGGGGCACTCTTAAGGTTTAAGCAGGAAATTCTGCTGTGGAGAAAACAAGGGTGTAGTCTCTATCTGTATGTGTCCAATGAGACTCTAGGTGCTGGTATAGATATGCCTGACACTTCCTCTGCCCCTTCCTCAGGTTGTTTCCTGTATAGTTGGTGTGCCAAAGATTTTAAAACAAACAAACAAGCAAGCAACCTCTGCTTCTCTGCCCTCTGCGTGAGTTTCCCTTGCTGAGATGTAGGGTACTGTAACTGCATCTGTTGACAGTCTTCCAAGAGTAGGTTTTCAGATGTTGGTAGCTGTGGTGACTGACATTTTTATGTTCACGAAGGGAAAATACGGCTTTCTGTAACACAGACACACTCTTCTTCAAGGCCACCAACTTGTTTCTGCTTCTTTCTTTGTGAAAAGAGTACTTAATATCTCCAAGCAGTCAAGAATGCACTGAAGTGTGCATTCAATTGAAAGCGTTCTGCTGTCTGAATTTCGAGTCTGCCTGTAACCCTTAGCATTGAACTTTTTTTTTGATAGTCTGTAACATGAATAATTGGATACCTTACAGGCGCCTTGGTTTGATCATAGGAGCTTGTTATTTTCTCTTTGAGACAGAGGTTTGAGAAATAAAAGGATCCTTAAACTCTGGCCTTTATTTTCAGTGTGAGACTTTATAGAAAGTTGAAACCATTTATCCACAAATTTCAGTTTGTGGCCCACATTGAACATGTCACAATACAGCAGAGACCCATTGAACTACAAAAGAAAATCCTGTTAAAAGGATAAAGCTTCTCTTCCATGTAAACGTTAAAAATCAAACCCCTAACACAGGCTTCCAGAACAATACTTTCTGCACAAGCTTATACAATCCATCCATGGAACAAGACAAGATACATTTTTCCAAACACAGCAAAACATACATCTGTTATTCTTCATATATGTCTATTTTCAGTGCAAGTATACTTTGCTCTGCTCCTCTCTGGAAAAGCAGTTTTATTAGAAGATCAGCAGCAGCACCTCAAGAAATACAAACAAGCAAATGATTGTCTAGTATTCCTGATTTTAGGCAGCTGCTATACATCAGGTGGGCTAAGCAGCAAGAGGGAAATGTCCCCTGCAGATGCCTCTGTCCTTCCCTTTTGCTAAAAAGGGGGAAAAGTCCATCATTCCTAATAGTCTTGGTCTGCTTTTTCTTCTGATTTGCAAAGGTGTCCATAGATTTCTAAGCAGCCCCTGTATGGGTAGAAAGTACGTTTAGGCTACTGAATACTTACATGAAGTGCTCTACCCGGAGAAAGCAGGGGATGGGGATGTAAGCTGTATCTGAAAAGCGTTCTTCCTTCTCACAGTATGGAAGAAAAGTAATCTGGTGAGAAGCTGGCTAAAAGCATGGTCAGGTGAGCCTGCAGACCCAACCCAGGCCTTCTAGAGACAAATGAGGAACTAGCAGAAAGGCAGCAACGTAATCTTTGGTGTAAGCTATGGGAGAAGGCAGCTCTGAGACATGCTTAACTCTGAGATTCCCCCGTTCACATGTGAAACTTAATGAGGTGGTCTAACATTTAAGAAGTCTTATGCTCTGTCACTTCCACTGATGGCAATTCATAGATTCCCAGGAGTTACGAGACTGTGTTGCTGCTGCACCCAGGCTTAAATATTGGCCTCTACCCAAGTAGCAAAGACATACGGTTGCTGGTATCTGTTCAGGATCCTGAATACAATTACTCTTGTTCATAAACATTAAGAGAATGTCTGGTGCCATGACAGGCTAAAACAGAGATATGTGCATAAAATAAAACTATATCTACTTGTGGTAGGGAATATCCTTCCATGGCACATTTGCATGAGCAACTTTGGAGGAGGAAAAGTGGGAAAAGGATGCTGTAGTAACAGTGAAGCTACAGAAAATGGTTAAGAGTGTGTACAACTGTGACTGGAGTAATACGTAAGAATGCAAAGTTTGGTAAGTAAAATAGTCCACAAACTTATGATCATTTTCTGGAGCTTTAAAATATCCCATATAATAAAGTTAAGTCCTGAGCAAAGCCAGCAGTATGGATTCACAAGTAGAAAACAGTTCTTTGTTGATGAAGAACATCCACAGTAGTTTTTCCCAAACTTAAAACTCAGCTCTTTTCCGTATGTCGCTAAGGGAACAGCTAATTTTTAAATTGCCAGACCTGTTTCTTGGAAAACAATCTCTAAAATTGTACAGAAATTTCCATCAAATTACTATTCGCTGTAGGGTAAAGGGTCCGGAATTTCCACTGTGCTACCACAACAGACTCCTTGTTCACACAACTTCCTCTTGCACAGGACCTGGGAGCCAAAGATTTAGCTGTCTAAGAGCAATATAACCACCACCTAGAGCGGGAGCCTCGTTCCAGTGCGTTCTCCATCGCACTCCTCCTTGCTGCCCTGCCACACAGCTCTGCCTCAACAAAGTAAAGAGAAACAGACTGACTTGTAAATGGAGAGCTCCTGGTGGAGGCTGGTCCTCAGCTCTTCCAGCTCTTGATTCTTGCGCTGCTGAAGCTGCACGCCGTTCTTCAGCTCTTTCAGCCTGTCTTCCAGCTCCTCAACTTGTTCCTGGGGGTTGAAAAGATGAGACTGGATTATTTGGGGGGGGGGGGCAGGCTGGTTCAGAGCCTGTGGTCAGCTGTTGCTGACGCCCGCGTGGGGGAAATGAAACGCCTGCGTGTGCTGTTGGTCTGGGCAAGCGTAACCAGGCTGATGGTTGGCCAACCAAGGTCTTAAAAAACCTCCGCAAAAAGCTTTGTTTTCCTAGCAAGGCGGAAGCTTGGGCTTAAATGTAATGCATCGGTTCCTTAGGCTTTTCTCTGCTGGTGGGGTGTTTCTCTAACCCTCATTTTTTAATGCATTATTTTATCCCTTAGTCTATTTTGTGTGTGTTGTGAAAAGCTATCAGAAATATGTAAAACTGCAACTCAGCAAAGATAAACAAGGAATTCAGGAAAAGAAGGAACCTCCCGAGGGACTTCCCAAAGTCCTGTCGTCCCGAGTGAGAACGGAGCCTGACGTTTCAACGAGCAGGGCCGCGGGCGGCGGGGACGCGGTGCCGTCGCTCATGCCGCAGCGCGTCTTGGGACGCAGCGGCCGTCGCCTGCCAGGACGTTTTCAGCAGGGAGGAAAAGCGACGGCGGAGGGGGAAATCAGCTTCTAGAAGCTGCTTCGAGCCAACCTGGGGAAGAGAGCAACCCCGGGCCGAGAAGCAGGGAGTGTCGAAGGGCTGGAGATTAATTGCGGAGCCTCTTTGCCAAATGCGCTCTTGGAGATATTGAATTGCTTTTTCTCCCAAGGCAAGAAGAAGCGGGGGGGACGCGCGGCACTGCCCTTGCGCTTGCTTATAAATAACGCCGGCGGGGAGGCAGCCCGGCCCCGGGGGCCGCGGGAGGCGAGCCTCATCCTGGCAGCGGGAAGGGGCAGGCGGCCAGGCAGGGCTTTCGCCAGGGAGCAGCTGCCAGACCTGGCCGGGCAGGGTTTGGCTTTTAAAGGAGAACCACCTTCGTTTAAAGCCGTTTTCTTTTCCGTGCACCTTACTTAGACCCCGCGCTGGTCCCAGGGAATGCAGAGCCGCGGCGTGGACGCTGCGTCTGCCTCCCGCGCTCACCCCGAGGGGCAGCCCGGAGACCTGAGCGGATCACCTCCGCTTCCTTTCCCCCCTTGGTGCTTTTGCTGCTTCTAATCCCTTGTGGTGTCGGAATGCCTCTCCCTGAGCACTTCACACCCATAAGCCAAGGTGGCTCTAGGCACACGTGCCTTTTCAGTCCCTCCATGTGCCGGGGTGGCACCAGCAGCCGCAAGCCCGGGCGCCCGGTTCAGAAGTGCATCTTCTCCCCTGGACGCGTCTAAACTCGGCAGAGGCGAGCTCCTGCGGTGCTCCGACTGCCAAAGCTTTATCCAAATCGGCAGACTGCTGACCGGGCGTGGGCCTGGCTTGGAGACCTTTTTGCTCATGTTTGCACTAAGGCTTAAGTTTTTTCATATTTAACATCCAATCCAAGCAAAATATGCAAGTCACAGTGCTGGTTTAGACTTATATACGCATATATATACTTATATATGCAGGTCACACTGCGTTTTATACTTGGAGGCTCCCTTAGAGGTACAAACTAAATCCCTTGAGAGAAAAGTGCATGTTGAATGTCTGTGCTAGGTGTCTTTACTCCCTAGCACTGCTCAGCTCGGCTGGGATCTCGCTCTGGGAAGGGAATTTCACTTCTCTGCTTTTACCTGCTCCCCGGGCCCGAAAGCAATGAGAATAAAATCAGGAGACTGTTTTCCCTGGCAGTTTGTCAGGGTGAACCCTCAGCACTTTCCCACCGTGTCCCTCTAATCTCAGCTCGCCCGGCGGCTGCTGCTTCGCCTGGCCCCTGCCGGGGAGCGGGGATGCATCTGGATTTGCCCAGCAGGAGATATTTGCCCTTACCCTGCTCATCCCCCGCCATCCCGCCCCTCGGCTCTGCGGCTAAGCTCTCCAATATCCGCATTTTTGCTAGCGGTAAAGGATGGTTCCCGGGTCTTTCCGAAGCACGCACGGAGACAGCCCCAGCCCCGGCGCGGCGGCACGCGTACCCGGTACTGCCCGACTTCTTCGTCCCGCTTCTGCTTGGCGAGCGCGATCTGCTCCTCCAGGCTCCTGTTCTGCAGCCGCAGGCGGCTGACCTCGCTCTGCAAGGGCCGCAGGGCCTCCTTCATGCCCTGGATCTCCCCCTGCACCTCCTGCAGCGCCTTGGCGCCGGCCTCGCGCCGCTCCAGCAGCCGCAGCAGCTGCGGCTCGTAGTGCTCCTCCAGCCCGCGGCGGCTCTCCGCCACGAAGCTCTCGAACGCCACCGACAGCCGGCGGCTCTCCTGCAGGTAATGGTTGTCCCGCCGGCACGGCGGCGTCTCCAGCTGCTGCCTCACCTCCTCCTTCTCCTTCTCGCAGCTCTCCTTGAGCCGGGCCAGCTCCTCCGAGAGCTGCCCGGCCCGGGACTCCAGCTCGCCGCGGTAGGCGGCGAACTGGCCCAGGTCGTGCCGCCTGCTTTCCAGCCGGTACTGGCAGGCCACGCACTCCTTCGTCACCTTGAACAGCTTCTGCTTGATCTGCCGGATCTCGTCCTTCAGGTTGTCCCGCTCCAGCTCCACCTTGGCCAGCAGCCTGTAGGCGGCCAGGATCTCCTCGTGGGCCTGTCGGATCTCCTGCAGGGCCGGCTCGCGGAGCAGCGCCAGCTCCCGGATCAGGCTGTCTCGCTCCTTCTCCAGCTGCTCCACGGCTTCGATGCACTCTTGGAAGTAGTCGCCCAGCTCTTCCATGGTGAGGCACCGGTGCTCCGAGCCCTCGGCGGCCCCGTCTGCGTCCACTTCCAATGGGACCCCTGCGTTGTCTGCGTCTGCGTCCAGCGGGACCCCTGCCCCGTCTGCATCCGCTTCCCATGGGATTCCTGCTCCAGCTGCGCCCACGTACAGTGGGATTCCTGCCCTGTCTGCATCTACATCCAGCAGGATCCCCGCTCCATCTGCATCCACTTCCCATGGGATCCCTGCCCCATCTGCATCCACATCCAGTGGGATCCCTGCTCCATCTGCATGCAGTCCCCATGGGATCTCTGCTCCGTCTTCATCCACCTCCAGTGGGATCTCTGCTCCGTCTGCACCCAGCTCCAGCGGGGTCCCTGCCCCGTCCGCACCCCCCTCCAGCAGGCTCCCCGGCATGTTTAGCTTCAAGGAGGGGTCTGCGAGAGCCGCCTGCAGCCCCCGGCAGGTGTCCGGGCCGCCCACATCCGCCGGAGCAGCCGTCGCACCCGCTGCGGGCTCCAAAGGGCCATGTGAGACGCCCGGCTCCAGAGGCGAGCCCGCCGCCGCTCCCTCCGGGACCAGGGATGCTCCCGCCTCGTCCACGTGCAGCTCCGGCGGGGGCTCTGCCGCTGCCATCAGGTCCCTGGAAATGAGAGGTGACGTGAATTAGAGCAACGATTGCAACAGGTCTCAGCTTTTCCTCCCCGCCCGGCGAGACACGGGCTCCCGGCAGGGGCTGCGCTGGGGACGCCGGCCGCGGCCCTTCCCGTGTCATCCCGGGGCCGTGACACCCCACCGGCAATGCCACCCGCGCCGCCGGGGACAGTTCTGCCTTTGACGTTTCCCCCGAGCTGTCGGCTTTAGCGCGCACCGACACAAAGGAATAAAAACCCCTCGGACTGACCGACCGGGATGCGGGAAGAGCAAATCGTTCAAAGCCCGGCAGCTCCGCCGGTCCCGAGGAACGAGCCCGTCGGCCCCGGGGCCAGCTCGCCTTTGCAGCGTCATGGAGCCGGTCGCGCCCCCCCGGACCCTACCTGCCGCTGCCACCGCAAAATCCCGGGGTGTCGCCTGCAGCCGGCCGCTGCGGGAGAAGGATCCCTGGGGGAGCGCCGGGGGCTTTCCGGCAGTGCCGGGGCCGGCGGCGCGAGGATGCTCGCACCTCGGCGGCCCCGAGCGCCGGCGGCCCTGCAGGCTGAGCTAATGTCTAGTCATCCTCGGAGGAATGAGCGCAGGCTGGCACTACAACGGCTTTAAGGAAAGAACTGATTTTCACCGATACTTTCTCTCCTAATAAGGTAGTTTTCTGCAGCGATGACACATCACAGCCTCGGACCAGGCTGCCCGTCCGTTGGAGCCCCGGGAAGCGCGGGAAAAGGTGGGGAGAGGGCTCCGCTTCGTTTTCCTTTTCGGGTGCCAACACTTATTTTTCAAACTTCTCGGCGGCTCGGTGGCGGCGGCGGCGCGGGGGGGGGGAAGGGGGGCGGCGGCCTCCGTCGCCCGCGCGGGGCTCGCTCCCACCCCGCCGCCCCTCCTCGCCGGGACCCCCCGGCCGGCGGCGCTCGGGGTCCCCGGCGGCGGCCGATCCCCCCCCCCCCGGCGGCCCCCCCGGGGCCCGACCCCGCCGGCGCCGGGGCTGCTCCTACCTTGCTCTCCGGGAGCCCGGTGCCTCCCGCCCGGCTCGGCGCAGGGGTTCGGCATGGGGCGGGCGGGCGATATTAATAACCGGCGCTGGAAATCAGACTCCCCCGAGCAGCCGCCGCCGCGCGCCGAGGCCAGCTGCGGTGCCAGGCTGCCGCCCTCCCTCCGCCCGGGGGGGAGGAGGGGGAGGAGGAGGAGGAGGAGGAGGAGGAGGGCGGGGAAGGCCGCGCCGCGCTCCCCGGCATCCCCAGCCGCAGGGGCCGGCTGCGGCCGCCGCGTCCCCAGGGAGCATCCTGGGCTCGGATGCTTGATTTCAGGGGGAGGTTTTTCCTTGTGCAGCCTCCAACCTGCCCCTTCCCAGAGGCGCCGGATCCCCCTTCCCGGAGACGCAGGGAGCCGGGGGACGCCGGGGTCCCCGCTACCAGCACAGCCTCCCTCGGGGCACGTGCCGGGTCTGCGCCTGCTCCCGGATGGGGAAAGGCCGGAGGATGCACCGGAGCGCGGCAGGGCCTGCCGAGGTGCCTCGGCCGCATCCCGCGGGATCCCCCCGTTATCCTTCACGGCAGCATGTTAATAAACCCAGCGGCAGCGTCACGGGTGCCCGGGGCGCCTGGGCAAGCGCCACCCCGGAGCACGGGCGCCGCGCGGGGCGGGAAAGGCCGCGGAAAAGCGGAACGCGCCCTACCTCCGCTCCGGCCCCCACGCCTGCCCCGCGCCCGGCGGCTCCCCAGGAAGTTGCCGCTCAGGAAGTTGCCAGCTTACGTGCCCCAAAACCGCCGGGCGCCGCAGCTTGTGACATCGCTGCCGCCGGCCCGTGCCCGGCTGCGGAAGGAGGGGAAAAAGCTGCTTTTCTTCTTTCTTTTCTTTCGCAGCCCTGGTGCTTTTTCCGGCACCTTTTTTTCCTCTGCCCCCTCTTTCCCTCCTTCTCCGCGAAGCGCCGCTATTTGTGCAGAGACTTTTGACTCAACGGGAGAGGAATGCCGTTAATTCGGACAAGTTGCGTGTATAAATATATATCTATATCTGCAAGCGCCAAGGGGAAAAAGCGGTGGGTCATGAGGGCCGGGTGCTGCGAACCCTTGTAGGGGAGGGAGGAGAGAAATGGGAGCGCCGGCCGGTCGGGAGCTTCATCTGAACCTCTGCCAAGGGGCGGCGGGGGATTGAGGCGGCTCAGCTGTTCCCCTCCTCGTAAGCGGATAGCCCTGGCCGCTCGGGGCTGTTTTGTGGATATAGCTAGGCAACGGCCGGCTCGGGTGTCGGCGGCGGGCAGGGGCGCATGCCCGGGCACCCGCCGCGCTCCCCAAAAGCGCCCGGACGCCCGCGGCTCCCGCGGCTCCTGCAGCCGGGAGAAACGCTGCCGTGCGCGAACCGCCGCGGCCTCTTGGACTTTGCTCCGCCAAACAGCAGCGCCAGGGACTTATCGGCGGTGCTGCCGGAGGGGAAGAGCAAAAGGCGGGGGCATATTTAAAAGACTGAATGTTCCAGCTGTTCAAAAAAGAAAGAAAAAAAAAAGAAATCACGGCGTCTCTCATCGCTCCGCGTCGGTTGCTGGGGCTTTCTCAGGGTTGGACCTGGCAAACTACTAAAAATAGCTGGTCACCACCGAGAGCAGAAAGCACACTCAGGTCGTCTTTTTCCCTCCGCCTCGTTTAACCACTGCTGGTGCTCGCCGTCCTCGCTCCCGCGCTGGATTCCCCCTCTCCGCCACCGGCCGCAGACACGGCCCTGGGCAGCGCATGGGGCCTCGCGGGTGTGCGAGCTGCAAGCTGATCCCACGGGGAAAAGGTGAACCACCACCAGAGCCAGGAGTGCTTCCAGAGAGGGATCCCACCTAGCAGGGAGGCTGCGCAGGGCGCCGGCTCCCGCTCCCCGGCTCCCCGGTGTTGCCCCTGGGCCGCGGTCCGGATGGTGGCGGTGCCCCGCTGCTGCCCCTTGCCATGCTGGAGCGGAGGGCACTGATTTATTGCCTGCATGGGAGGCCACGCGGAGCTGGGAATGCCGGGACTTTCACCGGGAGCCAATGGGCCAGATGCTGCCAGCCCACTGGGGTCACCTGTGCCAAGGGCTGGGAGGAAGAGGAGGAGGAGGAAGGAGGCTAAAGCAGGCAGGGACCCCGCTGGGGCTGGGGGGAGCCGGAGGTGCCGTTGGCATCCCGTGGACCGCGCGTATGCGTGTGCATGTGTGCGTGCATGTGTGTGTGCATGCATGTGTGTGTGCATGTGTGTGTGCATACATGTGTGCATGCATGTGCATGCGTGTGCAAGCGTGTGCAAGCGTGCGGGATAGCAACCGAGAGCAGCTGCAGATCAGCCAGCCCGCGGCGCGCGTGCGTGGCCCAGCACGCCCGAGCAATGCCGCACTAACAAGCCGTCGCAGCTGAAGCCTGGCTCGTACGGGCAGCCCTGCGGCATCAGCAGCGCCGTGTGCCGCCGTGCCGGAGCTGCCAGGGCTGGCACGGGGGAGGCCTTCGGAACGCCCGGCGCCCGAGGATGCTCACGGCCCAGGGGCTCTTTTATAAGACCTGCTTTTAGAACAGCAAGCCTGGCTCTGATTTCAAGCACCGCGACGGTCTCTGAGTCCTGCTGGCCTCTAACAGGGCCAGCGGTGCCGGGGCGCACACGGGCCGGGCTCGTGCCGGGCTTTTCCCCACCCCGAGGAAGGCGGTGGGGAGCAGTGACGCCGGCCCCGCTCCCGGCCCCGCGGTGCTGCCGGGCGCGACGGCCGCCATCCGGCCCGGCAAGGACCTTGTCCCGGCCGCCACGGAGGCGTTAATGAGTAACGAGGCTGCGCCGGGAACCGGCGGGCGCCCGGCCCGCAGCGATGCTCCTCCGGCGCCGGGAAAGAAACAGGGCAGAAAAGGGGAAAAGGGGCTTTTTCCCGCAGGGGCGGCTCCAAAGCCAGCGCCTGGGAAAGGGGGCGAAGCCGCACCCCACGCGTCGGCCCTCGCCCCCAGCCCATGAGTGCGGCGGCGAGAGGAGCCCGTGCGGCGCCGGCCAGCGGCCTGGAGGTGCTGGGGTACGTCGTTCGGACCGAATCCTCTCCATCGCCGCTGCGTTTAGGGCCAGTGAGCGGAAGCTGTTCCTCCGGGACAATTTGGGGAAGCTTCATGGCGGCCCGGAGAAGGAGGCAGGGTCTGTGGCCGGCGTCTCCGGCACCGCGTGGTCCTTTGGGCCAGGGACGCTCCGTCCGGAGCGTTTCTCCCGCTGCCTGGGTGCAGGAGAAGCTTCCCAGGCCCTCGCGGGAAGCGCTTTTATTTGAGGGAACTCCTGTAATTTCCTTCCCTGCCTGGATGGTGACGGAGGGGATGCCGAGAGCCTCCCGCAGACTAGCTGAGGGAGAGGGAATTGCGTTGGAGCTTGGGAGAAGGCATGAGCAGAGCTCGTGTGCCCTAGCAGAGCGCGGGGCTCGCCCGACGCTGCAGAGCCGAGCGGGGAGCCGAGCGGAGCCGAGCGGAGCCGCTTCACTGCGATGCAGACCGCGGCCGGAAAACAGCCTGTCGCCAGGCTCCTGCAGGGGCCTTTTCTGCCCCCTCCTAGGGATTACCAGAAAAAGGGTGTTTTCCTCTGTTTCCATCCCCATCTCCTCTCCCAGATGGTCTGACGAGGGCGGTTTCCCTGGAGGGCAACTGCTACTCTCATCTCTCTTGCCGCGATGATTTGCCAGTGCCCCATAACTGCGTGCAAAAACATCTTTGAAGCTGGTTCTGTCGCCAGCGTTGCGACCGTCGAACGGCGGCAGGACGCGCAGATCCATGCGAGTCGCGAGACACGACGCCTGCCCCCAAAAGCCGCAGTCCAGCTGGGAGAGAAACGTGCCGGGAAGTTTATAAACTCTTCCAGTCATTTCTAAGTTGGCAAAGCGCTCCTGGCACGCCGCCAGGCTATCTGCGAGCCTCCGCGAGGGGTGCGCTTTAAGTGCACTCTCGCAGCTTTTCCCACCGGGGAATGCATCCGCGCCGCGCTCCGAACCCGACCGCAACGAGAGCGCCGTCGCGCCGGAGCAGCCGCCGCCGTTTCCCCGCAGCGTTCGCCGCCCCCCGCTTCGTTTTGCAGCGCCGCGACATCGCCGCCGGCAGGCGCAGGGGGCCGCGGATCCGCGGAGCGGCTCCCGCCGAGGCCCGAGCGCGGCGTTCGGATGCGACCGGCCGGCCGAGGGCAGAGCAGGGACTCGAGCGATTCTGCTGCTTCACGCTTACAGCGCAGCCTCCAACTTCGGACACCGGGTTTGCTGTTCCAACGCTCCTTTAATCGCTCTTTCCGGGATGCGGGTCTGCCGGTCAATACGGGGAGCTGTGAATATGCCCGGGATCACGTACCAACCGGAGCGGGGAGGTGCAAAACGGCCGCTTTAGCTGCGGCCCGTTGCAGCAGGGAGGGAGCTGCACGACTGCGCTGGCTGCTGCTGCTGCCGCCGCCTCACCCACCCGTCGCGGCCGCGGCGCTAAAGGGCTTTTCTGCGTGTCGCAGCCTGCTCGGCGCGGGCGCGGGGCTGGCGGCGAGGGGCGAAATCCTTTCTGAGCCCCGCCGAGCCGGCGGGATCGAGCCGGCAAAGCTTTCAGGCACCCGCTGCTCTGCAAGCAGGGACTGGTAAAGCGATGTCAAGGCACTGAGGAAAAAAAAAGAAAAAAAATCCTCCGTTGTTTTATTTTCGGGACGTTATTTATTATTAGCAACACGAAGCGGCAGGGCACGAGGTGCTGCACGGGAACGGACGTGCCGCTGCGTGCCGGCGGCCTTGGCGGCACCCGGAGCGCCCGCTCCTGGGACCGTCCCGTGGCCAAGCACCCTCGGGGCCACGGCGAGCTGCGCTCCCCTTCCCCGGGCCCGTGGGAAGCCGGGGGGAAGAGCCCCCCCGGGGCTGGGGACACCCGCCGGGCCCCTCTCAGGCTGTTTTGCTCCGTTTCCCACGGCCCCAGCGGCGGGGGGAGGCGGAGGTGTCGAGGGGGGCACCGCGAGGGGGGGGGTCAGCTCCCGGGGCGCCCCGAACAGGGCCGGGGCCCTGAAGTCCAACTGCCCAGGCTCCCCACAGCCTCGGGGGGGGGGGGGGAAACACAGTGTCCCCAATCTGGGGATCCCCGGCAGCCTCGAAGGGGGGGCTCCATCACCATCCCCAGTCTGGGGACCGCCAGCAGCCTCGGAGGGGGGGGGGGACAGCTCCCTGTCCCCGATCTGGGGACCCCTCGCAGCCCTGACATGGGGGGACCCCTTGCTGTCCCCGACCTGGGGACTCCCAAAACCCTGATGGGGGGGAATCCCACAATGTCCCCATCCAGGCGTCCCCCAGCAGCCTCGGAGGGGAAGTACAGCTCCCTGTCCCCAATCTGGGGACCCTGGGCATCCCTGAAATGGGGGGACCCCTCGCCATCCCCGTCCTAGGGACCCCCAGGAGCCTCGAGGGGGGGGCGGACCCCACGGTGTCCCCACCCCGGGACCCCCCCGCAGCCCTGACGTGGGGACCCCCCACCCGGCCCGGGACCCCCGACGCCCCAGCGCTGCCGGCGCGGGGCCACCTGCGCGGTGGGCGTGTCCGGGGGCGTGTCCAGACCATGGGAGGGCGTGTCCAGGGGCGTGTCCCGGGGCGGAGAGGGGGGCGTGTCCAGGGGCCGGGGAGGGGGCGTGTCCCGGGGGCGGGGCGTACCCGGGGTTCCCGCAGCCGCCGCGCCCGCAGGCCCCGCCCCGCCCCGCAGAAACTTTCCCGGGCGCCGCGCGCGGGCGCAGCCCGGAGCGGGGCCGCCGAGCCGAGCCGAGCCGAGCCGGGGCAGCGGCAGCGGCAGCCGGGCGGGCCCGGCCCTATGGGCAGCGGCGCCCTCCGCTCCCCCCCCTCCCCGCCGCGGCCATGTCGGCGGCGGCTGCACCTGCGGCGGGCGCCGAGCCGGAGCGGGGCGGCGGCGGTGGCGGCGGCGGCGGGGCTCCCGCCGAGGCGGCCCCGCGGAAGAAGAAGGCCAAGGCGGGCTCGCTGCGCCGGGCGCTCAGCTGGCTGCGCGGCCGGCGGCGGCGGCGCAAGGGCGGCAGCCCCCCGCCGGGCACCGCGCCCGAGGCGCCCCCCGAGCCGCGGGGCAAGAAGGGCCGAGGTGAGGGGCGGCCGCGGGGCCGGGCCGGGCCGGGCCGGGGAGGTGGCTGACGTGGCACCGGAGGGGCCGGGGTGGTGGCCGGGGTGGTGGCTAAGGTGGCTGGGGAGGGTCGAGGTGGTGGCCAAGGAGGGGCGGAGGTGGTGGTCAAGGTGGTGGCCGTGGAGGAGCCAAGGTGGTGGCCGTGGGAGGGACTGAGGTGGTGGCAATGGTAAGGGCCAAGGTGGTTGGTCGCCAGGGTGGAGCCGAGGTGGTGGTCGTGCTGGCTGAGGTGGCCAAGGAAAGGGTCAAGGTGGTGGCCACAGTGGCACCTGAAGTGGCTCTGGAGGGGCTGAAGTGGTGGCAGTTGAGGGCGGTTGAGGTTGTGTCTGTGGTGGCAGTTGATGGTGGCTAACGAGGGGGCTGTCATAGTGGTCAAGGTGGCCGAAGTGGCCAAGGGGGGCTTGAAGAGCAGGTGGCTATGGTGGTGGCCATAGTAGCTGAGGTGGCCGCCGTTTTGGTGGCCGCAGCAGCAGGCCAGATCCGGTTCCCTCCGGAGGGAACGGCAGGCCCCGGTGCAATCTCGTCCCTGCCCTGAGGGATGTTGCTGGTTCACTGGGTAGGTTTGCTCTCCGCTGAGTCAGAAGGTCACTGGGGCTGAGGGAAACCTGGAACGATGCCATCCGCTGCCGTCGACGCCTCCTCCTCCTCCTCCTTCTCCTCCTCCTCCTTGGGAGGGTGTTTGCCGTGTGCTCCAGGTGTGGCCCTTCCTGTCTTAGATACAGCCCCCACCCTGGGCTGGCTTCGTGGAGTGCTGTCCTTGGCCACCTGGGCACATCCCTGCCTCCAGCTGAGAGCCAGGGGCCCAGGAGAAAGCCCTTGGGGAGGGTCCTGGCTCCTTCTTGGCCCCGGGGCTCGTCCTGCAGCTGAACTTGCCGTAGGCATCATCTTTTCACTGCCTGGGGTGATGTTAGGGGGAGCCGGGGGCTCAGCCCTGCGTCCCGTGGCCAGAGACCCCCGGCAGGGTGGTGGGTGATGGCACGTCCCGTCGTGCTTGTCTTCTCCGTGCAGTTGTCTTCTGTAGTAGGTGGCCTGGCCCAGCAAGAGTAGAGTTGCTGGAGGTGTCGCCCTTTGGCAGAGGTGTGCTCGGCTGCTTCCGCCCGGTGCCGTTAGGGATAGCGCGCACGTCATGCGGCGGCTCTTCCTGCAGGGCACGTCAAAAGGAGCTGTCGCCTCCTCTCCTCGCTTTTGCCAAGGGAGAGGCCGGTTCCGTGGCACTCGAACCGGATGCCGTTGCCTCGAACCTTCTCCTTGGTTTGCCCTGCGGAGTTAACTTCCAGGTACCCGTGACTGCACGCAGGCGTGTTTACTGCTCCGAGGAGCGCGTTGAGATCTGCGATAAGGAAGGAGCGGCCATGGGAGGCAAGAGGGTCTTTGGAAGAGGCTGCGCTTTTGCTTCGGAGGTTCCTCAGATGCTGCCGGTGTCTGGCTCTACCTTCCTCCTGGCCCTAAATGCACGGACACCACCGTGATGGGCCCACCGCCGAAACCTGAGCAGAAAAAACACGCCAAGGAGTGCGATAGTCCTCTCTGCAGTGTACAAACACCCACACCAGCTCTGTCACCCCGGCTTTCGAAGCGCTAGCGTTCACCCGCTTATCTCTAACCGGGAACCCCGGATCCGACCACGGCCAGCATCGGGGTTGTGGCACGGAGACCTCCCGGCCCTGGCGTCCAGCCTGCTTGCCGTGCCGCCCCTCCGCAGCAGCGCGCCGTCGGCGTCGGCTGGGACCCGTCACCGCGTTGCTCGCCCGCGGTGGATCGGGCAGCACCCCCGAGGCTGGGAAAGCCGCTCCGAGCGCCTGCTTTCCCGCGGTCCGAGCGCGCGGCGCGGCTGCGGCGGGGCGGAGGGGCCGCGCGGTGCCACCGCCGTCCCCGCGTCACGTGCCTGGCGGCTGGGCTGCGGTGGGCAGTGCTAAGGGGCGCGCGGGGAGGAGGGGGGGGGATGTAGGACCCTTCGCCTTCCGGGTTTCCTTGCGGCTGCGCTGGCGGACTGGAGCATCCCCCTTCCCGGGCAGGCCCCTCAGGGCCGGCGGGCCGACGCTCCGCGTTTCCGCAGCGCGGCTGCTCGGAGGTGCGGAGCCGGGGAGCGGCACGGACGTGCAATGGTTGCAGCTTGCGTGCCTGATTAAATCGCTCTCCCTGTGCTAATAACAGCTCGCTTCCAGCCTGCAGAGCAGCAAGGGCCCCACCCTGCTTAACCGTCTCTAGCCCGGCCGCTGGGCCGTGGATTTCCCCAGGGCATCGCCACAAAAGCGGCATGAGCCGGGGGATTAAGCACCGGGCTGTGGAACAAGGAAGCGGGGCTGCGTTCCGGGCTGGCTGCAGGGTGACCTTGGACGGGTCGGGCTCTGCCTTTCAACGTCCTTCCCCGTGAAACGGGGCTGGTGGCGTTTCCCCGGGAGGTCGGGAGGGCTCCGCTCGCTCCGGCCTGGGTCACGTTGCGGAAGTGGAAAGAGTGACAGCTCTGGAAGCGCCGAGCTCTTTGCCGGCTGCTGATGCTCGGTGCGGGTGCAGAGTCGGGTGACGCTGGGCTGCCGCCGCGCGAAGCGCTGACCTGCCCGGAGGCTGCGGCCGCGTGCGCACAACAGCGGCCAGCCAGGCAGCGTGCTCTGCCCCAGCCTGGGAATTTTTCCAAATATGAGGCTGGAAACTGGGGGATGGAGAAAGAGGAGAGCTTAAGCAAGTCATTGTAGGCTCCGGTTGCAGAGCCGCGCTCGTCTTTCTCCTG
Source organism: Apteryx mantelli (assembly GCF_036417845.1). Taxonomy (NCBI): domain Eukaryota; kingdom Metazoa; phylum Chordata; class Aves; order Apterygiformes; family Apterygidae; genus Apteryx; species Apteryx mantelli. Next base: position 6,077,539 of record NC_090004.1, on the reverse strand, counting down.
CTGTGTCTTTAGGTGCATTTCCTGGGGGCCGTGCGGGGTCTGAGGAGGATCCATGGGGAGCGAGGGAAGCCCTTCCAGGGGAGCCGGGGGTCGGGACTAGTCCCCGAGAGTCCTGGCATCTGTCTGTTCACGATCTGGGTGTCAGCTGGGTCTGAGCTGCTCGGCACTGCGATCATGGGAGCAGAAGAATGAAAGCGTTTCCATGTTGGGTCAAAGCAATGGTCCATCTAATCAGAAATCCCATCTCTGGCCGCTCAAACAGCTGAGCTGGTTAGAGGAAAGGCTCAGTAATCCTGCTAATGGGCAGATTTCAGGCCCCCTCCCTGGGTGGGGTGGGGGGGGACGCCGCTGGGCAGAGGTGGCTGTATGTATGCCCAGCAGCAGACAAGGCTCCTTTCCCAGCTGAAAGTCCAGAGATATGGGACAAAGTCCGCTCCTGCTTCCTGCCTGGATGCTCTCTTCTGCACGAGTTTACAGGCTGGGATGAAGGCCCCAAGCAGCTTTTGCTGTAGCGTTCCCTTGCTGTGCAAATCACGAGCAGCCGGCGTGACTCCGCCGCGAAACGCTTCCTCTTGCAAGTCGTAAACGTTGTCGGGCCGCTCTGCTCCAGTGTGTCGTTTCCACCGTCCTGACGAAGGTCCCGGCCTCTCTCCTGCCTCCGACGATGTTGCTTGTGCAGCTCCAGCCGAGGCGGGCTGCTGCCAGAGCCCTGACTTGTGCCTGCGCAACGGCTCCGTCCTGGCTGCTGCTTTTCGGCTGTCAGAGCTCCTCTGCAGCTGCCTGGCCACCGTCCTCGCTCCTGTTCGCTGAGGGAGAGAAACCCTATCGCTCTAATCTGCGTTGGCACCCGAGAGATGGAAAACGAGTTAACTCCTTGGGCCGCCCCCGTGCGAGAAGGTGTGCTAGTTAAAGGAGCACCGTTGGGAAAAGCAGCGCGTTTCAGCTGGATCGTTGCACGGGGTAACACCGGGGACCACGGGAAGCGGGATGGACCCATGGCACGTCTCCTCTTCTCCCTCAGGGCCTTTTACCTTGTGCAGTCTATTTTAAGCGCTTCCGTTGGCCCCTGTTCCCATGGTATCAGAGCACCTCTCGGTTCTTAATGCATTTATTCCCACCATAACCTTGGGAGGTGGAAGAGGGTTATTAACCCCTTGGGGTGGGCGCTGAGGCACAGGGAGGTCAAGTGACCTGCCCAAGGCTGCGCAGATGGTCTAAAACGAAGCAAGAAATCCAGGTCCTGCCGGGGCGGTTCTTGCCTGCGCTGGTTCATATGCTGTGCGAGGCCACTTGTTCTGGAGAAAAAACTGGTGCCTGTGTGAAGTTTCTCAGTTGGGAGCAAGAAAGCTGAAAGCTTTTTCTTTCGCTCTCCGAGCGCCGCTTGCAAACCCACACAGATCGCGGCAGCCTTTTAACCCTCGGCAGTGCTGCGAAAGCGAATGCGCGGTTCCTGTGCCTCGTTCCGGCAGGGCTGCCCGAGCGCGCTGCTCTTGCGTGGGGGTGTGTATGTGGGGGGTTAGTCCAGTTTTTGGCTATTGCTTTGTACAGGTTTCGCAATATTGCTCTTAATCCCCTTATGAAGTAAAGGAATTGATGTTCCAAAAATTTTTAATTAGGATTGCTTTCTTTTTTCGGTGCCAGCTTATTCCAGCAGCAACAGACTTCCTGCGTGTTGGGGTCACCGTGATGTTAAAAATAAAGCTTTAAATGCTTTATAACGCCAGGGAGTGCTTGCTGAAGGCTGCGCGATTGCTTTATCGTGTGCAGCGGCGAGCTGCAGCAGCTCGGTGGGGACTCGGATGTGACGGATCGGTGTGCCGGGCGCGAAGCCGTGGGGACGTGGGATGACGGAGGTGTGCGTTAGGACTCGAGGCGCTTCGGGGCTGGGCTGCAGCAATGCCGCTGCGTGTCCGGGCGGGAAGTTCCTGCACGTTGCTCTGATAATAACTGAGATGTGAAATCTCTCCGAGCACTTGATTTCATCTATCTTCTGCTGCCATATGGCAGAAGTGTCACTGTGTGGTGTAAACACAGTGCTGGTATTTTAGTCCCGAGCTTCTCGGCTCTGCTGAGATGAAGGAGGCCACGGAGACGTGCAGGCGTTCCAGGCCCCCCGCGTCTCCTGTTCCCTGGGATTATTTCCACGAACGCGGTAATGAATTTGTTAATCTGTAAAAGGCAAAGAGTGACACTTCAGAAAATCTGAACAGCAGAAATCCAGTGGCTGGCCCGAACTGGAAACTGTGAGCTGCTCTGCTGAACAAAGAGAGGTGTGTCTTCAACCACAGCTATTCCACCTGGAGACAACTGGAAGAATTACTCTTGCAAATAATGTTCCATAAGATCCGATAAAACTATTTCGCTGGAGTCGTATTTCTTTTTAGCAGGAAGGTTTTATTTCATAAGACAATATCATCATTGACTTTGACTCCGGCGCTGATGGGAACATAAGCCACTGGAAGGTGAAGAGCTGAGCAGAGATGAAGTGAAAAAGCATTTACCTGCCAAGCGGGAGCGGGAGCCCGGGGCAGGTCTCCGTGCCTCCCGCTCCAGCAACGAGCACGCGAATGCCTTAACCAGAGCACGGAGCTGAACTCCGGCTCCTGTGGGCGTTCGTTAGAGCTGTCACCAGCAGTGCGGCACGAGGCGTATGCGGTGCCGACGGCCTGGACTCCGGCTCCAGCAGGAAATCGTTCGAAACCCTCCTGGTTATGCATTTCTGTTAATGATTGGGGATCTCAAGTGGGGCTTGCGTTACCTTTGCCTTGCCGAGCTGTACTTCCCCGTTAAGGGAGCAAGGGCTGAATTCCGTTCTCATCCGGGCAGCTCAGCTCCCGCTCGGCACTCGCTCGGTGAAAGGATCAGGTTTAGAAAATTCCCGGCCTGACGGCGCGGGGGGACTAATCCTTCGCTCGCGGCAGCGCAGAGGCGTCCCTGCCGCTCGGGGCTTGGGCTTGCCGGCCTAACGGGGGGAGCCTGCGACTTCACGAAGATCGGATGCGTTGGAAGCAGTCACGAAGCGATGACAAGATCCGTATCTCATTATCGGCTTCCTTGACCCACCTAGTTCCTTGCTATTATTGGAGCCTTTGCAGGGAATAAACAGGGGGCCGCTCTCTTGGAGAGCGCCGGGGTCGGGCACGTCCCTCGCTCCGTGCTCCCTGTCGTCGCTGGCCTCTCCGCCGTCCGCTTTTGCAGCGAGGCGAGTGCGCGTGGCGGCCTGGGGCAGCTGGGAATGCTTCCTGGCGGCTGCAACGCTTTCCGAGGGGACTCTGGGTGCGGGGTGATTAAACCCCAGCCCGGAAGGAGGGATGGGGGCAGCCGCTCTGTGAAGGTGACCGGGGCAGAGGGTCTCTAACAGGGTCCGTCCCGGAGCAGGACCTGAGCGGTGGGGCGATGGCGCGCTGTCAGCGGGACCTGCAGCCATACGGAGCTGACAGTGCCATTCCCAGCCCACGTGGAAAAAGGCCCCCGGAGAGGGCGAGGACTGCAGCGCATAACCCGGGAGAGCCTGGAGCAGGGCGGGTTGCGGTGCGCTTGCGAGCTGCTCCCCGACAGCTATTCCGGCTCAGCGGAGCCACTCGATATTCGTGGCGAATGTGGACTTTGCTCCCGGCTCCCTTGCAGGACCCCTTGGAGCCTCCCCCCGGAGCGCTGCGAGCCTGTCCGGGGCTCGCCGCGGCTGGCGGCGGTGGAGCTCCGGTGCTGCCCGGGGGCCGCGCTCGCCCGCCGTGTGCTGGAGCTGGGAGCGGAGGGGCGAGTTTCTCGCGGTATCCAGGGCAGCGTCGCAGGCTCCGAGCCTCTCCCTTTCCTCTTGGGAAGAGAAGTAAAAACACTTCGCTGGAAAAACTGTTGCATGTGGCTGCAGAGAAGCCCAGCGCGTCCCCGAGGAGAGGGGAGGAGTGCGGCATCGCCCGCGGCAGCGCTGCCAGCAAGTGCCCCGAGACCCTGTTTCGGGCAGCAAAGCGAGCCGGTGAGGAACCGAAACGTCGTTAATTCCCCGGCAGAGAAGGGGACCGAAGCCCAAGGATGAATTTATTGCCGATCGCCCAGGGAGGTCAGGACAGAGCTGCCAGTTGCCTCTTTCTTTTTTCCATCACCTCCCCGGTCTGTCCTGTGCCTTTACCGCAAAACCATCCTTCCTATTTATCCGAGTCGCCGATGAATCACCGAAGGAACATAAACACCACCTGTAGGAATTGCCCACCGCCTGACCAGCTGACCCCTCCCTGCCCTCGCAGCATTTAATCTTCTAATTAAAAATCAGAAGAGAGAGCTGCGCTTCACCCAGGGCCTGCCTCCGCCAGGCTGCTTCCCGGGATTAGTGCGTCTTGCAAACCTGCAGTCTCCGGGCTTGTCTGTACAGAGCTCGTCTCTGTTACACCAGCGCTGCTTTGAGCTGCCCTTACACAGACCTCTTTATTTTTATTTTTATTTTTTTCCCCTTGTGCCAACTGCAGCTGGCTGCCTGCTCGCAAAACCACATGCGTTTGGCGCAGGGTCACGAGGTGGGAGAGAAGCCGTGAAGCCGGGGTGCAGCCTGCGAGCCGGCTGCCGTGCCGAGGGCGTGGGAAAGGGGCGCCGGTGGCGGGGGTCTTGTGCCGAAGCAGTGTCCTCGCGGCTCCTCCGGCCTGAACCCGCTCTGCTAGAGTCAGGAGCGTCCGTGGAGAGAGCGAGCTGGGCTGCATCGGCGTGCGATCGTGTGGTTTCTCGCCGTGACTTTGTGTAATGGCCGGACCCAGCCCGCGTCCTCGGGAGTCTGCTCCGGGCTTGTCTGCGCCGCGTTCCTGCTCTTTGAGAAGGTTTGGGTGGGGGGTCCTGTCCCGGTGGGGCTGGGTTTGGGGGCCTGGACGCGCCCCGGCCCGGGAGGGGTGTTGTGCGTGGCGGCGCGGTCGGTGCAGCGCGCCCGAGCTTGCAAACTGGTGGGAGCAGGGAGTGTTGCGCCGAACGCCGCGGGGAAAGTTTGGGGCCGGCATCCCCCTCTGCCCGGCGTGTCCCCGCTGGAGCGACGGGGCTGGCAGGGCGCCATCGGAGCCGACGGGTGATCCCGGCGGCTCCCGGGAGGCCCCTCCTCTCTGCCTGTGCCATTGGCTCCGGCAGCGCCGGCCTGCGAGAGCCGAGCTCCGCCGGAGCGATGGGAGCCGGGAGCTGAGCGCCGGCTCGCCGGAGCTGTGCCGGAGCCCCTCCGGCTCGGCCATGTAGAGCCCGGCCTCCTCCGCCCGGCAGCGGCGGCATGGGCAACGCGCACCGCAAGAGGAGCCCCGCGGCCGCCAAGGCCGGCTCCTCCTGGCTCTTCGGCCGCGCCGGGAGGCTCCGGGCCGGTAGGAGCGGGGGTCCTGGCACACGGCACCGGAGCGCCGCTGGGGGCTGGCTCCGGGCGGTTTTGGAGGGGGAAGTTTGTCGCCTCCGCTCTCGCCCCGGGCGCGGGGTGCTGGCGGGGTTTGGGGCCGGGCGCTGAGCCCGGGGATGGGGGGACTCATCGCTGCCGGCCCCGGAGGATCCCGGTCCCCTGACCCGCTGCGCGGGGGCGAAGCCTCCCCGGGCTCGCCCAAGCCGACGCAAGCTCCGGGGCGCGCGGGGGTTGCGCTGCACGCTGTGCGCTCGGCCGGGACCGGCCCGCGGCGGTCCTGCGCTGTCGGGATGATTTTCACCCGCTTGTTTTTTCCTAGCAGCGGCCCAGCGGTTGGAGCAGGGCGTCTCCCTGTCCGTGCCTCGGTTTCCCTCTCTGCGGCGGGTCTGAGGAGCGTTGGGAAGGGGGGAGCCGCGTCTCCATCCGCCCCGGCTCCGCTCTGCGTGTTCGCCCCCGTCCTGCGTGGCGAGGAGGGGGAGAGGCCGGCGGCGGAGGCGGCGCTCGGCTCCGAGCAACGTGCCGGCGGGGGCACCGCTCCCGCGGCTTCTTCCTGCTCCGGCTCCGCGGATGCAGCTCGAAAGCCCGGGAGGAGTTGGGGGGGGGTTAGCTCTTTTCCCCGGAGCAGGGAGGGAAGAGCCCCGCGCCAGCCTTGGATGCACGGATGGCAATAGCAGGGCCGGGCTGCCCTGTCCCCGCGAGCTCCCTGCCCGGCGCCGCGCGAGCAATGGAACATCTCTCGCGGGAACTTTGTCCCATCGAGGCTGAACTGTCCCCTGGTGCCCAGCGCCGCCGGGGAGGGAGAGGGGGCTCGACCCGCCTTGGGAAAAGGGTTGGTCGGAGCGGGGCTGGCGGGTCGGGGTGGCGTTAACCGGCTCGCTTGGCTCCTGGTCTCTCTCCGTTTCTGCTGCCAGTCCTGCCAGGATGCCCCGGATCTGCCGGCCCCGACCTCTCCCCGTCCCTGCGTCCGTCTGTCCGTGCATCCCGCCAGCGGCTCGCCCAGCCAGGTGGTCGGAGGGGTAAACCTGCCACGGGGCTGGCTCCGACCCCGGCGCCGGCTTGCGGAGGGACCAAGCGCCGTGCAGCTCCGGCTCCGCTCGGCCGCGGGGACGGAGCCGCGCTCCGAGGGGGCTCCGCGTGCGTGGCTTCTCCCCCAAAAGCGGGAGACGTCGGGGTTCGCGTCGCGGGCATCGCCGGGAGCACTCGGTGCTCCTCTCAAGCCGTAGCCCCCTAACCGAGGGGCGACGGGAGCGCGTCGCATCCGCAGCAAGGACCTTTTATCCGAACCGTTAGTGACGTGTCGACGCTGAGCGGGTGTTAACCGAAGCAAACGGGTCCCGGCGCGCTGGCGGGAGATCCCTTTGCCCGGGGCTCGAGCGGGAAGCAAAGCGAGGGCCCCTTCCCGGCCGCGCCGCCCTCGGAGCATCCCGCGGCCAGCCCCGGCCCGGCAGCAGTCGTCTCCGTGGGAATTCCTTTCCACCTCGGCTGTTCCGCTGGAGCCGGTCTGGGCTGGTTCATCGATGACTTCGGTCGCTTCCTTAGGGATTTGTCGCGCGCCGGTGGGTCGGGGCGTTGCTGGCCGCCCGCCGGGGGTCTTGGGGGGCCGCCGGGGAATGTCCCGGCCCCCGTCTCCCGCCGGCACCGTCCCCGGCAAGGCGGCAGCGTGCCGGGGCCGCCGCCGAGGCAGAGGGGGGCGATGGGCGAGGAGGGAGGCCGAAGGGCGCGGGGCAGAAGGTGCAGAGAAAACATGGGGCGAGTTCTGTTTGTTCTCTGCCCCGGCTCCATGGCAACGGGACGGAGGCCACAAAGCCAAAGAATTCGCATTGTGTCGCTTCAGCGTTTCGGCGGGCGCAGCCGGGCTCGCCGGTGGGGGCAGGGTGTGCGCGGCAGCCTGTTCCCCGCCGCTCGGCAAGGGGTTCGTCGCTGCCTCCAGGCACTTGTGCCCTTCCCCGGACCTTTTTCCAGGAGATGGAATGGTCCGGGGGTTTTTCCTCCCTGATTCCTTTCGCTTTGCTCCGTTATCCCCCTGTGCTCTGCTGCTGCCTCTTGTCCCTTCCGCCCCAGCTGGCTCCGGGACCTCGTGCCGACGGCACCGCTCTCCCGGCGGCGTGCAGTGCTGGAGTCTCGCCCCGCTGCACCCGGGTCCTTTGCAGGGGCCGCTCGGGTCCGGGCAGGCACCGGCCGCTCCAAAGGGCAGGAGCAGCCCCCGGGGGGGGGGAATGCCATGGCGCGAGCCCGGGAGCTGCTCGGCAGCCGGGATCGCCGGTGGCTGCCTGCAACCTGATCCCCGACGCGGGCGGCGGTGCTCGCGGGACGCCCCGTTCCCGTTCCCGGCTGCCCCTTCCCCGGAGCGCGGCCCGGCTCGCTCCGAGCTGGATGCCCTGCCTCGGGTTTCGCAGCGCCGTCTCCCACGGGAGCTGCTTGGGGAAGGTCCCCGCTAGTCCTTGAGCGCCTCGGAGACCGAAGCCTCTTATCGGCTCCTTATCGGCACGGCCGCGCCAGGCGCTGCTGAGTCAGGGCGCTGGAACGCGGCTCCGGGCCCGGCTGCACCCTGGGGAAACGAGGTGCCGAGCGGAGTCAGCTGGGATGCGGCCGGCTCCGGTGCCACCGTGGGAGGCCCCCGTCCCTGGGGAGCCCCGCGGCGAGGCGGTGGCACCCGCGGCCGCTCTCGCCGGCGAGCCGGGGCAGGCGCCTGGGGGCAGCGGGGTCGGGGCGCTCCGGCCGCGGGGGCTCGGTGCTGCCCGCCAGCCCCGGGGAGGGCGGCGCGGAGGCTCCGGCCGGAGGCCTTGGTGCCGGCTTCACGCCGAGCCGGCTCCGCAAACAGCCGGGAGAGCAGATAAGGGCAGGGGCCCGCCCCGGCTCCGGGGTTTATCCTGGCGCTTTCCCCGGGCGCCGCCGGCCGGCGTCCCGCTGCTGCTGCTGCGAGCGCTGCTCCCTTCCTGGGGCCGCTCCAGCCCCGGCAGGAGCCGCCGAGGGCAGGCGGGCAGCGCCGGAGGCGATCCGCTTCCTCGCTGCCTCTCGCCGGCCAGGCCAAGCAAGAGGCCCGGTTTCCCTGCGCCGGGGTCCGGGCTGGGTGCTGGCTGCAGGACGGTGGGCGCAGGCGCGGCGAACCGTGCCCGGCTTCGTCTCGCCTCTGATGTTTTTCCAGGCTTTGCTTCCGCGTGGAGCAAAGTACCTGCTGCGACGGGCACCTCTGCTGCCCGGCTCCGAAGGGAGGGAGGAGGCGCCGGTGGTGCGTCCCCGTGGCGGCTTCTGCTGAGCCGGCGCCACTTCTCGGGGATCCCGCTATTGCTCTCAGCTCGGCCGCCCTCGCCGGGCTGCCGGCAGGCTGCCGGGCCCTTCCCGCCCGGATCCGGCTCCTGGCCGGGAACAGCTGTGTTTGCCTTCAAACCTGTTTGGTGGCTTCTCCCAGGAGGGGCCAAGCGCCGGGGTGGGGATGCGGAGGGAGGCTGAGGCTCGCTGGGGCAGGAGAGCCGGGCTCCGCGGAGCCGGTGTCCCAGAGTGGGGCCGGGGTGGCGTGGGGTTGGGAGAGGCCGTGGGAAAAGGGGAAAGTGCCTGGAGGAGCCTGGTGCGCGCTGGTGGCCAGTGTGGGACCAGGGCTCTCGTGTTTGCTGTGGGACCTGGAGCAAAGTGGCTTCGTGCTTTTGCGTCTCCGCTCGTCCCTGCCGCGAGCGCTGCCGCCAACCGTGGCTGCAGGCGGCCTGCCGGACTGGCCGGGCTGCCGCCTCTCCCCGGCGGGGTTTCGCCCCCGTGCTGCGCGCGCTGCCTGAGCCGGGGCGCTCGGGTGGCTTTCTGCGCTGTAATTTAGAGGAAGAAAAAGACCCAAGTTGCTTTTGCATTCGAAATTAATTTGGCTCGTGCCTCTGTATGGGATCGTGTTTGAGATTAGAGGCAGCAGTTCAGGTTGGGCCGTGTTTATTGACTTTGCGGCGCCGTTTTCCTGGCCGAAACATCAGCCCTGGAGCGAGGGCTCGGGCGGTGGAGGAGAGCAGGCGGCCGGCGGCACTGCGAGGGGCCGCGGGGCTGGAGCCACGGTCAGTGTTATTGCACCTCGTCCTGCCAGGCGCGAGCCCCGGCCCGCGGCGTGTCCCGCTCGGCCGCGAGTCCCGCGTTAGCGCGGACCCGCTATTTGCCCCCCGCCAGGCTGCGGCTCCCGGCAAAGAGGCCCCCTTTGCCCCCCGACGGAGGGGAGCCGGGAGCACGGGGACCCGGAGGATCCCGAATGAGCAGCTCTTTCGGAAGCGGCTTCGAGCGCGTGTCTGCAGGCAGCTGCCGTCGGGCCATGCTGGAGCGACCCGCTCCGAGGCACCACGGGCGAATCGGCCGGGAGCAGGGCAGGATCCCTGCCCTCTCCTCCGGGGCGGCGGATGCAGCGACGAGGATCGGCGGCTCCTCGGCTGCGGTGGAGCCGGGAGCCCCGCAGCGTCCCCGTGGCTGTGGGCTGGGGTTAGCGGTGCCACCGCGCTGGGCATCTGCTCTGGCTTCATTCACGCTTGCAGCTGGCGTTTCTGCAGCATCCAGTTTGCCTCCTCCTCCTCCTCTTCCTCCTCCTCGGCACGGAGGGAAGGAGCGGTCCCCAAACGGCTGCAGCTCCCGCTGCTGGTCCCAGTCTGAGAGCAGCACGTGGTGGGAAGGGGCCTGCGGAGCAGCGGCGGGAGGTGCCCGGCCTCGTGGGCTCTCCGCGTGGCGCCGCAGCCGGGCTTGCGGGTGCTGCCGGGACCCGGCTCGGCGGAGAGGAGGAGACGAAATCGCAGGCTGAGTTGCAAAAGCCCCGAGGAGCCGCGCTGCGGAGGCGGGTTCCTCCCCTTCGCCCTCCGGGCACCGCGCGGCCCCCTTCCCGCCCGCCCGCGCCCCCCTCCTCCTCCTCCCCATTTTTGTCGGGTGAGTCAGCGGGGGCGCAGGGAGCTGTGCCGGGTGTTCCTGCCTCCCGCGCGGGACCCGCCGCCGCCGCCGCCGCCGGAGGAGGCAAGTCGGGGCATCGCTGTGCAGGCGGAGATGGATGTTCGCGGCCGAGCCCGCCGGGCGCAGGGGTGCAGGCGTCGCGCGGAGGGAGGCGGCAGCTCCCGTTCACCCCCGTGCGTGAGGAAGCGGCTGAGCAGCATCCCTGGCTAAGGCGGCTCTGGCAGGGAGCTTGGCCAGCTCCCACTGTGCAGCATCCGCCCGGATCCAGGGCCGTCGGGGCCCCAGCGAGCTTCCTCCGGGGGCTCAGCTCTGCCCCCTCCGTCATGTGGCTCTTCCCGTTCCCGTCGCCTTGCTGCTGTCCCGGCTCTTTGCCGGAGCAGGGTGCCGGCTGGAGCGGAGCGAGCAGGGCTGAAGGCAGTGCATCCGGGCCGCCCGGAGATGGTGCTCCGCTGTGCCTGGCCCGGGGGGGCCTCGGGTTCCTTTTCCAGCAGGATCCCGCTGCCATGTGCGGGCAAGACATGTGCTGGAGCAGAGGAGTGCCGGGAGCCGGAGGGCCGGGGCGATCCGGGCGCGTCGCGAGGAATGCGCGAGGGCCGGGATGCCGGCTCCGCACGGGCAGGTTGCTGCCGGCACAGGCTGCAGCTGCGCCGTGTTCCCCAGCTGCCGAGAGCGGCTGCCTCCGCCGCGGGATCGGGCCTCTCCGTCCGCCTTCCTCCCTCCCGGCTGCCTCTTCTCTAGTCCGTTCTGTAGCCGGGTGAGGCTGCTGGGACACGGACAGCTTGAGGAAGAGGTAGCCAAGGTCACAGGGAAGGAGAGGAAAAGAGGCGGCCTCGGTCATGTGCCGCTGCATTCCCGGCACGAGGCTTATCCGGGGCTCCCGGTGCTCTCCTGGCTTGGGTCTCGGCTACGGCGTCCCATCTGGATCGCCCCTTGGTTGATGGCATCCTGCCTCTGTGCTGCCATGTGCCGTGGGGCTGCTCTCCCAGAGGCATTTGGGAGAGGGAAGCACATCGGGGAAAGCTCGCGGGCGAGCGGCTGTGTGCGGGAAGGAGGGATGTGTCTGCCTGCTCCCAGGAACGTCCTTGTAAACCCGCCGCGCATGAGCATGCAGCTGCGCGTGCCGGTGCCATCGAACTGGCTGACCTGCGCCTGGGGCTCTCGGCGGATCGGAGGGAGGAAGCTCCCCGGAGCCAGCGTGCTCATCCCTCTTAGCCTGATCTGGGGGAGGTGGCGGGGTTTCCGTCCCTGGAGCAGACCCGAGGCTCCGGAGCTGAGCCGTGTGCGTGCAGGCGTGTGTGTGTATGCAGGAACATGCGTGTGCACGCATGCGTCCCAACGGGGAGCTGGGACCTTGCTCCATCCTGGCCATGGGGCTGGGGGAGGCCTGGAGAGGGGTGCGGAGCGCTTTCTGCTCCCCCTGCGGCACCTGGGCTGGGGACCCTCGCGGTGCCCGGCCGGGGATGCCAGGCAGGCGGCAGCGAATTAGCAAACTCCCCTCGTGCCTGGGGCGCCGCAGCTGCCGGCGGCCTTCCCGGGCTGCACGCGGCGCCTGCCAGATGGTGCCGGGCTGCCCGACCTAGGCGCCCGCTCCCCGCGGCCCCATGGATATGCAGCAGCGCCGGAGGACGAGGATGAGGATGGGCGGCCGTGCAGGGCTCCGAGCGAACGTGGCCCGGCGGCGGGGGGGGGTGTTGTGCCTGCCCCTGCGGCTCCCGCACTGGCCGGGCGCTTGCCGGGGGGGAAAAGCCTCCGGGCTCCTCCCCGTTGGCCGCACCGCTGCGCTTTGCAGGGCTGGAGGGGGGGGATTCCCACCGGGAGAGCAGCTTCCCTGGGGGCAGGAGTCAGGGAAGCCCGCGGGTCTCTGCCGGCCCTGGAGCCGGGCAGGATCGATCCCTCCGGCTGCGCGTGGGGTGGGAGACGGGGGGCCCCGGGGGCGCCTGGCTCTCGGGGAGCATCCGTGCGGGAGGGGAGGAGAGCTCCTGCTTTCCTCCCGCCGGGAAGGAGGCGCGCGGTGGGGGGGAGCGGCCGGGGCTGTCCCCCGGTGCCGCCGCGCAGCCGTCCCCCTCCGCTCCCTCCCGCTCCGCCGGCTCAGCCTGCCCCAGCCCTGCTCCCCGCGCGGACGTGCCGGCAGCATCTCTGCCCGGGCGTCCTCCCGCGTGCGGAGCGAGGCGGCCGCCGGGATCCCGGAGCAGAGCCGCCCGGCGCAATAGGCAGCTCCAGCCCCGCTCCCGGGGGTCCCGCAGAACCGGAGCCTTTCCCTGGGCAGCATGGTGGTTTTCATGGGCAGGAACCTCTCCTCGCTCCTGGCTTTCTTCAAGAAGAAGGGTGAGCGGAGGCTGTGGAGGATGGGGATGGCGGGATAGAGGGATGGAGGGAGGCAGCGCCTTGTCCTCGCGCCACCCCTGCCCGCCAGGACCCCGCGCCGGCGGCGGGCGCAGCGGCTGCCCGGGCGCGCGGTGCCCCCCATCCCGGCGGGGAGGCAGGGAAAGGTCACCCTCGCTCGCTGGGACGTTAAGGGCGTAAATCACGGCGCTCCTCTCCGCCGGAAGGCGGCTCGGGGTGGGGAGGGATGGGGAAAGGGGCTGCCGAAACTGCGGGAGCGAAGGGCTTCTGCAAAAGGGGGGGACGAGCAGCGGGACGGTAGCGGTGGGGCTGGGGGTGTCTCGGGTTCCCCGATCCGGCGGCGCAGAGGGCAGAGCCTCGGGCTCTCCGCGCGGCTCGCCAGGGCCGGATCCATTGTTCCAGCCGGCTCCATTGTGTGCTCGGAGCCCGCGGAGGAGCCGGGGGCTGCGGCTCGGCGCGTGCCGCGAGGCGTCCGTGCTGCTTTCCTCCGGCCCTGCCCCGTTGCTTGTCCTCTCCCTTCCTTTCTCCGGCGTGAAGTTGGTTTTTTCCGCTTGCTGTGGCCCAGGCGGGAGGAGCCTGAGGCTTCGCTCCGGGAGCCGGCCGGGCTGGTGTCCGTGTCCCTGCGTCGCCCCGGCTGGGCCTCGGTTCCCCCCGCCTGCGTCTCCGGCTTGTGGTCGCCCCCTGCCCGGATGGGGGGCGAATCCCGGTTTTCTGTGCTGCTTTGCAGGCCCGGAGGTGGTGCAAAAGCGAGGATAGTCGTCTTTCCATCCTTGTTTAATTGCCCCTGCTCCCCCCCCCCCCCCACCCGGGACGCGCTCGCTGGCTCGTTTGCTCCGTAACGGAGTTGCCGGGGTGGCGGGTGGTGCTGGGTCCCTGTGCTGTGCTGCGCCGGCGGAGCGGGGAGGAACCGCTGCGGTGCGAGACAGCCCGGCTCCAGCCTATTGATCGGCCTGGAAAAGGGATCGGTCCCAGGCCCCGCTCCGGCTCCCGGGAGGCAGGAGGGCTGGGAGGGGGCGGCACGCTGGGGAGGCCCCGCTTCCCCTCACCCCGCTCCGCAGGAGGTGATTCCCAGCTCTGGAAGAGCTGTTCCCCATCCGGCTCGGGCTCAGCGGTGCCTCAGTTTCCCTATCGATGGCAGGGCCGGTTGCTCAGTGCCAGACCGGAGAGCGGGGCGATGCGGGGGGCCGCTCCCGGCTCTGCTCCGGGCAGCTGCGGGTGCTGTGGTCCCCATCTGCCTCCCGGCCGGGACTCGGGGCTCGCCGTGCCCAACTCGGTGCAGTGGTGATGGCGCGGTCCCCGCTGGTGCGATGCCCTGGGCCGGTCCCCTCGTGCACCCCACGCTCCCGTCCTCGCCGGCACAACTGGCAGCGCCATGCCGCAGGCAGGGACACGGCCCGGAGGAGGGTGAGGGGAGGGATGCTCCACGCCGGAGCCCGGCCGCCCCCCGGGACCGGGACTGACCCCCTCTGCCTCCGCAGGCGCTGCCAAGCCCGACGGCGACAAGCGGCTGAGCGCGCCGTGTGCGGCGGCGGACGAATGCCCCGACAACGTCTTCTTCCCCAGCGCGCGCCCCCCGCACCTGGAGGAGCTGCACAGCCAGGCGCAGGCCGGCCTCAAGTCCCTGCAGCACCAGGGTAGGTGCCTCCGGCCCCCGCGGGCGCCCGGCCCCAGACGGACGTCGCTCCGGGACGCCCTGGGGGCGGCGCGGTCGGGGCTGTCCAGAGTCCGGTGCCGGTGGCATTGCCAGAGGTCCGCAGCCGTTTCGCTGGCTGGCTGCTGCCTGCCCCGCTCCTCCTCCTCCTCCTCTTCCTCCCCTCAGCCCAGCCGGGCTCCCGCAGCCCCTCCGGAGGGGTTGATCCCCCCTTTTCTTCTTTCTCCAGAAAAGCAGAAGCAGACCAAAAGTGCCTGGGACCATGGAGACACCAACAGCCTCCAGGTGAGCGAGGGCCCCGAGCCGGGCGCTGGGGCCGGGGCAGCACTCGGGGTGGGTGTCCCAGCCCCGTGGGGCTGCCGGGGGGGTTGGGAGACCTGGGGCAGCGGAGCCGGAATCGAGGGAGAGCCGCGGGCAGGGGATGGGGCAGACGCCCAGAGAGGGGCCTGGGGTGGCTGGAAGCGAGGAGCTGGCGGAGGAGGCCCGTGTCCGGCAGCGCAGGCAGGGGCTGCCCCTTCCTCCGTGTTATCCGCTTTGCCCCTGGGCCCTGTCCTCAACGCTGGCGCATTGTGCCCTGCCCGCGTCCCCCGTGTCCCCCGTGGCCGCCGTCTCTCCCGAGGGAGACGGGGCGGCACGACGCGGACCCTCGCCCGCATCCAGCCCCACGGCGGGGCCCCTCTCCGGCTGCGGAGGGGCGAAAAACTCCCCCTCTTTTGGCGGAGGTTGGGTTTGCTGCTTCCCGGGGCTCTGACCCTGCTCCCGGCGCCTCGCCCGGGTCTGTTTGCTTTAACCGCTGGCTCTTGGCCTCCTTAACCCTTTGGAAGCGGGCGGCGAGGGGAAAGCGGTGCCGAGGCTCCCCGGGGCGGCTGAGCGGGGCCGAGGCGCTTGCGCTCAGCACTGGAGGTCTGGGGAAGTGATTCACACGGACGTGTCTGATCCCGACCTCCGGCAGGGCTGGGAGATGCTGTAAAATCCCCGGGATGGAGGCTGGGGGCACAGAAAGCCATGTCCGGAAGCAGGGCCGGCGCAGGCCCTGCCGGAGCGGGGCTGTTCCCCTCTGCCTCGAGTGGGGAAACCGAGGCCCGGCGCGGTGCCGCGGCCCGGCGGGGGTTACCCCGGGAGCAGCCGGAGATGGGGCCCAGCTGCTTGGGCCTCGGCCACGCGATGGCTCATCCTGGCTGCGCACGTTCCAGCTGGTGGCAATTCCCGGGGCGGGGAAGCGCGGCGCGGGGGCGGGAACGCGCAACGGCCCCGGCTCGAGCAACGCCCGCGGGACCGAGGGGCGGCCGCGGGGCCCCCGGCGAGGCCGGGTCGCTGCCCCCAGCCCGGCTCCCCTCTCCCGGCCCGTGGCGGCCCCCCAGGCCCCGGCGCGGCAGGGCTGGGCGAAGCCGCGGGGCGGTTTTGGGGCTCGGCACCGCGCGGTGCCGAGGGCTGCCGCGGGGTCCCTGGGGCTGCTCCCGGCCCTGCTCCGGGTGGGAGGACTCTGGATGCCGGCGTGGCTGACTCAGCCTTTGGCCCTCGGAGCAGCTTTTGTCTCCGCAGCGCCGGGCTGTGGAGTCAGTTTGCGGCGGAGAAGGGGCCAGGCGGGGCCGGGGCAGCTCCTTCCCCGCAGCCCGGGGCCCCCCTGACCCCGCCGCCTCCCCCCGCAGTCCTGCGCATCCTCGGAGGATGACGGTGTCTCCTTCCGGAGCCGGACGGCCTCTTGCGCCACAGACAGCGCCTCCGAGGACGCCCTGTCCATCCGCTCCGAGATGATCCAGCGGAAAGGTACCCGGCCGGGGGGGAGGCAAGGGGGTGCGAGGGGGCCAGGGCGTCCGGGGGAGCCTGGGGGGAGACCTGGGGGGCTTCTGGGCTGCAAGCTGGTGTGGCCGCGAGCTGGCGTGGGGATTTGGGGGCTTTCGGAGAGACGGGAGCGACTGGCTGAGTCAGAGGCTGTTGCAGGCGTTGGGTGGGACTGGGTGAGCCAGATGGACAGACGGAGGGACGGACACCATCTCCTCCCTGCTCAGACCGTGCAGCTGTTTGGCAGCTGCTGGGTGCCTCGAGCTTGGCTCGTCCCGGAGCGTCTCCGGCAGCGCGAGGGGTTTGCTGGGGCTGGGGACGTTGGGGACGCCCCGGCTGGACCCGCTCATGCCTCTCGCAGGTTCCACCTTCCGGCCCCACGACTCCTTCCCCAAATCCTCGGAGAGGGCTGGCAAGAAGAGGAAGGAGAGGAGGACAACGGTGCTGGGCATCCCCCAGCACGTCCAGAAGGAGCTGGGTAAGCATCGTGCGCAAGGCGGGTTTTAGCGGCCCGTCCCGTCCCTTGGGCTTTGCTTGCCGTGGCGTGGTGCGTCCGCCCTGGGATCACGCGGGGTTCGTCTCTCCCTGCCCCCAGGTCTCAGGAACAGCCGGGAGCTCAAGGGACGTCCTGCCGACGGCCAAGGGCAGGCCAGGCACGGGGGCAGCCGGGTGTCGCAGCCCTTGCTGAACGGCGGCCAGGTCTCCGGTGACTCCATCCGCATCCCCACCATCGACGGGAAGCTGCAGCCGCCGGCTGCTCCCGGGGGAGCCCGCGTCTCCCTGGGAGTCTTGGAGGAGGCGGACACGGCCCTGCAGAAGCACATCGACCGGGTTTACTACGACGACACGTTGCTGGGCAGGAAGACGGCGGCCAAGCTGTCGCCCATGGCGAGGCCCAAGTCGCTGGCCGTGCCGGGCATGACCACCACCGCCAACGCCCCGGAGCTGCTGGGCCCCGTCATGTCCATCTCGCCGCAGGGCACCTACATGTCCAAGATCATCCCCAACGCCATCCTGCCGCCCATGGTGGACGTGGTGGCCCTGACGCGGAGCAGCGTGCGGACGCTGAGCCGCTGCAGCCTGGCGTCCAGCCCGGCCTCGGTGCGCTCCTTCGCCCGCTTCTCGGAGCGCAGCGCCCGCAGCCGCGAGCCCTCCTCCTCCAGCGACAACTGGAGCCACTCGCAGTCCACGGAGACCATCGTCTCCGACAGCTCCACCATCTCCTCGCAGGGCGGCTCCGACCGCCGGCAGGCCGAGGGGGGGCCGCGCGGCGAGGCCGAGGCAGGCGGCCGCGCCGACGCCGATCGGCTCAGCGTCTACAGCTCGGCCAGCTTCGCCGGCTCCAGGGCCGCGGCGGCGGCGGTGGCGCCGACGGCCCGCGGCCTGCTGGCGACGGGGCCCCGCAGCGCGGCGGGCAGCAGCGGCCGCGCGTCCCCCGCCTACAGCACGAGCAGCCAGGCCGAGGGCTCGGACACCGCCAGCCTGGCGAGCGAGCGCTCCTCGGCCCGCAGCGTCTCCCTCAGGAAGATGAAGAAGCCCCCGGCTCCCCCTCGCCGGACCTACTCGCTGCACCAGAAAGCGGAGGGGGAGCCCAAGGCGCTGGGGCTGCCGCCCAGATCCGAGCGGCGGCCCCAGCGGGAGAGCGGCGCGCCCTGGTCGCCGGCGCCCGCCAGCCCGGCGGGCGAGGACGAGGTCTTCTCGCCGAGCGAGACGGGCCGCGCCGAGCGCCTGGCCGCCGCCGGCTCCCCCGAGGCCTCGCGGGGCAGCGCGGCCGTGCTGAGGGAGCCCCCGGCCCAGGCCAGGTGGAGCTGCCCGGACGGCTCCGACCGCACCTTGTCCCCCTCCAGCGGCTACTCCAGCCAGAGCGGGACGCCCACGCTGCCGGCCAAGGGGCTGAGCCCCCATCCCGCCTCTCCCGGCAGGGGCAGGGCCCAGCCCCAGAAGCCGGAGCGGGTCTGCTCCCTGCAGTCGCCCGCGCTCTCCGGCTCGTCCTCCCTCACCTCCATCTCCTCCTCGGCCTCGGACCCGGCCACCACCGCCGAGACGCCGCCCTGCCCGCAGAGCCGCTCCGACCGCTTCGTCATCCCGCCGCACCCCAAGGTCCCGGCTCCCTTCTCCCCTCCGCCCACCAAGCCGCGGCAGCCCGCCGGCCCCCTCGCCGCCTCTCCGGACCCCTGGGAGCCCTCGACGCCGGCCAAGCCCGGCGGCAAGTCCCCGCCGCCGTCTCCGCCGCCCGCCTACCACCCGCCTCCGCCGCCGGCGAAGAAGGCCGAGGCGAGCCCGGAGAGCACGTGCGAGGCTCCCGCGGACGCCACGTGGCCCCCGCCGCCTCCGCCGGCTCCCGAGGAGCAGGACTTGTCCATGGCAGACTTCCCCCCTCCGGATGAGGCTTATTTCTCCAGCCTGCCCCTGCCGGAGCCCCAGCTGGCTGCCGCGTCTCCCCGCAGCGATGCCCCGCGGGAGCCGCTGGCTGGGCAGAAGCGGGCGCCGAGCCCGGGGCGTGGGCCGGTGGCTCCGTCTTTCTCAGCCTCCGTCTCCTCTCGGATCCAGCAGCAGGGCCCGCCGGGCGGGACAGCGCTGCTGGCTTCCCCCGCGGAGCCAGCTCCCGAGGCCGCCGCATTGCCCGGCAAAGCCATGGGCCCAGCCGTGCCCCCCGCTCCGCCTCTCCCGCTGCCCGCGGTTCCGGCTCCACCGGCCCAAACCGGCCTTAAGAAGGCGGCAAACGGCTCCCGGGCAGAGGCCAGGAAGGAGCCGGCGTCTCGGAGCAAGAGCGGCCCCATGCCCAAGGAGGACGCCAACCTGCCCATCGTCACGCCCTCGCTGCTGCAGATGGTGCGGCTGCGCTCCGTGAGCGTGGAGCCGCCGGCCGCCGCGGGCCCCGGCGCCCAGGACCGGCCGGCCCAGCCGGTGCCCCAGAAGCCCGTCCGCCGCTCCCTGTCCACGCGGCAGCCCTCTCCTCCCAAAGACGCGGTGCCTTCCAACCAGCTCCACGACGCCGTGCACCTCAAGGCTGCTGCCTTGTCCTCCGGTGAGGCCGCGGAGCCGGCAGCTTCCAGGCTGGCTGAGAAGCTCCCGGGCAGCAAGGCGGCTCTGCCGGGACCCGCGGCGGCTGGCCCCGAGGGGCCCCCCGGGGACGGCCAGGTGTCCCCGCTGCACAAGTCGCCGGCCTCCACCGCCAGCTTCATCTTTGCCAAGAGCTCCAAGAAGCTGGTGATAGAGACGCCCTCGTGCCCCGAGGCGCAGGCCGACCTGAAGAGGAACCTGGTGGCCGAGCTCATGAATTTCTCCGGGCAGCGCTCGGCAGCTCCCGCCCCGCAGGGCCCTGGCAAGGCGCAAGCACCCCGGAAGCCCGGCAAGATCCCCCCTCCCGTAGCCAAGAAGCCTTCGCTCGGCCCGGGGCCGACTCCGTCGCCCCTGAGCTCCAAGGCGCCGGGGACGGAGGCGCTGGGCTCTCCCTTGCCGGATGGGAAGGCCAAGGCGTTCTCGGCGGAAGAGAACAGGACTAAGAGCGAGGTGGCTGGGAACGTGGCCCCTGCAGCCGAGGGCGGCACCGCTGGGTCCTCCGCCGCGGAGACGCCGGCACGGAGCCTCCCTGCACAAGGTATGTGGGGACGGGAACGCTGGGGCGCCCTGGGGCTGCCTGCAGCCTCGGGCCGGTGACCCCCCCCCCCCATGTGGCTAACGCTGGCCGGGTTCGGCTGCCGTGGGACGTCCCGTGGGCTCTCGCTGTATCTGCTTGGGGCTCCTTCGCTGTGGCTGCCCTGGCAGCGATGGGGCCAGGGCTGCTACCCGAGCCCCAGGGCTCGAGCGCTCGCTGCCTGGGCTGGGGAGCACCACGGCGGGGTGAGATGACCCAGCACGTGGCCCATATCGGGGCTGGGGGCGACCCCGGGGCAGCTGGGCGAGCTGAGCGGTGCTGGGCTTGCGGCAGGAGAGGGGCAGCACGGGAATATCCTGGAGCTCTGATGGGATCTTCCCTCTTGCCTTGCAGACAGACAGGGAGAGACAGCTTGAAGGAGAAAGCTGCAGGACTGGTGCCCCCGCGGACAGGAATCCAAATCTCTCAGGGACCCGGGCAGGTCAACGGATGAGTGTGGAACTGGCAATTAACTTAATACAGGAAGCAAACAGCCTTAGCCTCCACGGCCTTGATGATATTTATGCAAAAATGGTGTTGGTTTTACTTTCCTAAGTACTACAGCTTTATTTTGCATTTTTTTTTTATTGGACTCGAGGCCTGTGCTCAGAGCCAGCACCTCCTCCCTGCCGGGCTGTGGCTTGGTTTGAGCGTGCGGAGCAGAGCAGCCACGCAGAGAGGAGCGCGGGGGGCTGAAGACGCGCCGCCCTGCCAGCTGGCGAGGACGCGGGAGGACGCGCGGCCCTGCCTGGCCGGGGCTCACTTTCCCGGCTGGAGGAGCCGCTCTGCTCCCGGCCAGCCGGGCCCATGAGGAATCAAAGCACTTTGGACGAGGGAACTGGAAGGCTTCAGCCACAGCAAAGCGGAGGCTCAGCTGGCCCTGGTAGGACTCGGACAGGAGCAGAGGGACTGGACGGAGGAGCTAACTCCCACGGCGCTGGCTGGGAGGAGCAGGACCTCTGCCCGGAGCGCAGTGCCTGCAGGGGCAGAGGCAGCCCGTGGCGAGGGGGGGTTTGGCCGGCACCTGGACTCCAGGCGCTGCCGCAGAGCCAGGCTGAGGCCCCGTTGTCGCCGGGGCGGCTCTGCGCTTGCCCTGCTGCCAGGCAGAGCCAGGGCTCAGCAGCACTGGGGGCTCCCTGCAGCGGGAGGGGGAGCCCGGCTGCCCCGCGAGCTGGTGTTGAGGGCCTGGGCTCTGGGGTAGAGCCTCGATTTCTGTTTCTGTAAACTTGGGTCACATTTTGATTTCTTTGATTGTAAAAAAACAAAAAAAGCAAACAACCCTCTGCCGCCGAGTAGCTGCTCAGAGCTCTGTACCGGGCTGGTAAAGATGATGACCAAAGCTTGCTGCCTCCTGTGCTTCCTGGCTCGGGGCCCAGCCCGCGCGACCCACAGCTCTGCCTGCTGCAGCAGCTGCTGCTGGCGCAGGTCAGCGAGCCAGGCCAGCGCCACTGCCAGCAGCGCTCGGCTCTGGGGCAAGCAGGGCTAGCTCCCGGCTCCGCTGCCCGCACAGGGCCGGCGGAGGATTCGCACTGGTGTTTTGCTTTTCCCAGCAGCACTAAAACGCAGCAGCAGCGAGGGCTGCAAGAAGCACGGACAGAAGGGCGCAGCGAGGTGCAGTCAGATCGACATTTTATTTGGGTTCATGCCAGACAGATGGTTCCCGAGTCAGTGTTTAGGGCTCGTGCCCCCTGCAGCCAGGCCGAGCCCACACCCCCCGGCCTCCCACGGGCTCAGGGCAAACCTGCCGGTAGAGCCTGGGCTCCTGGCCGAAGAGCAGCACGAGCAGTGGCCCTGGCTCAGGCAGGGCGAGCGTGGAGCAGGGGGGCTCGGGCAGAGGGGATGGGGTCGGCCTGGCTGCCAGGCAGCTGCCCCCAGCCCCGTTAGCAGCAACACAGGTTTGAGCCAGCAGCCTTCCCTCTTAACCCTCATTGCTTCACCCGGCTGTGCTGTCCCAGAGACAGGACCAGCAGGCAGGGCTTCCAGTCTGTGGCACAACTGAGAGCGAGCCTACGGCTCTGGTGGGATGCCTGGAGACACGTCACACATGTCACATGCGTCCCTTACCCATGGTGACACCAGAATCAGCCCAAGACACAGGCCCGAGCAGGCCCAGGGTGAGGGGGGTAGCGGAGGCAGCTCTCCAGGAGGCCTCGCACTGTTGCAAGGGGTGAGGGGGGTTGCAAATTCAGTCCCCAAACCCCTGCGTCCCTCAGGGCTGAGCCCCCTGCTTGGGGCGCTGTGCGAGGAGAGATGGCAGCGGGCCGGGGAGGAGAGCCTGGCTGGAGTGGTGGAGGGAGCCAGGCAGGAGGTACGAGCAGTGGCTCTGACGCTTGTTAGCCGATGCTCCCCCCCTTCAGGGTTTTACACGAGATGCTCCCCAGCTTGGTCAGGAAGTTCCTCTGCTTCCACTGGGCAACGCAGTCCTGGGAGATGCGGAAGTCGGCCTGGGGAGCAGAGGGGAGGGAGATGGGGGTCATACCTGGCCATCCAGGCTGGGGCTGCCCATGGGGCAGCGGCGCCTCCCCTCAGCTCACAGAGCCGCGGAGGATTATCTCCTCCCAAGCTTTGGCCTCACCAAACCTCCCGGGGCGGGAGGGGAGGCCCTGCCCAGCCTGCGCCCGGCCGGGCCAGCAGCCCACAATGACGACAGCAAACACAGCACTGAGCGGGGAGTAGTGAGATTGGGGTCACCCAGAGGTGGGGACACGCCAGGGCCCACCTGGCCCCAACCGCTGCCCTGCTCCACTCCCGGAGCCCCCGTTGCTCCGTGCCACGACTCAGCCCCTCGCGCTGGCCCTCACCTGCAGCTTCTCAAAGACCTTCTTCTTCGGCTTGAGCTCGTCATCAGGCTCCCCGCCCTCGTAGCCCTCCACATAGACGCGCTCCCCAGCGCAGCACCCGGCCGGCGGGTCCAGGGGCTCCACCTGCCGCGGCTCCCCCACGCTGGGGAGGGGAACGGAGGAAGCAGGGTCACCCTGAGGCCGAACCCATCTGCCCCTCAGCGCACCCAGAGCTGGGGGCTCGGCTGGGATCACCGTGTATTCCTGCACCCTCCCGGCTCTGGGGCTGGGGGTCCGGAGTGCGCCCTGGCCCCATCCCTCACCTGGAAGCGCACAGCACCATGCCCTGCGACTCCACACCCCTCATCTTCTGGGGCTTGAGGTTGCAGAGCAGCACCACCAGCCTGTCCTGCAGCTGCTCCTTGGGGACGAACTGCACCAGGCCGCTGACCACGGTGCGAGGCTCGGGCTCGCCCACATCAATCTTCTCCACGTACAGGCTGTCCGCATCCGGATGCTGCCAAGCAGAAGCAAAGGCCCCTCAGCAGGTGAGCAGGGAAGCGGACTGGGGGTAGCAGAGAGGAAAGGGGCGACCCCACGTGTCCACCAAGTGCCCATGTCACCCTGTGGGAAGGTTACTTCCCATTGCCTATTGTGCCCCTACCTTTTCCACGCTGATCACTTTGCCAACGCGGATGTCCAGCCGGGATGGGACCACGTTCTCCGGCTCCGAGTTCTTGGTGCCCTTCTCTGCAGGCTCTGCAGTGCAAAGGGAAGAGTCGTGTCACTCAGTGTAAACCCAGCCCCCAGCCAAGCCCCGGGGAGCCCCGAATGCTGGATCTGGGCCCTGCTGAATTCCCTGCTTGTCTCTGTGACACAGAGCAGACAGTCCCTCCTCCACTTTGCTGGCATCTCAGGCAGCGACAGAGATGCACACTGGCATCTGTCCTCTCCAGGGCAGGCAAACAGCCCTCGCGTTGGCCTTTCCTAACCCTGCTAATGCTCAGTCATAATCAAATCTGACAGCCACCAGCCAAGGACAGGCAGGCAGAGCCATGCCAGACACTCTCTGGGGCTGCTCCCGAGATTAAAGTTCCAGGATTTCTCTCTAACCTCAGCCCCTGGAGACATCTTCTCTTAGCTTGGCTCTGTGTGGCCAAGGCCCCATTTCCCTGCACTCCCAGCACCTCCTTACTGGCTTTGGACGGGTCGGGATATGCTGCACTGGCTAGCTTCTTCAGCTCTGGCTTGTTGAATTTCTCTCTGATGGGGTCAAGCAGTTTGTTCAGGGCCACTTCCACCGAGTTCTTTAGGTCTCCGGGATGTACGACCTGTATTGCGACAAAAAGCCGGATTCCTGGATGGTTTCCTCCAGCGCAGGGGGAGAAGCAGAATTTGATTCACTGATCTAAGGCCAGAGAGGTGCTGTGATCTCTTGTCTCTGCTCCAACAGACACAGATCTTGGCATTCTTCCCAGGACAAGATTAAAGCACATCTGGAAAGATAGCCCTCGCCTGGAAGGGAGATGCAGTTTCCTGTGCCTGGACTCGGTTAGACATACAGGCATCTCAAAGGTGTTAGGAGATACTTTAGCTTAGAGGCCTCGATAAGGGTGCCAGCTACACAGGCGAGGGCTGACTCTGTCTGGGGAGGAGACAAACCCTTGTGAAAACACCTGGCGTGGGTGACTCGGAGCTGGTCGAGACAGTCCCGCAGCAAGCACAGCCCAGTGTCACCATCTCCCAGGAGTAAAGAGCAAACGCCTGGAGACTGGGTAGGAACAGGAGACCAGGCAGGGCTGGGAGACTAAGCCCAGCACCTGGCCTGATTCCCCTTTGGACAAGGACCCTCTCCTGGATACTTTTGCTCACACTGGGAACAGCTTACAGTCCTGCACCATCCACTCACCTCCTGGCTACTCCAGGCTCTCCCAGCTGGGACCACCCTGGCACCTGACAGCCGCTGGGCCACACTCTGCTCCCCACCTCTCCCCCATGCAGTTTTCCATCTCCCACTGCTCTCAGAGCCCTCCCCGAGGGCACTGGGAGCCTCACAGACACACACCTGTGCCAGGAGGGTTTCCAGGTCCACAGCAGCTGAGCGAGCGTTCAAGCCCTCCCTGCACTCACCTGCTCAGCGAAGTCCTTCTCCAGGGCTTCGTAGACTGTGTAGGTTTTGTTTCCTCCCCATTTTTCTTCTCGCAGAATCACAAACTCTGTGACGTGGAGATTTTAAGGCTCAGATTAAGCGGAGATGAACTCAGCCAGATAAACCACCCCACTTTGCCCAGGAGCTGAGGGGGAGCACAGCAGGGCCTGCGAAGCCACTGGGCCCTGTGCCCAGGCCTTGCCAGCGCGGGCTGGGGAGGGGGCCCTCAGTGGGCGGTCTGCTCTAGGGAACACAAGCTCCCGTCCCCTCCTCTTACCCTCGGGAAAGACTAGCACCAGAGCCCCTCACCTGACTTGAGAGGAAAGAGGACGTGTTTGATGAAGGAGAGGATGCCGTTGTTTTCCACGTTTCCTGGCTCGCAGAAAGCCTTCTTCAGCTTCTTCTTCACATCCTCCTTGCGGTCTAGAAGGTCGATCTTTGACTCCTGGAGGAAGGGATTCCCTGGAGTTGAGCTGTGCGTGCAACTTCTCAGAGCACCCAGTTTAACACTCACTGTGAAGATGAGGGGTTTTCTTTCCTTCCCCCCCCCCCCCCATCCACAACAGAGCTACTTCCCAGGTTCCCTGGGGACTGCCACCCTTTTTCCAACCTCTTGCCCAAAAGAGGCAACCATGCTGGAGTTCTTAGACCCCAGCACAAGGGAAGAGAAGGCGGCACCTTCTCTCCCAGCCCTAAGCCCCTTCGCTTTGCAGGATCCCTGATCACAACCACCATTCAGGGACCAACCTCTTCTGATGAGCTCATTTTGCTGCCTGTTAGACCAGGAACCATTGGGTTCATCAAATGGATGCGCTTGGCATAGCCCAGAGAAGGAAGGTACTGGGGAAAAACAAGGAGGCAAGTCATGGGAGAGCTTCTTCTGAAGATCAGCTTTAACCCACAATCCCTGCTTGCTCCTGGTTCCAGATAACCTTGAGCATGGTAACGGGACCAGAAAGCTACCACGGGATCACAAGGCCCCAACAGCCACAGTCAGGGACAATGTGGCAGCACAACAGGTTTCACAGACACCAGAGCTCTGCAGACTGCAAGAGCAGCAGGAGGAGCTGCGAAGAGCTCTGTGGTGCTGAGTGAAACCATGGATGTGCTTCTCCCAATGGATTAGCAAGTGTTTGAGCCCTGCACCAGGCTCCAGCATCGTGGCAGGTTCAGAAACAACCCTCGTTCCTGACCTTCTCTGCAAAGGTGAAAATCTTCCTCTGATCAACTCCTCCAAACTGCGCGTCGACCTTGAGGTACTCCTCGTCCAGGGCCTGTGGAGAGACGCAGAGCCAGCCTTGAGCCTGGCCCCAAGACTCCCCACTCCAGCTGCGCTCCGCCTTTGGAGATCCTGCCCATCCTGCAGGATCTGCCCAGCCTCCACCTGGCTCTCCTGCCCTGGGCAGACCTGGAGCTCTCTGCACTGCCTGCTGGCCACAGGCCTGCAGCCGGCAGGAGCTGCTGTAAAAGCAGGTCCATGCCAGAGCTGTGTTTTGTGCTGCTGCCAAACATAATATTGGGGTGGAGTATAATGACCTTGGCACAGGCATTCAGCCTCACACGTCCCTGCTTCGCCCAGCACCTCCCAGGCGCCTGCCAACCTGCCTCGCTACGCACCTGCAGGCCTGGGTAGAGCAAACCGCTCAGCAAGGGGTGCTCCACCTGCTTCACCACCTCGGCTCCTGCCTTCTTCGCGTCGTGCTGCGTGACCACGGACGAGAGGCGGTACACGTCCAGCGTGTACTCCCTGTGGGGAGGGATAGGAATTAGCACTGCTAGCATCAGGGAGCGGGAAATCTCTTAGAGCTGGCTCATGCAAAAGTGGTTCTGACTACGCAGAGAAGAGCCTAGACTTGGAGACACCTTCACTGTGCTGTCTCACCACTCTGTCATTCACGGAACAAAGTATCACACTTCTGACACACTGCTGGCTCCTCTCAGGAGCAGAGGTGCAATCTCAGACACACCAGAGCCCCGTGTGAGGCTCTTCCTTCCCAAGAGGATCAAGTGCCCCGGGACTCACTTGCTGAGCTGGTAGTCGGTGCCCCGGACAAACTTCAGCTTTTCCAGGGGCACTCCGATGCTCTCCAGCATGGCTTTGATCACGTTCTCGTAGTAGCGGGTGCGCAACTCCAGCAGCTCCCAGGGGGCCTTCATGTTGTCTAAGTAAGCATGGAGATCAGCGAAGAGTATTGTCACCTAGTATAGAGGTGGACAGAGATGCTGGAACATCACACTTGGGGCCACACTGCCCAGAGGAATTGTGCATTTCCACCCAGCCAGCGTGATGACAAAGCCCCCGGGATCCGGGCTCCCAGTCAGCCCCCGTACCTCGCATCCTGCCTTCAGGAAGTCTGCGATCTTGGACATTGGCACAAAGTAGGCCACATGTGGCTTGCCCGTGGTGGCTGTCCCCCAGTAGATCTTCAACTCTCGCTCCTTCAGGATGGACATGAGCTTATCCTCCCCCAGCACCTCCTGCAAAGGGCCCAGACCCACGTTTAGCACAGCCACCCTCATGGATGAGATGCCCCGGAAACACATTGAGGGAGGCGAGAGGAAGACGAAGGGGAATAACACCCCACGGAGAGACCAAGCCATGCCCGGGCACAGGCTCACCCCCAATGCGGCGTGTGCCCTGGGCTCGTCCCCAGCTCCCAGGCAGCAGAGGTGCGATGGGGAGGACCCAGGGGCTGGCCCAGGCCTCCTCCGCCAGGCCCAGGGGCTGCCCGGACCCGGTCCCCTCGCAGGGCCCAGGGGCTGCCCCGGAGCCGCGGCCGGGCCGGGCCTGGCCTGCCCCGACCTGTGGCCCCCCCATTGCCCCCGGCCCGGCCTGCCCCGGGGCCGGCGCCGGCGCCCCCGTTGCCGCCGTACCTGCAGGTTGCGGGTGATGAGGTGATACTTCTCCTGCGGGCCGGGCGCGGCCTCCATGGCGGCGGCGGCTGCGGGCAACGAGACACCGTCACCGGGGAAACCGGCACAGGCCCCTCGGGAGCCCCCTGCGGCCCTGCCAGGGCTGGGAAGCCGGTTACCGAGGAGGTCCCGGAGCCCCCCCGGCGGATCCCCCGCCTCGCCCTCCCCTCCCCTTCCCGCCGGCCCCGGGCCCCTACCGACCGTCCCCCGGTTGCATCAGCTCCGCTCGGCGCTCGCCTACCCACCCTGGGCGTCACTTCCGCCAGCGGGGGCAGCCGCGCGCCGAGCTGGCGGATGGGGAGCGGGGCGCGCGGCCCGGCTGCGGCTGCGGCTGTGGCGGCGGGGCGGGGCGGGGCGGGGCGCGCGGGCGCGGCCGTTGGGGGCGGGGCCTCGCTCCGCCAATGAGCTCGCGCCTCGCGCGGCCGCCCGCGCCGGTAAGATGGCGGCGGGTGAGTGGGCGCGGGGGCCCTGCGCAGCCCTGGCGCGGCCCGGCGCTGGGGCGAGGCCTGGGAGCGGCTCCCCGCCGTGAGGCGCCCACCGACGGGGGGCCTGAGCCCTGAGGGGACCTGGCAGGAACCGGCGCTTCCAGCCCGCCGGTGACCTGAGGCGGGGGTTTCGGCGGGCTGAGGCGTAACCCCGTTTTTTACTTTATTATTATTTTTTTAATTTTATTCTTTTATTGCTCTGTGGGGGCCGGGTCCCAGGCGGGCCCGTTTCCCCGGTGCGTGGGCAGTGCAGGGCCCGGCCTTTTGGGCTGCTTCGGCCACGGGTGGTGCTGAGGGAGCAGGAGCAGGCCCGTGGGGGGGAAAGCCAAGTGTCCCTGAAGCAGGGGCAGGTCAGTAAGCAGGTACAAATAAAGCCAGTGACTCAGGAGGATGATAAGGAGGAGGAGTTAGAGTTAGCTTGAAGGTGAAACACACCGATACAGAGATGAGATTGCTGTTCCTGTATCTCAAGGCTTTGCTTTTCCAAAGAAGATGTCCCACGTGATGGGAATCATGGGGCAGAGGAGGCTGTTGCCCTGCGGGTTTGTGCCTGTGCTCTCTAGCAAGGTCCCCTTGTTCCTCCTCAAGATATAGCTGAGGAGCAGGTCACAGAGCCGCAGGGTGACAATGCGAGCCTGTGAGCTCCATCAGGGAGTGGAACGGACCAGAGTGCCAGTGCGTGCCGCTTGGCAGAACTGCACCTCCGAGTAGCTTTGTCGTTGGATCTCGGTAAACACTGGTCATGTTTAATGAAGCCTGTGCTGGAATTCCCCCGTACAGCTTGTGTAACGCTCCTAAGATTGGAAAAAAACTATCTTGAAACCTTTCTCAGATAGTCCTAGCAGTGCGCAAACATAAGGATGCAGGTCAGAGGCTGCTCGTGTTGTGGCTGCTGTGAGCCTGCCTTGTGCTCCCCCCAGGAGAACGGCCCAGGCCCGGCCCATCCCTGGCTCCGGTGCTGGTGCTTTGCAGCCAGGGTGAGCTGGCTCAGACACGCTCTGGCCATGCAAGTGCCTGGGCTGGAGCGAGGGAGGGGATGAGAGGGTGGGGGCAGGCAGCCTTGTCTTGCATCGTTTTATGAGCCTTTTAAACTGCTGTGAAGCATTACCCTAATGTGAATCCTTAAACAACCCCTGAATTCAACACATTTTCTTCTACTCAATACTTAGTCCTGTCTGTTTTGACTTATAAAACTCTCATCTGGCCCTTACAGAATCAGCACAGCTATGGGAAGTGGCAGGGGATTCTGTCTGGCCTTGCGCGTCACCAGGCGCATTGTTACCTAAGTTCTGCTTCCAGAGTCAGTTGATGTAAGGCAGTACAGACCCAGCAGAGTTTGCAGTTAGTAAGGTGAGTTGGGAAGGTCATAGCAGTAAAGAAACCATTTCTGTGTCTGTAACTGAGCATGTAAACAGCTCTGAATGCACTGCTAAGACAGTTCCAGCAAAAATGCTTAAAACTTGGTTCTGTGTCAAGTTGTTATTTGTTAGGAACTAGAAGATCAGACTGCTGTACCCTGTAGGATCAAATCAGTGTTGAATTTGTTTTTATTTGCCTTTTGTTTCTCTTCGAAGCACTTGAGCACCTGTAGCTAAATTGCAGAACTCTAGGCAAGTCGTAACTATTCAGGGCTATTCATGACTTTGTATGTTCTTGTATAGGTTTTTGTATGTGTGTAGCTGATTCCTGAGATATTTTCTTCCTTCTTTGTGGGTAGAACATCATTCTGAAAGTGCTGGCTTTTTATTATTCAGACAGAATGATAAGAGAAGGTAGCAGGGCTGCCTGATTTTCATTTCTGGAGTGGGTAAATCTCCTTTTTGAAAGCAGTAAGTAGTCAAACCAATGGAAAGACAAAAGATATTCCTCTAAATCAGTTGGTCAAAGAAGAAAGGAAAGTCCTGAGTCCAGATTCTCCTGCTGGTTCAGAGTAAAACACAGGGCTTTCAAGTCAGGAGATTCATGTTGGTGTGAATTTTTGCTGAGATAAAAACAGGTTTTGTTTGTGGATATTTTTAAACCATTGAATTTTACAGGAAGGTTTTTATCTTTTGCCCTTTCCTTATAATATGCATTTTGTATGAGTGTTTTTATGACTGTAATATGCTACTGAATGTCCTTTTAGCTCCTTGGCAGAGTTAGTCTTCCATTGCTCAATTTTTCCTAACCAGAAAAAGACTTTTTATTTGTTTAGTTTCTTTGAAAGATAGGATGTGGGGGGTTGGGACAAAGGAAGGGTTTGTGAGGCTCTACTTAATACCTAAAGTATGCTCTGTTGCTTTAAATGTGAGGTGGTAAAGAATGTAATTAGTGAATACTGTTTTCAGGTGTTACAATATAGATATACAGCAGCTTCAGAGGAGATGGTACAGACTGGTAGTGATGGGTGCTGGTATTAATCCTGCTTGATAAAGCATGCTGAACAACCTTGTGTATGAGAAAACTTATAAAATGAGAGACTAGTTATTGTTATATTTTGTTAAGAGCTAAAACAATCAAGAGTAGAGGTAATAGAGACTAGATAATGTTAATGTTGGAATGCTTACTCAGTAAACAGATAAGTATTTATTGGTTCTTCCTTATTTTTGTGTGAGAAAGGCTTATTTAAGTGAACAGTGGAGATATTGAAATGAGTGTTTGTGTTTTGTCGGATATTTACTTGTGAAACTGTGTTGGATGATGGGTGGTGACTCTGGTTGTGCTCTTAGTTTGGTAGCTGAAGTTTGGACTTCTTAAGTAGCTATAGCTGTTTTGCAAGCAAACATCTAATTATGTCTTTAGACTACAGAATCCATTAATTTCTGGAGTAACTGGTGTCAGTAACGCTAAGGTGCCTCATTCCAGAGGAATGCTGGGTATTCTGTGTCAAAGGAAAATCCAGCATTTATCTCGCCTAGCCAAGAGAGTGGCTTGTCTACTTTTGCCTGAGCTAATATTACTGCTTTCCCAGTTATGTTGCTGCTGCTTCAGAAAATGGCTGAGTGTTTTATTTAAGATGTTGTCTTTTGCTGGCAGGTTGAAGCGGACTCTGTTGCTGATTTCCTTTCTGAAAGGGCTGATCAGAGTGGCACCAGGATCAGCTGAGCTTCAGAAGGTGCTTCTGGAGCTGCAAGCAGAAGGCACAGGGGTCACCTAAATACAGGGACCAACAGCAACATGGATGAGCATTCCCCTCACACCTTTGGGCTTTGTCATTTTCATGAATTTAAGCCTACTGTTAATAATACGGTTCCCAGGGCCAAAAGGCCTTTAGATTCCCCCGGGGAGGCTCAGGTCCTGCAGGCAGCTAAGAGAGCTTGTGCTTTGAGTCATCACTGTAGCATTTCATGTCCATCAGAGAAGCTGCTGCTCTGTTCCCCAGATTCTGCCTGCTTTCAAGGATCCCCTCATTTTCTGGATGATACTGGCCATGATGAGCTTGTTGCCAGTTCTTCTGAGTCAAAGTACAATGATGTAGCCATTTCTCTAGATACAACCAGATGTTTTGATGATAGTGAGCCAGATGACTCCTTGTTGGAACTGTCAGACAGTGAACAAGGGAATTCTCCTTTCAATTACACTGAGGAAGAGATCCAGGAAATCTTGGCAGATGATTGCTTGGGATCTGAGCAGTATACAACTAGAAAAAGCACTGTGAGCCAAAATGTAAATGGAGAGAGTGAAAAGGACGTGAGCAGCAGCTGCACTGGGGCATCAGTCATCAGTGAAGATGTAAAGGTAGCATCAAAGATCACAGAGAAACCAAATGTACCTCTGTCTAGGGTGTGTTCTTCATTTGGTTCTGAATATTATCCTGACCTTGCAAATGAAACAATTAATTCAAATGTGAACTGTCTACAGTCAGCCCAAGTAACTGACATGTTGTTTGACCTTGATATTCAGGAGCTTCTAAATCTTAGCCCACTTGATGCTGACTATGTAGATCAGCCTCTGGAGGACAGTCATTTGGAGGAAACCAAAAGAGAAACTTCACAAGCAATGATAAGTGATTGCCTAGAATATGATAAAATCAATGCCAATAACTTGGTTCTCGGACAATCTTTAGAATGGTTGGTGTCTAAAGGGCAGCATAGCCTGCACGTGGATCACGTGGGAAAAGCTGTATTTACAAGCAGAGATATGACTAACTTCCGTGGTGGTCCTGCAGAAACTTCCATGCTCTCTTCTGACCTTGCCTGTGACCAGAGTAAAGCTGATGAGAGTTCAGCACCTGTGCTGCTGATATGTCTCAAGCCATCTCCTGGGTCCCGACACCAAGATGTTTCCAAAGCAACAAGCAGCAATTTTTCAGGGAAATTTGACCCCTCAGAGGATGATGGGGGACAGGAATCTTCAGAAGCTGAACAGCCATCAAACAGTGTTAAAGTAAACACAAATCTTAATTTTTCTAACTAAAACATTTTTAATTCTAGTACTTTTGATTTGTACTTGAGGGCTGGGTAGTAGTGTCTTGTATGCACACAGGTGTGTGCTTTTACACAATAAGTGAAGGCTTTTAAAGCAGGGGAAAGTGTGATTTTTTTGTGTAAGTGTATAAGCAAGACTTACATGAAATGTGCTTTTATTAGGTGTTAATCCTCTTTTTCCTTATCTTTCCAGTTAAGTGATACAGCTGTAGGCCAGATTGGGCAGAAAGAGACAACGGGTAGGAAGAAGCTAGGCAAGGTTATTCCTGTGCCACAGGTGGAGGAAAGGTAATGTCTTAGCCTCTGAATGCCTCTGCATTCTGAAAAATGATCCAGCAGTTCCCCAAAACAGTTTAGTTGGTTGTGTGCTGCTGTATTTCTCTTCCTCTTGTTAAAGTGCGCTGAAGTAGAGGGGAAAGCGTTTAATGTTTTGCCTTGCGGAATACCACAAGGGGGGAAGAATATAGGGCTGGTCCAAATGAGAAAGAAGGTTGCTAAAACAGTCCTGAGCAGGGGTCTGCAGGGCAGGGATAGGGGTGCTCCTGTTGGCGGGGTTCCGTTGCGGATCTCCTTTTGAGCGTGGTCTCCGGCAGGTGGCAGTAGCAGTGCAGCTGCCGGCTGCTGTGGAGTGAAGATTGCTTTTTGCTCTCCAGCACTGCTGTGCCTGGAGTTGTAAATTCAGTTTTTCTTCCCTGTGGCCGCTGCATACCTGATGCATTTTGATGCTCTGTTCATTGTCATTCCCAGTGTGGCCTTGAGTAACATGAAAAATCTGTTACTCTTGAAAGCTTACTGCAGGTTTCTGGCTTGTTAATCAAGACAGTGACTTGCTGGTTCCCTTGGCTGACATCTTCTGTCCTGCTTTGCTCTCAGTATGTTACCTTGCGGCTTTATTTGAGTAAACACTTCTATTTTTATAATCGCAGTGTCCAAAAGAATAGTGCTACAAGGAAGTTCCTGTTGGTACTAGTTCTGTAGGACACTTTGTCCCTCTTCTACAACCTAATTTGACAGGTATTTTCAAGAAATTAACACTGTGTCCTTTATTTTAAAGACTAAAACAAGGGGCAAACGTTTCAGAAGCGGAGCTTGAGCGAAAGAAACATTTGTATCCAGTGTGTGCCTGCCCATGTGAAGAAATCTGTAGATCCTACACCAGGTAACCCACAGATGAGACAGGGATAAGGCTATACCAGTGGGGAGGGCAGGGCGGAGGATATGTCCTGTCCGGAGGCTGGGCTTGCTTCACTTGCATTCCAAGTGCCCTTGCTTTTCAGAGGGAAATAAAAAATGCTTGCTGCACGTACGAAGAGTTCCATGCATACAGTTCCCCTACAGCAACCAGTCTTGGTCCAGGGCTGGTTCAGATGAGCTTCATAGGTTGTAACAGCTGGGAAACATAATACGGGGAGGGGTTTGGAGGGGTGTTAGGATAAATACAGGGATATTATCAAAATGGGGCTGTTGTTACCTGGGAGGAGCAGAGCTGAGCTCTGGCTTGTAGCTGTGTTGGGAGCGTACTTGTTCTTGTCAGCCCATAGCTGTGAACCCAGAATCAGGGAATCTTTAGCTTAAATGCTGAGGTTTGGATCTACTGTCAATACCTTCTTTACTATGCCCCTCAACTGTGTCATCCCAGAACTTTCGCCGACAGAGGTTTAAAGGAAAGTGTCTGTGTAAAGAGCAGCTATGGATATTAACTGAAGAGCAGTATCTAAAGGGTTGATTAGCAGAACTGAGATTTTCTGAAGGGCGAAAAGTGTTCTGGTAGCTTCCAGAGATGGCCTCCCACTGTGGTTATTCTGGCTGTTCATGGGTGCAGTAATTGTCATTTCTTGAGAGTTATAAGAAACTGACAGTTGTGCGGCTCATCGCATGGAGCCTGCACTTATCTGGGCAGCACAAGCAGCTGCATAGCCACGGGGCTGCTTTCCAGTGTATGAATACAGCATAAGTAATGCAGAGGGGACTATGCAAGAAAGCTAAAATGGCCTGTTTTCTCTTCCTTTCAAATTAAAAATGCAAGACGTATATTCTGAGTCATAGAAAATCAGGCAGGAGCTGCAAATGAACAAGGCTGGTGAGTGAAATGGAGATCTATTTTGCTGGGGAAGAGCACTGTCTGTGATGCACACTTTTTTTTTCTTTTTTAATTAAAGCAAACCTCTTATTCCAAATAGTTGTATGCTTGGAATTTAACCCAATAGGCAGAATGGGTTTTCCCATTTGTCACAGAAGAACCTTCTCAGTGGGCTGAATTTGACCTTGTATGGTACCTCTTTTGTTCGCCTGCAGCAGTCTTGTGTATCCCTTGCCTAGGAGCTACAGAATGCAGAATGATCCCTAAAGGAAAATCAGCAGGTTTCAGAGCCAGCCAGGGAATTCCCTTTGGGAAGTGGTAACTGATCAGGTGACTCAGAAATTGTAATCTACTGCTGCTACAAATTTTCAGACCTGTTTTGTATTGCAGGTCTCCTGGCAGTTGCATTGTGGTAGTGTTTGACTTCGTTATCCCCTCCTCTGCATAATCTGTATATGCTTCCTTGCATCCTGTCTCCTGCTCCTTGTTCGTATGTTGTCTGGGTGGATTCCTCAGGCTAGTTATCGTAGGGGCTTTGTCTTTGCACTTGTCCTCATGATATCTTGCACTTGCAAATTCTCTATGAATGTAACTTTCTCATATCCATTTGGGGGGGACTGTGTGCTAGAAGTTACACTGGCTACCACCTATGCAGTCTGAACATAGACTATTTGGAAGAAATCCTTTTTGTATTCTGAGTAAACCTTTCTAATCTGACCATCTCAAGTGAATTGGTAGTACAGAATAACCTGTGGTTCTGGTTGTTCTTCCTCTAATTATAGTTTCTAGAGGATATTCAGTATGAATAGATACATTTATTTGCAGCTTCCCATAGGAATCTAAATGCTGCTGAGGCTGCATTGTAGCAGATGTAAAAATGAGATGCGATTTGAACATCTGCTTGGAAATGGGTGGCTGAAACTGATAATTGACCACGAAAGATTTCTGCCAGCTGACCATTTGTTAGGATTCACACTTCATTATTGCCCTTTATTCAACAGTAAATAGAATCATATCCTTCCTGATGAGATCCTCCTCAGCAATTCTGGTTGATTCTGTATCAGCCTACAGAATAATGAGGCCCCTACTTTTATGACTGTGACTCTTGGCACTGAATGTTAGTACACTGCTGCTTAGTCTTGTCCTTAGCAATGTATGTAGCTGTATAGGCCTATATTTTAAAAGGGCAGGGGAAAGATGAACTTAACAGAAAAAGTATCTACCTCTCTAAATGCAGCCTTCTCTTGTTTTCTACCCAAACATCTGTACTTCAGGAGATCTGCTTTCGCAGGTCATTAGCATTGCAATTGTGCATGTGGGATAGTACTTTCACCACCTGCTGCTCAGACAACTATTCTCATGTCATTTGGAGGAGGATCGCTCTCAGCAGAGTCATGCACCACCTGGTAGCTGGAAAGCTGTGCTAGCTCCCATCTGACCTCCAGCCACTGCTTTCCCTCAGAGAACTTCTGCTAGCAGGACTCCACTAGGCATTTCTCTCTGAGGGCTGGTTTGTTTGATAGAGGTTTAATTTCTGTTATTTTGGAGAACTCTTTATAATGATGCCCTCCAATATTATCAGACTTCTTAGAGCCTGAGAGGGACCTGATAGATTATTTTCTTGTGTCCCCCTTGAGTCAAAGGGAGGGGAGGAGGAAATACCTTATAAAGAACCATAGATGTCTGATTATCTGATCTTGTAACAGTGAAGATCAATACCTTTAATAAACAGCCATCCCAGGTTTAAGGAGATGGAAAGGTAGATGAGAATATGGAAATCTATGAAGAAACAAACCTGTGAAATACAAATGAACACTGTGCCAGTAGCCTCTGCCTTGAAACAGTCTGGTCTGTTGACTGGTACTGAGCTTGCTGAGGGAAAGAAACCTTAATCTTGGAACAGTTTTTCTTACCTGCTAAGACTCATTTTCCTTGAATAGAAAGCGCACAGGGAAGGTACAGCACTTGGGCTGAGCTGTCATGAAGGAGGAACTACAGTTATGGCTGAGCCTAGGAAGGAGGTTTGAACTAACTCTTCAAAGCAAATGAAATCCACCTACAAACCCCAAATTTCAAGAGGGATGTGAGATGGTGTTTGGAGTGAGGGAGGGGGGTAGGAGTTGATAAAGCAGGTTGGAAAGAGGCTTACAGTGAGGGGCGGGCTGTATTTTGGGGACTGGTAGGAGTTAGCTGCTCTTAGCAGTGTGATGCTCCCTGGTCTACACCAGTGTGGTCCAGGGGCTTCTGTGGGAAACCACATGGCTTCACTGTGCAGATACTTTTGTTGAGAATAATCAGAGCTCCTGGTATCTAAATCAGAGTGGAACTTGTCTGGAAATCTCATCCTAAATCTGTAGTTTGATCTTAACTGTTCTGGAAGGATGGAGGATGGACTATGCCCAAGAAGAAAGGAAACAGACTGGTGTTTTAAATTCTGTTCCATGGCAATTCACTTATCCAGGGTCTCATTGTCCCCTTTCCTTGTGTGTCATGGCTGTAAGGATTCTTACTCTGACCCTTGTGTTAGATAGTTAAATAAGGCACTATGATAATAGCACTCTCCAAATATTTGTTGGTGTTACACTCTGCTCCTGGGACACTCTGCCTCTTGTAGAAGAGCTGAAACCTCTTACTAGTGTGAAGCGCTAGTGAGTCAGCCGGTGTTTAGTCTCGCTTTCTGTTGCTGAATTAATTTGCAGACTTTAAATATTTGCTTTCTGCTTTAGGAAAGGACCACAGGAAGCATTCAGTCGATGGGAATGTCAGACTTTTTTGGTGGTGGTTTGTCTTTTTAATAATAAATACCTTGGAGGTACTTCCCCTAAGCAAATTCTCTCAATTTTCCTTTGTGGTGGAATTTTACTTCTGTGGCAATGTGCTGTAAAAGAAAATTCTGACTAACTCCGAGGTGGGAGTGAGAAGGTAGCCAAAGAACTTGCAGAAAAGATCAACCCCTAGTTTCTTTTTTTAGGAATGAAACTGTTGGCCAGGCTCTGACCTTGATTCTTCTTTGGGTAAAGGTAAATTGAGCGTAAGGTCAGAAAAAGGGAAGTTTGGTTAATAGGCTATTCCAGGATTTCTCTGCTCCTGGGAGTTCTTGAGTAGCATAGAAGCAGAAGTGACAATTTTACGTCCATCTTTTACTGTCACTAAACTCTGGTAGTAGTAAAGCAGTCCTATTCATGCTTCTCCCTGCTGACCTAAATGCTAGTAGTTTTGACAACTTTGTCTTCCCTCAAGTACAGGGGTTGAGGGTGGAGCCCCAATAGTAGCATCCCCCTGTTTCTGGGACCCATCTTGACTGTGGCTCAGAATGGGAAGGAAGGGGGACTTCTGTGTAGGAAGGCTAAGAATTTGTGAAAAGTTGTGATTTCTTCTAGTCACGCTCACATCTTACAGCTTACTGCTGCCAACATTAACTGTTGTGTAATGTGACAGTGAGAGTTTGCCTTTTGTAAGCTGTCTTGGAGTGCCTCCCTTCTTCCTCAACAGCACAGCCCGAAAAGGTGGATTTTCAAGAATGTTTCAGAAATCCTCTCTAGAAGTGTCTTTTTGACAAGAAGTTATTCCTTTGGGCAAATAAAAGCTGATACTGCAGTTTATGAAGGAGACCTGGATTTGCCCAAGAGACATAATGTTCCCTTGAAAGGAAGAAGTGTTACGCAGAACCATGATTCACATTAATCTCATGACTGCAGTGGCAGGATGGAAGAACCTTTGCATTTCTACTGGACAAGGGCACCCACTGCTGTGCTGAGAGCACCTTCAGACAATGGACTTGAACAATGGCAGGACTCCAGTAGAATTAACTTTCACTTAGCCTGTAGTACCTGTTTTGAGTGAACAAAAGGACAAACACTACATGCAGGGTTGGAGCTACTGGTCATTTCATGGTTTGTGATACGAATACAAGGATTCTTGCATTTTGCTGAACCACCTCTTGTCAAGGAGTCAGTGCGAGGCCTTCAGGACTGCTTTCTTGATCTGTAGAGGGACTGGTTCTGGTAGCCAGACAGCACTGTCTATATGATCAATAGTTCTAGGGGGTTCAGTGGTTGTAGCTGAAGATGTCTCACTACCCTTTACACGCGCAAATGGATTGTTGCAGTAGGCTGTCAGAGCAAAGAGGCACTCAGTCTTGGAAAATAAATTATGTCCTATCCACTGCGTCAATTGTAAATACTGCTTCTGGACGCCGGGGAAATGTTGCTCAAGTGTCTTTGAAAGTGGGAATCCTCCTTTAAATCTTCGGACTTGGTCTGCTGGTTGTATGGTGCAAGATCAGCCTTGAAGACCAGGAAGAGCATTAAGAGTCAGACTGCTTTATCCAGTCTCTCATAATACATTTGATCTTCCATTAATGCCTTGCTTTGCTGAACTGCAGATGTTCTAAATAAGTTGTACGTTCTCCTGAATAAGGTTATCAGCTTGGAGTACCAGACCCCTGACCAAAAGTGGCAGCACCCGTCAGACCTCACCATGAGGCATGGTACCAATGCCTCTAGGAAAGGAATACCCTTCATTTCCTCACAAATATTGTCCAGTTGCTCTTTTTTGTCCATTAGTCTGTTGGGTTCTTTTTTTTTTCAGTTCATTTTAAAGAATTTTATATTCTAAATATCTTCGGGGGGGGGAGAGAAAAAAAAGATTCAGGAGTCATCAGGAGTATTCCTGGAAGTGCTTTAAACTAGAGAACTGATGGTCCCAGTAATTAGTAAAAGTTCAGTGCTCTGTGATCCAGGTAACCCTGACTTGGAAGGACCTCTAGGGAGCAGACCTAGTCTCCTAGTCTGTATGATCTAGTCAGGACATAGCTTTTCTGAGCTTTACAATAAACTAGTCCGTTAGGTTGACTGTAATACAGATATTCCTCCCCAGCTGTTGGCATGATCAGGTTGCTTTCCTGGCTTGAGACCTATTTGGTCACTGGCTGCTCTTGCTGAGCCGCTGCTGGAGAAATGAAACGCTCTGTGCTGTGGACGCGACTTCCCTGTGTCAGCCCAGATGCTCTTTCTCCAGACCAACTGTTTTGACAGTATTTTTGTAGGAGTGACCCATGTGGTTGTTCATGCTCCCTCAGATGGGTCTGCAGTTTATAAATGCTGTTTCCTGACTTACGATGATGTCTCTGCACAAATGAGGAAAAGATAGCAGAGTTGGCTTTTTTCAAAATGCACAAGAGGCAAAGCAACATCTAATGATGTGGAAAAGTGTTGTAACTCTCTTTGAGGCCTGGAGATAACCAAGTTCACTGAAATGTAATTCATTCTTTAATGTTGCTCCTATAAGACTGTTTGAAGTTTGCATAATTCTTTCTTGTTATTTGAGAATGTGCTTAGATGTAGGAAATGAGTGTGCTTATGTGCGCAAAGCACTTTGAGGAAAACTTGTCTTTTGTTTAAACTACTGTGCAGTGGAGTCTTCAGCCTTCTGTGTTTGGGTCAGGGAGAAAAAGGCTTTTCCAATGAATGTAGCAAAGCACTAGGCAGTGTTCCTGAAAGGGGGGCTTTAAAAAGTGGGCAAAGTTTGTCATTGTCCTAGATGTGCAGTGACTGAAGCACAGAGTAATTTGTCCAAAGGATAAGCAGTGAAGCTTGGAATAGAGCTTGGAATTGCCCAACTGCAAGAACTCCTAGATAGTACTGCATCCATTAATGAAAGGATCCATACAGGGCAAGTGTGTGTGTGTGTCTTTTTTCTGGTGGGTTGCACAGACATAGGCAGGGCATGCCCAGGGCTAGTGCTTTATGTCAACAACTGATCTTCTCCAGTTAAAAAAAAATAATAATAATAATAAAGTTCTGAAGACCAACATATCTGACTTTCACCACCGTAAATTTTGCTAGCAAAGAACCCTGCACAGAAAAATAAGGTAATAACCCTTGGCAGCTATTGACTGGTGGTGACTGTTGTCTTTTTAGCCTGTGAATCCTACATATTAACTTGATAAGACATCTTTGAGAAAGGAATAATTTACATGAGGTCCTGAAGGCAGATTCACATGTTATCCAGGTGGCTGTAAACTCTGTAAAGTCTACCTACTCCTAATACATATAATAAAGACAGGAAGGAGTTTGCTTCCAATCATGTTGTTCTAGGTGTCTGAAAAGGAAAATGAGATAGCAGGACTCTGACTACAGAGCTTGTCCCTGACTCCCTGACTTTTCAATAAATGAAATTATTCTGAACAGGCAGCACCTTGTGAGGATAGTGAGATGGTGTCTGTATGTGTGCTGGGTCTCAGACCAGCTTCCCTGCGCTGGAGGACTGCAGGCAGAAGCAGTACCTCCTCTTGAGTGTGTTTTGTGGTCTTTGTGAATATGAATCTCTCACATGAATTAACACTGCCATGGAGCAACTCTCCACTTTGTAAAGGCTCTAGGTTTCTCGGCAGCCTTGTTGCTGAAGATGTTGTTCTTTGGCGTTGTGGCTGTGATTCATAGATGCTGAACTGTAGAGATACTGCAAGGGAAGAGAAAGAGGTTGTGCATTCAATGTTCATGGAAGGACATGATGCATGTTTGCTGCTAAAGTATAGCCAAAGACTCTCTCTCTGACTTTTGCTGTAGTAGAATCCAGCAACGTCAAATGAGACTGGAGGAGACTGTTTTGTGCAAGGCACTATACTTGCACATAAAAACTTTGTGAGCCCTGTGATGAAGCATCTTGCAATTCAAAATCTAATGACGTTCAACAATATATTGCACTTTAATAACAGCAGCTAGAAAGCAATTGGACCAAAATTCAGCTAGTGTACATAGCTTTTTCTGCTGTCCTCCCAAAAGTTCTCTCTCCGCTACTTTTATGCTGTAAGGTAATTCTAAATGGGCAGGAAGAAATTATACCCTGAAACCTGAAACAATAGTGGGAACTGATAAAAAAAAATTTTTTCCCTTAATCTATGGTTGCAGTAAGTCATTGTTTAAAAGTTAGAAGAATCTGCTCTGGTTTGAGAGTATGTACAGAACTATGCTGGTTGCGTCCTCTGAAAAACAGGTCTAGGTGGTATAAATAGGTTATATTTAGCAGTTGGTGCCACTAAGTGAGGTTTTTCTTGTCGGTTAAAAAGGACAGTGATGTGCTGGAAAGTGTCAAATGGCATCGTGGGGCTATGTCATTATTGCCACTCAATGATTCCACATCCAATGTGTTCAGATCACAAGCAAAAAGATGGCTTTTCTGGCTGCCAACTTTGCTGACTCCATCTGGGATCTAAAATTCAAGCTGTGTCTTTCCTGGCTCTGTCACTAATAATAAAGGTTCTTCATTTGGAACTTAGTTAAACAAAATTGATGCTGATGCATGAGCTAAAATAGAATCTAGCTCACTCTTCCCCAAGACGCGTGGGCTAAGAGCACTAACAAGTAGGAGCATAATCATTTTAATCTATAGGATCATCAAGTGATTTAATAGACACCAGATTTGTGGGGAAAACAGAGGATATTGTAGCATAACAAGCATGTTGGTCATAACACTTTTTAACAAATGCTAGAAAACTGATTGAATTTGATCAGTTTGCCTGCTTGTTAGGGTTCTCCTTCCAGACTAGGCAATAATAGCTCATTAAATGTAGTTAGGAAGCTTTTTGCGAATCTGGGGACATTAAATTTGGTATAACATATGGTATAATCTTCAACTCTCTCCTTGTTGGGAAGTGCAGTCTGACTACTCAGTCAATGAATTGTCATATTTTTATCAGTGAAATGGGTTTGCAGCTGTGATATACACTTTTGAGTGATGTAACCTTTAATGTCTTTGGCAAATACTGGCATTAGCAGGCTGTTCCTCTCCATTTACATCTCCTCCAGAAAGTCGTTACCAGCTGAGATTATACTAACACTTTCTGTCGTGT
This sequence comes from Apteryx mantelli, assembly GCF_036417845.1. Taxonomy (NCBI): domain Eukaryota; kingdom Metazoa; phylum Chordata; class Aves; order Apterygiformes; family Apterygidae; genus Apteryx; species Apteryx mantelli. The sequence continues at coordinate 6,035,212 of NC_090004.1, read as the reverse complement.
AGGTGTTTCCTCCTCTGATGCTATTGAACTGTCAGTGGATTAAATGCCTAATGTTCTCATTTTCCTCAAAGGAGACAGAGAACAGAGTTTGTGCTGTTTCTTATTGTACAGAGGGAGGTGATGGGAAATGTATGGCACTGTGTGTTGTGAATTGGAAGGACATGCTGTGCAAGATTGTTTGCTCTACACCGCCTCCTGTGGTTCAATTTTCCTAAACTTGTGGGGGAGGAATATATTGGCTAAATTGTGCATGTAGACATAAGATTACTGTGCTTGAAAGGATGAAGGCAAGTGGTGCTTAACTTTAAACATGCACTGCATCTATTGGTAAAGGGTTCTGTTTTCTGTTTCTTGCTCCTTCTTGTGCTCACAGTCTCTGCTCAGTTGGTTCCTGAAAATCAACAGAATCGGTCCCCAGGGGCTGCATGCCATCAGCAAAGTTGGCTGTGAGGTTTGCTTTCCTTTGGTTCCGAGGTCAATGGGAAATCAGTTCTTGCAGGGCTCTTTGGAATCCCTGTCATGCAAGTCCACTCCCACTCGCTGCTTTTTAGTATTCATTGAAACCTCCTTTTTTCTAGGCCCTGCTTCCAAAAACCAGCAGTCAGGCAAAAACATGCAGGGAAATGTGGGTGGCTTTTAGGGTGAGTTCTTTTGTGGCCCAACATGATTTTTTTTCCTTAGCACTTTCTTGTTTGTTTGTTTGTTTTTCTTAACCTTTTTTTCCCTGATACTGACCGAAAAATGTCTCTTAAGTCTCATCAAAAGGAGTATCTTGTGGCAAACGTTGATGAGAATCAGGTATCTCTTCTGAAGGTGAGCTTAGGCTTGAAGTCATGCAGGCCCAGAGCCTTAATGATATCTGACTCTCATGGGTTACAGCGGAAGTTGATACCTAAACACCAGTTGAGGCTGTGATGCCTGTGACCTTTAGAAAATAACACCTTAAGTCACATTACTTAAGGTGACTCTCATTAGGACTCTTTCAACTCCTAATGAGAGATACCTTTTCCTAAAGTGTAAACTTATTGCATCACTTTGATTCATAGTTGCTGAAAACATTTCCTTTAAGAGAATCACTTGAATTTGATAGCTTGGAACCCCTTTCTGATGGGTTAAGTTGCTGCCTACATTTGTTTCTTTTCACTAATAGCATTATTACCTTACCTTTAAAGCCTGCAGATATGGAACATAATGATAAGCCTTTTACCTCCTGCCGCATCGCATCACAGTGTGAGTACTTAATTCTGAGCAAACACTGATGCTTTACACCTTTAATTCCTCTTTTCTACCACTCAAGGAGTGAGCATGTCTCTATTAGGAAAAAAAGTGGTTTAAACCTATAACTAGGGAGCAACAACAGCTATTGTAAAAAAAAAAAAAAAAAAAAAAAAGGGGGGGGGGGGGCTATGGTCTGAATTCCTAGGGACAACTGTCTTTAAACACACACACCCCAAACCTGCTAAATTACCCAGGCTGGATTTCCTTACTAGCAGGCTGCTGAGGGCTGCTTGCTTGGCTGTCTGCTCTAGGATTATGAGAGAGCATCTCCCTTATCGTTTTGCACATGCTGTACCATCTGTCCTGAATCTCCTTTTATAGGGCTATGGATTCCAAATGTCGTTTTTTTCTTAGGAGAGAACAGACATGCCTGAAGAATCTTGCTAGGTAGGGCTGTGGTGCTATTAATGTTGCAGGGTTATTTTTTCTCCCCTCATCCCACAGCCAGAGTGAACTCTGGTAAACCTTTCTGGTTTTCTACATCCAGACACGGAGAAAGCAGTTTGTCATAGTCCCTGGGAAATACAGAGAAAGTCCCCCTATTCTATTGTGTGCATTCTGTTCAAAACAGATGAAGATGAAATGGTACTAAATTCATATGTTACGAGGACACAGGATAATGTCTTTAGTCTTTTATTGTACATTATAAAATGTTTATTGCTCTATCTGTATCAGAGGTGTTGACCTCTCCCTCTTGGTGATTGAGAAATATTTTCTGGCAAAGGATCCAATGATGAACCTTTTGTTTGGGGTTGGCCTGCCTTCTGGAACTGGCACAAAGGAAGACCTTGCTTGTTTACAAACTGTATTTGATCTGCAAGCAGATTTCCTAGTGCCTTTCTCCCAGATCAACTATTTTGGAAAGGCTGGTGACTATGGAAGTGGGGAGATGGCTGAACTCAGCTACTGCCGGCCTGTTTCTTTGCTTTGACTTTTAAACCAGGCTTATCTGAGTGCAAGTTTGTTATAATGAGATTTAAATCCTACTCAGGCCAACCTGTCTTGGTATTTGATGGAACAAATAGGATCTTGCCTCATCCCCTAGTGTGTATGGAGTGCTCTTGTGGAGTAATTAAATACAGATACCCCATGGCACACTACAAAGAATAAATCTTTTCCATGTGATGGACTTGTATCTACCAGCTTCCAGAGCACCAGCAGTCCCAGGGATCCTGTCAGCTTACAAAGATCAGCACTTATTAAGAGAGAGGAGAACCCCATCCCCTTTCCCATTTGTCATCGTCCTTTTAATGGAGGACTGACTCAGACAAATACCTGGCATTGCAACGTCACAAAAAATAGTGCAGACAAGACATGTAAGGAGAACCAGACCTTCCCATGGGAACCCTACTAAAAGAAGCAACTCGTTAAGAACTTAAGCCCTCAGAAAAAAGGTCCTTTAGGCAAGTCTTTTGCAATAAATAGCTATCGCCACTGGAGACCTTGCATAGCAACCGATATTACGAGTTTTTTTTTCCTTTTTTTTTTTTTTTTTTTTTGCTGACTGGCTACATTTTTATGGACCTTTTATCACACTGTTGGTGGACTCGGGCCCAGCTGAAAATACCATGAAGAAAGTGGTTGAAATTATCCTGGAAGCAAAACAACAGCTTCGGGTGTCCTGTCGCATTGGTTTGTGCCCCGGTCATCCGAGGTGAAGTACACCAGTGCAAGACGGGAGAGAGCAACAGTGGAGTCGTGTGCTGCAGCCTGACTGGAGAACAACCAGCGAAGTTCTCACAGTTCAGATGGAAACTGGGACATACTTTTTTTCTTTTGTTTGTTTTAAAAACCCATCTGCAAGACTTGTTACACAACAAACATCAATGGAACAAAGCAAGCAAGAGCATATAGCAGCCAAAATTTGGTTGCTAGTCGTGTCTGCGATGAGCTTTTCTTCTTTCTTGCTTGAAGAGGAGTGACAGTGACTGATGCCTGAGCTCATGTTAATACTGTCAAGCTGTAGTGACAATGAGACAAAATAAAGATACAATAAAACCGTATACATTTCCAAAGACAGGAAAATTGTTCCAGAAGATGGAGTGTGAGGGTGGAGAGGAGTGTGAGAGAAGTTGCTCCAGCCTAAGTGATTCATGAGTCCAGTATAGGATCACCGGCAGCAGCTGTCTCACTGACGCTTTTCCATCTTAATTGTTTGTTTGCATTTTAGGGGGGGGGGTTTGCAGGATTTTTCTTTCTGGCCAGATGCTTTGCAGAACAAAGACAAGGAGGTCTATGCCAGCAAGTGACAATCACAAGGTCTCTTTCCAAATTGCTTCAACAATATTTCACCTCCCTTAGTCATCAAGGCTCAGAGGCAGAAAGTGAGAGTGAGAAATGGAGTCCATCTATCAGATGGTAGGCTGTCACGCTTCAATGATATTCACTGAGGGCTTGTTTTTCGGAAACTAGAAGAGGAGACAAAGGAAGAGAGAATGTATAGGAATCACTAGGGAGAAAAGAAATAAGCGTTAGAAATCAGTGCAGTGTGCTGGAGAATTTTGTTTTTGTAAAAGTTCCTGTTCCCATCCCCTCAGGATAATGAAAAAGGGCCAGAACTGAGGCTAGTCTTAGCTGTGGCTACAACAGCTCTGCAAAGAAGCAGGCTCACTGTATGAATTGAAATCTGTTTTACTGATAGGGACACAGAGGCTAACCCAGAGCTGGGAGTGAAATGCTGGTGTCTCGATGTGCCCGGCAGGCTCAGACCGCTCTGGCATGCATGGAGGCGAAGGAGTCTTCCCTTACTACCTCCAGGCTCGGCAGAGGCTGCAGTGAAGATGTCGAACAGAGGCTGCTTTTTGGGTAATTTAGCTGAAGCCCAGCTGGAAGTGGATTGGCTGCCGCGTCCCCCACTGCGTGCCAGCAGCATCTCACCTTGCTGCGGAGCAGCCCTCCGCTCTGGTGCTCGGGAGTGCTGTTCTCCGAGGCGCTCTTGACTTTCTCCTTGCTGTTATTTGGTTCATTATCTTTGATGATATCATACTGTCTGCAAAAGAGGGCGATCACACCTAACAGGAAAAAACATTAGTGATCACACAAATGAGCTCGGGCTCCGGAACCTGCGGTGATCAGAGATCCCTTGCTTGCCAGCCTGCTTTGTGCCTTGGCAGAGATCTCAGCAGCATCCACAATTGCTTCTAAGGATCGCTTTCTGACACAGCTAGTCAGTCCTCTGGTTGTTTGATTCTCAGTGCCAAATTCCATGCTAAACCAGTTAGGACAGAAGATTAATTATGTTCTGACTTCCCTGTCATTAAGTGGGCAAGTGTTTTAAGCCCTACGTTTGGATAGGCATTAATGCTAACCATGTGGTTAAAAGGGATCTTTGCTTTGAAAACACAGGAATTCCTGGTATTTCTGGCTAGTGGAAATGTGTCCTCTGAGATGAAGGGAAGGAGCTGAAGCTGGGAGATGAGAGGCAGGTACTGTACCTGCCTGCGTATGAAACAAGCCAGGGTCTCTCAAGCAGCAGGGCAACATCTGTAAATATGCAACAGTGACGACAGCAAAAACTGCCAGTGGAAATTTCCTCCCACACACAGAGGCCCATGAAGAGCGAAGCAGGTGCTGTCATGACGAATAAGACGACTGAAAACATCTTTCTCAGAAGCCTTTACATGACATTTTGACCAAATAACTTCTCTGCCTGCAGATTCCAAATACAGTGTTAAAGTAGAGCTGGGCAGATGCTGCTTCTCTCTTACTGGAAAATATTCCAGCTCTCCTAACAGCAGAACATATGTAGAGCTTTCTTCAGTTCATCAGAAAGTGCTTTATAAAGTGAGGTGGTGTTATGGCAGCAGTCCCCAGGTGTTACTGATAAACATAGTGGTCCAAATTCTTCCTTGTGTGTGTGAGCAAATGGTTGGTCCTAGGAGAATAAGTTAACATCTGCCATAATCACACCTTCTGTCATTTTTGATGGTAAAACTGAGGCACAGAGAAGCAAAACAGTGAACAATATTGGAAGTATAGTCAGTACAAGAGCCCAGGTCTTGTCCCTGAGTTCAGAGCCCTGCGCACAGACCGGTTGCAGTCTGCATTTGCTAAAACATTGTCATAGATTCAGGTTACCAGGCCAGATTTAAAGGCTGGAAAAAAGTTGTTTGTATATTGAAACTCTGTAAAGAGCCCGTGAGGTGTAGATACATTTTTCCCCCACCCACTTCATAAATATGTCATCTACCTGGAAGGGAAATTGTGGTATTAGCAAATTCTTTGTTCAGACAGTGATATGAGTTTTAGGTTGTACTACAACGAATCAGTTGTTCAGTTACTTTGTGTAATTATTCATGATATTTTTTACAGGCAGGACATTTAAATTTGAATGTGCAGAGCTAAAACTTGACATGAACATTGAAAAGACTGTGGACTAGAGGCTTTGGACACCTTGTATCCTTAGTTTAGGTTTTATTTGGATATCATGTTTAGCAATAATTCTAACTGAGGAGGATTTTCTGTGTGCTGATTTACACACTGTGTGTGTGGAAAACTGGTTTGGCTGGGACAAGGGGAGTAAATACTGACTGGCAAAGGTTGTCTTTTATGGATTATATGATTTACCATAGTGTTAATTTGCCTGCCTGCCTGCCAATTTCCTAGGGTCACCTGAACCATTTCTCCTGTGGGCAGCATGCTCTGTGGCTCATAGGGAGCAAACACATCATGCTGTTTCATTAATGTTTTACGTTGCAGCAAGAGCAGCAGCTGAGTGGCAGCCAGGGGAGGCTGTGGCTCTAAATAGAAAACAAACATGTGCAAACTTTATTTCCCGTTAACTCATGCATAAAATTTCCAACCTGAACAAGCTGAAGTGCTGGCTGTTGCCACTCCAGATACCATAAGCAGATAGAGCAGAACTCGGACATTTTCCTCTCTGTGTTTGCTAGTTTAAAGTGTATGAGCCAGATTTGTCCTAGTTATGATTTGGTATAAGGGCCTATTGAAATGTGGTCCTAAACTCATGCCAGAAAACTCTTGCTTCTCTTTGGATATTTTATTTATATCTTTGTATTTCTTACAAAAAACTGTAGTGAAGGATCTTCATATTGAAGGAACATGTTTATTTGATGGTCTGCTTGTTAGAGGCTAGTCACCTTCCTCTTCCCTCCATCCCAAGCTTGTATACACTTTTCTTTCCTTTTGGTTAATATGTTTCTTGTAATGTCCCTCCTCTTCCTATTAAATACTATTCTGTGTATTAATAATGGATTTTGAGAGGATCTGGTCTTATTGGTGTTGTGATATTTGGGGCTATTTGTTGTTTCAATACTTCTATTATTTTAATGGATTTTAAAGTGGGTTTTAGTAAATATATAATAGTGGGTGTTGAGAGTGAGACAGTCATAACTCAGTCTTGGATGTCTCATGTGTGTTTGGCAAAACTCTTACAGGAATTTTTGTTTTGCATAAGACTTGGTGTCGTATAATAAGCCAGATAATGACAGTGACCTGTATCATTTGAAGGGCTTGAGGCATCCTGGTGGATGGTTGAGGGCATTATCATCAGTGCTTTCTGGAAAAATCGAGATTACAGGATTAGCCATGGTGAATTAGACAAGTGGTTCATCAAGTCCATTATCCTACTTCCTGCTATACCAGATCAGCCCACTGATTCACCCAGTCCCCAGCCTACTTCTGGTACTGCCCAACTTCTGATGCTACAGAGAGAAATGAAGTGCCCTTGCAGCTGAATATGCGATACAGCTTATGGGAGGAAGGATTTCTTGTCAGGTCTTACATGATTACACATGCAAACCAAGCAAGCAGGCAGGCCTTTGGGATATTATGTGCTTTTGACAGAAAGATTGAACTGACCTGCCCACATAAACAACACCACAACAATGATGAGAATTTCCCCTGCTCGCAGCTGTTGGTTTTTCTTCGCCATCTCCTTCATTGTCACCTCATCTGCACAAGGGGAAAGAGAGATCGTGAAATCTAACCGCACGGCTCAGGCTGCACTAGACACCAGTTTAACAGTGCCCTTGACTCAAATCATCAGTGCATCAGGGTCAAAGCTAGCAAAGAGCAAGTCCTCACCCGTCGGTCACACAAAGAGCACGAATTGCGCTGTGAACTTGCAGTGCATCAGCTGCTCTGTGGTAACTGCCCCTCGCTCTTCCCCAACAACCTGCAGGAGATGGGGATGAGCAAGGAGCAGTAAACAGGTTTAACAGGCAGTTACCACATTGGAGCTGCTGTGGGGTAAGTCCGTATGGTATCTGGCCCTGTGGCAATTTGCTCTGCTCTGTCTCTGGTCTCTGTGAGAGCCGCTGGGCCTGTCACAAAGCCCTGCAGGCTTCAGCAGTTCCTCTCCCGGCTCAAGAGTGTGGAGCCTGGCGAGATGTTTTTCAGTGGAGCCATGGGATTCAGAAATGAGTAGAACCTTTTTGCGGAGCGTAATGTGCCTCCTTGGCCTCAAAGCACTAAGAAGATTACAGTTCAGGCCTCCAGGGAGGGAAGCAGTGCTCCTCTTAGTGCTTTCAGATGAACAGCAATTCAGTATTTACAGACACCAAATCATTTTAGCAGAAAGAGTAAAGAACTCGCAGCATCCTAGGAACCACAGCCAAAAGCCCTGCAACAGGCTGGGTCCTTTGGTAGGCAGGCAGTAACCCTTTATATCCCAGACCCCTACACTCCCCACTGCTTTTCCAGCAGAGATCCTTGCTGACATAAAACCTTCACACCATCTGGTTTGGCTCAAGAGGGACAGATGAAGGGGCTGCCAGTCAGGAAGTGCCTGATTTGACAGAAACATTTGAAGTCTAAGAAAAGTGGGAGTCTCTGGATATCTTTTTCCTGCTCTTCTGGAATCCAAGCACAGGAGGCTCAGTCCCTCCGAGTGCCCTCTCAGCACAGGCTGCTCAGGAATTTCCCCTGGCATTCTCCACTTTCAAGGGTGCTGAACAGAGATCCCAGGCTGTAAACCTTCTTCTCATCAATGTGCCTGTTATAAATCATCTGAAACGGGGGGAAATGAGCAACCAGGCTTTGGCAGCAATGGCTGCTGACTGTTGGCACTATTTTGCTGGGGCACCCTGGGCCTTCTTGGTTAGCATGATATAGTCAAAGTCGTCGTAACTTGTGGAATTGTCCTAGCCGTAGTATTAGATATACTCTGGTCAGTATTAGATGTACTCTGTTCAGTACTGAGGTGTGACCCTACCAGAGAGGCTCACATAGAAGTATATTGATACTGCAGGCGCGCTGTGACAACAGCCTGTGCAAGGACGAACTCGCAGGGCGCAGCCCTGATAGCAGCGGTAACCTCAGCGTCTCCCTAGTGCTTTGCACACGCATCGGCCTTGCCTGCTGATACACTCACGGCATCCTGCTTGTTCAAGTGGGGCTGTGAGAGAAGAACTCAGCTCTGCCTGTGTTTAGCCCAGCTGTTCTCACTGCATAGGATGCTGCTTTCCTCTCTCTGGAGCCCTCTGCCCTACGCTGCCTGGGCTTCCCGGGGCCACACAGGAACTCACCCACACTTGCCTTTATTTTTAGAGGCTAGTTTCTCAGCTTCTCTGGGGGTCTTGAAGAGGACTGGCTCACTGGCAGGGCTCTGGCCTTGGATGCTGATGGACTGGACATGCACTATGTACTCAGTGTCCTCCTCTAGGTCCCAGAGGGCGCAGGAGCGGGTGGTGGTGTTCACCTCCTGGATGAAGCGCAGCATCCGCACGTCCTTCTTCTGGAAGCCGAGAGAGGAGAGCACAGAGTGGTGGAGAGGCCTCCTGTGTGCACTACTGTGACCTAAGACCGCTGACTCCTGCCCTGTCCACCACGGACGTGGAGACCATCGGACCCTTTCCTCTCTGCAGCTACCAATACGTGAAGGGCTGCTGCAAAGAGGACAGGAAGCAAGTCCCCTTCCAGACCATGAGGGATAGGGCAGAAGGAATAGGCTTAAGCTGCAGCAAGAGAATGTGGAAACTGAGGGAACCTGGGGTGAAGAACAGCATGACTGAAACTGAGTAACTGTAGACACTGTACCTGTTGGGAAATTGCAAATCCAATGACAACTTCATCCTCCAGAACATCCCAAGTCACAACGGCTGAGTTGGCTTTCAGGTGTTTGACTGTGACATTTACTGGAGCCGACGGGCTGTCTGCAAGGAGGGAAAGCAGAGCCTTTACTGAGGCAAAGTCACAGCCACAGGCAGGAGACAGAGCAAAGGCAAGGGAGTGGGAAAGGACCTTGCTCGTGGGCACTAAAAGAAAACAGGATTTAGCTGGGGTCCAAGGCATGAGAAACTGAGTGGCAAATGACCTTCCTGTAGGTGGCTCTGGGCATGGGGCATGAAAATCACAACTATTCCAAGTTTTAATCGACATTGAGGTTCTAGGAGATCTCTGCTGAGAATGTGAAGTTGTATTAGACATGAAATATCTGACTGTTAGAAACAGCTTCTGTTGACACCACAGCACACCACTCATTATCTCACTCATTTCATCCTTCTCAGCCATGTACCACTTTTTCTCTGGTGTCTCCTGTTGTAGTCTGACAATGACAGCTGGGAGGAAAGGCAAAAACTGCCTTGGAAGTGTGGAAAGGTGAATGCTTTGATGGTCATTGATGAGATCTGAAATTCAGGTGTAGTAAATGGGAGTGTTTCTTTGTTTTTTCCCTGTTGGTTTGATAGAATTTTGCAGGCAATGCCATGAGGCGGGTGGGCTGGCAATGATTTCCTTCTTACTTAGTCCATGCATTTTAAACGTACGGGTTGCGAGGCTGATGTGCTGTCTCTCAAATGGCCTGTCGTTGGTCAGTGAACTTCAACAACTGTCCACTTAAGCTATCAGGATAAACATGCTGTAATGGCGCTGGCAACCATTGTAATGAGAAAAGGGCTAGTGTGAAAGCAGTGGCCTGAGGCTCTGTGTTTAGTGTTGGTTTCCAACTCAAGAGCACAGCTGCTGAGTTCCCAACTGCATGGCTGATCTGTGTAGCTGCCAGCCTTGCCAGGGCGAGCTGGGCACTGGTGTACAAGCTGGGCTCATGCCCTCCTGCACACCCTCGTCGGGAACCTCTTCCAGGAGGGGCTGCACAGTGCAAAGCCTCTCCTGTATCTCAGGAAAAGCTTTTACCTCATAAGCTTGGCACAATCCTTCTAGTGCTGAGTGCAGCAGGTTGGATTCCTGCTCCCTCTCCGCTGGTAAAATTTAATTCATAATCTCTAACTCTTGCTCCTAACCAAAGGCAGTAATTCCAGCTAACCAGGCTGCTGGGATCCAGACTACCCCAGGGAGGTCAGTAGGGTGAGAAGGGGTCATTTTTTTCTGACTCTTATCAAAGAATAATACTTTTATTGCTTTGTGACCATTGTGCAATACTGCACTTCTGGGGCTGGGGCTGAGGTCAACAGTAAAAGAATGCATTTGTGCACATCTCCAGTAACGCTTGTTGCATTTATAGTCAGTCACAGCCGCCTGGATGTGGCCGAAAATATTCTAGCTCTAGTGTCAGTGTCTCCTAACAACTGACTTCACTCCTGGTGAATGTTCCTGAGGGAACAGGGAAAACATGGGAGCACAAAATTCCCCTGCTGAAGGTCAATCCTGTTCTACAGTTAGCAGAGCAATGACTTTATTCCCTTTTCTCCTCCCTAAACAACACCCAGTGTCTAGCTTCCCTTTCTGGCAGATGGGAGACCCACATCTACCAGGCCTTAGTGAGACCCTTAGGAATAGGACATCTGGACAAATCGTTCCGACCCAGACTCATTCTAGGGAATGAGCTCTTTTAGCTCTAGTGAGCTAAAAGGTTGGTGAAAGGTGCATGGCCCAGTTTGCACAAATTTGGGGCCTTAGGAGGAGCAGCAATCAACCAGGAGCTCCAGGATTTCATAGAGGGAGGTGTCCTTCTTGTTTGGAGTATGTGATCAAGTCAGTATTGACCCAGAGCGTTACCATCTCTTAGGGGATTGCCTTCATGAAATGAGTCAGTGGTCTCCAGCCAGCTTTAAGAGGACATAAACCATTATCATCCCCAGTGTCACTGCGTGCACTGGCTGCAGCAGCAGGGCCAAGGACAAGCTGAGCCAGGGAGACAGATCACCCTTCCCAGCCGGAGCACTGGTCCCTTTTGGACTCAGCTCCCTGCTGTGACATGAGGAAGGGATGTGGGTCTGCAGTTCCTCACCTTCCCCCACGACTGAACCCACGTGCCAATCAGAGTAAGGTCTAATTTTAGTAAGGGGCAGTCAGCAGATGGGAATGTGCACAGGGAAGGTCTGTGAGTCATGCCTAATGAATTTGCTAGAACATACGGAGGACATGACGGAGTTGAGAGATGGGAGACAAAACAGTCTCCAGCTGCAGCCAGGCACTTCACCCTTCTCAAAGTACCGCTGTACAGTTAAGTCCCAGCATGGCTGTCATTTCTGGATATTTTTAGGAGAAGCTACCACTGATTTACCCAGCTTAGGTCAAGGAGGCCTTTGAAAACAGATGAATTAACCTCACAGAAATAGAGAGCAAAGTATCAGTGAAAAAGCATCGGACTGGGAAAAGGGAACATACAGTGCGCCATAGTTGGTGCCCGAGTCCCTTCTGAATCTTTGACCTTGAGGGAGGCATAGCATAAGAAATGTCTAAGTTTTCTGATGACATAAAATGTGGAGGAGTTGGAAAGACATAGCAGAGCTGGAGGAGGAGAACAAACAACCTCTCTGGGAATTGGTGAGAGGGCGGAGGGCTGCAAGGTAGAAGGGAAGCACTCGGCAAAGCTGCAACCCAGAGCTTGGAGCCTGTAACACGGGACTCTGAAGGCAGACAGGGGAGAGATCAGCTGGCAGGGATGGACAAGAGCACTTTACAAAACCCCCTTGATAGTAAGACCTGAGAGAGAGACAGGGATAGTTGAAGTCAGCAGATAATACACTAAAATTTAGGACAGCAGATCTGGCTGCATTTCCCCTTCACTGCTACAGTTTAGGAGTAGCTACACATAAATCAGTGGTGTCAAACCAGTATAAAAGCAATATGAAAAGAGAATTATGCACAGCATTTGACAGAAGTACAAAGCCAGGAAAATGAGTTCCCTGCTCCTAGAGTTGAGTGAATAATTTGCAACCAAAATTTTAATCCACGAGGATGCTTTTATCTCTGCTCCCAGGAGATACATGATGAGATCATGACTTTCTAAAATCTAATCACTGTTCCAAGATATTCCACACTGCTTTTGGCTCCCTGGGCCAATTGCAGTTCTTTGTAGTGCCAGCTGGACTGGGGTCAGGTAGAAAAGACATAATTTCTGTTTCCCAGCTGGTTCTAGGGGGTCAGCATCTCCAGCAGGGCCTTGAGGTGCCAAATCCAAATGTTCGGTTCTTTAATTTAGAGTGATGCACAACTCCTGGAAACTTTGCTTCTGTGTTTACGGCAGCCAGTGAAGCTTGCAGTGTTCTGGGGAGCAGGTCTAGAGGGTGGGATGGCCCCAGAGGGAATTAATTTCCCCCCTTCAGGCACGATAGCAAGCAACATGCTGTGCATCAGGCCTTTCTCATGCATGTTTACTCCAGAGACACTGAGGACAGCACATCCCTTGTCTGGTCTGTAAGGAACCCATATGGTACAAGATTTGTGATTTAGCAGTTTAGTTTTATCCTAGCTTAGAGGCTGCAATGCCAGCCTGAACAAATTACACATTGCAAACTGGCAGAGGATCTGTTTGGCCAAATTTGAATTTAGAGCTGTATGTTCGTATGAAAAGATGCTCTCTTTTTCATGCCAGCAGAACTTGCAGCCCCCTGTTTGATTAATTAAGATAAACTCATGATGATTTCTAACTGGGAATGGCTGCTTCAGAACTGATCATGCTTAAACTATGTCTAATTTTCTTTTCACAGGGACCTTTCATCAGGTGAGTTGCAGCCCTACATCCCCCAGGGATGCGTGTCTCAGCCCTGCCTCACTCCTACCCACCCTGGGCCCTTTTGGCAGGAGCAGGTCAGGGTCTCTTCCACACAGCAAGGAGATGTAAGCAGTGAAGATTACCCTTAATCCCCTCTTAATGCTGAGAACTCCTCTAGCCTCTCATTAAACGCTCTGCTGATTATTAATGGACTTTCATTTGAGAGAGAGAGAAAAAAAAAACGCTTTACAGCTTTGGGCTGATTCCTCCCTGGCTTTTCATTGTCGACACAGCAGCTGCTGGCACAAGGAACAGGAAACCACCCACCTGCCCCTTATGTTGACTTCATCCCTGGAGCTGTAGCATGAACAGGATGAGGAGGGGAGAAGAGAAGGGTGAAGGTATATCCCCAACCCGCTGCTGCTGCCACCTGGGAAGGGGAGACTGCTGATGGAGGGCAGTAGGGTGAGCAAAGGGGGCAGCAGCTGAAAGGAGGGTGGGGAGGAGGAGTGTGGGCACAGCATGTCTGGGACACCAGAATATCTTGCTGCAGCGCTGGCTATCTGAGGCCTTGAGATCGCAGCTGCTGCTGCCTGGCACGTTGGCTAAGCCCACCTGGCACATCTACTAGCGGGAAGGAGTGGCACGGGCAGGAGAGCACCATGGCAAGGTCAGTGCCAGAGCACTCCCATGGCAGTACTACCGGGCTAAGAGCCACCCCTCTGCACCAAGCCATCAGCACGCAACAGCTGGTGCCCAGCTACTGCTCGCTCCATATCTCGTACCTTCCATACTGTGTACCCAAACCATTATATACCACTGCGTGTGTCCAATAGCTTCTGTCTAGTAGAACTTACGGATGTCAAACAGCCTGCATATAGCTAACTTCAAAGGGGTATTTAATATCACAAAGATCACAAAGTATAGCTTTTTATGCTTTTGTACTTTCCTAATACTTTTAAGTAGACACAACTTATAAATTGACACTGGAAAGCCAACATGAAACCCTTTGTTAATTGACATCTTGCCTTAAGGTCTGTCCAAAGGATCTTTAATGAAGTGGAAACAATTCTGCACCATCAAACTCATTTTGCCTATTCTTCAGGGAAGTGGTTAGAGAAAGGCACCTGGCCAGTGCCCTGGGCATGATGTCCAGGGAAGGAGCCATTCCTAGCATGGCTATGCTGCATGTCTTCCACACACTCATCACTTTTCTGCACTGACAAAGGAGACCCCTTTTCCCCTAAGTTCCTAAATCAGGACCTTTTAAAATCAGCATGTTTGATCTTGGGAATGAAAATTTTTCCTCTAAGATTCATGACAGGTGTAGAAGATTGCTTGTGGTGTAGAAGAGCGTTGGGTTCTTTTCTGGGATCGTATGGCAGATCTTAAACAGTTTTTAGGCTCCTCTGGGATCTACGAGAAGGAGAGAACAGGCTGCCAGAGAGTTAAATGGAAATGAACTAATTAGTCCCTGAAAGCACCCTGGAATGTGCTGGGCTGTTTGTATCCTGGTTGTACGGATGGAGAGGTTGAGGCTGAGAAGTCAGTGAGGTACCTAGGCCTCAAAGGCGCTGGTGTGAGGAGTTCAGAGCTCCTGGCTCCTCTGCCACGGGCCCTCTCCTTACCGTCACAGCTCTCCCTTTTGAGGCTGCTCTCAATTTGCAGTTTCTGCTGTCCAGCCATGAGCTCTTAGGATGAGGCTGGGGGTGGGAGCCAGCTTGCTGCCTTTGCCTTGCAAGCTGCCGGAGGGACCATCGGCATAGAGTAAAAGGAAGACTCTATGCTAATATCACACCCTTTGAGGTCAGCTCTGATAGTGGAGTCATCTGCTCTGGCAACAGATTTGTTATTAGAGTGTATTTCCAGGTTCGTCTCCACAGCCAAGGGATCCAGCCTCCTCATAAATCTGCTCCCTTTGAATTCAACTTTCTTGGAAACTGCAAGCAGGCCTAGAGCTGTACTTGAAAGTGGCTGGAGTAAAATGCAGTTGCTTCCTACATGGGCAATGCTACGCTGTAATTGTGGCACAATTCAGTTAGCTCCAGCAACCAAAGTGCCTGCCAAGGCTCTGAAGTGGATCATTCAGTGCTCTCCTTCCATTCCCTGGGCCCCGGCAGCACCTGCAAGCTGCTTGCCCTTTCCTGTGGGAAGCAGTAAATGTCAGCCTTAAATCACAGTTGCTCTTTGTTCCTGCACCGCGACCTTTCCTATGGATGCAGGAGATGGAAGAACATGACCTGCAAGGGGAAGGAGCATCCGGTAAGGTCCCGTGTGATGTTCTGCCCAAAGCACTGCTATGCGGTCACTCCTGCCCTGGGGCATGGGGTCCTTTCTTTCTGCAGCGGCAGAGTGAATGTGAAAAGACCTGCTTTTGCTGTCTTTCAGAGCCTTTCTTTGCTCTCCCAGCAGGGCTCTCTTCAGTGGATATAATTGCTTGTCAACTTTATGGGGTATTTAGCAAGGGCTGGAGCACCGTTCAGCTTCCCTGAGTGTTTTAATGAAGAGAACCTGCAGGGGAGTGGGAGGGAGCAGGGACCCACCACTGCCATTCCCGCTCCCGGTCGCGTGGGAAACAGGGCTATTTGCTAAGCTCTGACTATTTCAAAGAGCAGGAAGACCAACTGGTGGTTCTTTAGTATGGGAAAGAGTCAATTATTTCCTGCTGACCGCCCACTCCCCTGTACAAATGGGATACTGATAGGCCTTGCCCTCCACGGGCCCTATCGCTGTTTCCCCAGTCAGTGGGTGTCTGAACGCGCAGGTGGAAATACAGATTTGTCAGGGAGGCTGGAGCCCTTCCAGGGAGCACAGAGATGCTCTCCAAGTCCAGCCCTGGCCACCAGGAATTCCTTAGGGCAGGAGGAAGCGAGGAGAGGAGTCAGCATAGCTAGTCAGCAGCAGCAAAGCAGCATTTAGATTAGATATGTGCCTGTCACAGTACTTTGGATAATTACCCATGCCTCCTCCCGCGGTCTGAGTCCTGAAGCTGCGTGGGATTGCTTTGGGTCTCGTCAGTGCCATGACTTGGGTTTTAACAGTGCCAACCCAGAGGCAAGACACTTCCATGGCACATTTTATCCAGGACCCAGTTGTCCTGGGAGGCCTGGGTACCATGGTCTCTTAATAGCTCTTCTCAGCCCGCTGCTGTGTGAGATTATAGACGTATGAGAAAAGTTTGTCAGAGGCAGCACGGGGTGAGCAAGCCTTGGAGCTTCCTGGCCAGCCACTAGACGCTGGTAACCAGTTCTCTCCAGAGAGCTTGCTCTCTAGTCCCAAACCAGGTCTGCTCTTGTATCGAACACATTTTTACTGTTCACATAAAGATGTTCATGCTTCAGTGCTCAATACTTTTATGCTTTTAACTGAATTATACTTGTGTCAGGCCTTAATTTGGCCTCTGGGTACTTTCTAAAACAGGAGGGGTTTATTTAACAATAAGTGCTGAAAGGACTGAGTCGTATTCGGTACCAATAGAAGTGGGCACAAGTCCATCGAAGGCTGCTTTTAATTCTGCCCACTGTGCCTGTGCACGGTTAATGTGTGTGAACTCGTCCCTCTCTGGGAGGTAGCTCGGTTTTTCACATGTATGTTCTCAGCAGGAGGTGGTGTTTGGAACAGGATAGCACAACCTTGGCCACTTTGCACAACAACTTCCCTGCTGAGAGGCTGACACTGAGGTTAGAAACCTCCATATTTCAATTAAATCTCTCTTGTGCTGAATGCAGAAATCAATAAAATGTCTTTGTCATTCATCAGCTGGCCAGGAATCTCCATGGCCTTTGTGAGATGGGAAGGGGCCAGAGTGGGTCGTTGTGCCAGCTGCGAATAGCTGTCAGACTGATCGCTGCTTTGGCGTGCAGAGCACTGTGTGTTGCTTGCTTCTGGTTTTGATCACACGTGTGGTCCTGCCAGACGGTGGGGACCTTAGTTCCCATGGCTTGGAGGAAGAGGTCGAGGGGTTCGACAAGATACAGGTCTGGGGACGGTGTCCGCAGACAAGCTCATACCTTCAGCTTGCTCTCTTTTACCCCCCTGCGGTCAGTGGAGCTGTCTGAAGAGAGCGTGAAGGTAGAGATTCACCTCAGCAGAGAAGGAGGAGAGGCAGAAGAGTACTGAATTGCTATGAAGCTGATTAGCACCCAGCCAGATGTTTAGGGCCCCTTTTTGGGCAGCAGAGGTGAGTGAGGTGTTAATGTGCCTGAGTGCTTGAATTGGAGGCCAGTCCAGATCCTGCTGAAGATTAAGAGAAGGTTGACAGCAGGATGGGGCCCCGAGTTGTGCTGGAGGATAAAGTTTTGCCTATCCCTGTAAAGATTTTTTTCTTTCCCCTCCATCTTCCAGGAATAAATCTAACTTCAGTTGCTCTACGTCTGCATACCTTGCAGGGATGCTGTTTGCCCTAGGAAGCTGCGGAGGCCCTGGGCTATTTCGAGGTCTTTCATCATCTTTGCACAACATCCCCCTGCTGCTCTTACGGTCTTTAATAGCAGCCCCGCGACTCTGTGTTCTGCACAGCTCACTTCCCTCTTTCATTGCCTCTGCGTAATGGGGAGTGGGCCATTGGCAGCTTGGGGCCATGCATGCTGGGCAGCGTGGGCCACCAGCTTCCAGAACAAGTGCTATTACCAAACTAAATTATACTGCAGATCTGCTAAACAAATATTTTCTCAGTGATCCCCTTGGGCAGAAGCAGTAGGAATGAGTTGGAGGGCTTTGCTAATGCAACTGCTGGCGTGATGCTGAGAGCTATCAAAGCATTAGTGTAGAGGCTATTTGACAGCTCCCTTGTCCTCTCGGTCCTGCTTCCCCTTCTCGCCCACCTCGGCATTGTCTTGCAATAAATAGTCCTGACTGGCCTTTGAGAGCAGCCCCCAGTCTGTGCGCAGGGCCTGTGCTCTGCTGCTCGCTTAGCGGCCCTTGACTGCTGAATTAACAGGGAATTTGCGATGTTCCTCTCCAGTCCTTTGCCAGGAACAGTAGCTTTAGCCTTTCACAACAGGTATTTAAAAACTGCCTGCGTGGGCTCTGGATCGAAAGAGGAGGGCCTGCCGAGCCTCCCTCCCCTGCCTGCCCCTGCTGGGGCTGGTCTCATCTTCACGGGCCTTTCTGAAGACTTCTGGCTTGTGCACCTGAGCAGCTACCCCAGGCCCCCGCCAGTCACAGACACGCAGATGCTCCACCCTCTCCAGCAGCAGGGACCTCAGCGCCTTCGGCAGCATTCAGGGGGTTGTTCATGGCCCTTCTGCCGGACAGCACTGTGCTGCCGTCCTCAGCGTACGGAGGAAAAGCAAGACTAGCAGGGGTCTGGTCTCGCGGCCACGCTGGGTAGGGCTGGGACACATTGCTGACAGTGATGCTGTCACACTCTCTCTGTGTGACCTTGGGAAAATCGTTCAATACCCTTGTTCTTCTCCCTATCTGAAAAAGGGGTTTAGTGCAAGTTTACTAGCTAGGCAGGCTGCTGGAGAGCACATCCACAACCATTTGCGGGGCAACAACACAAACGGGAGGCAGCAGGGTTGTGTGGCACAACACCAAGGTCAGCCAGCTTCATCAGAGCTGAGAACAAGCCAGGACTCCAGCCTCCCCACTGGATGCTGTAACCACCAGACAGTGCTGCTATATGTATATTTATATACCTGCCCAGTGAGTAAAATCTCGTGGACACTTCACAGCACACGAACACTGACTAAAACGCATAAGGAAACGGCAGTTATGGGCAGGGACGCAGCTCCATGTTTACCCTCAGTTACTGACTGAGGTGATTCAAGGATAGGGAAGAGCAGGGGCGAGTGTCCTGGTTTATAGAGAACTGGGAAGGCTGTTACAATTGCAGATGCCTCCATTGTGCTGGGTTATTTTCCCCATCGCTCCCTTCTTTCAGGAATGTTTATTTAATCACCCCGTGTCTGTGAGTTGTGAAACGGCAACTTCAGCGTGCCAGTGTCTGGCCAAGGACAAATGTGTCGAAGCCGAAGGCATTTGGGGGGTTTCTGCAGCCCCAGCGCAGACAGGGCAAGGGCTAGCATAACTCCAGCAACTCACTGGGCTCGCTCAGACGTAGGAATTTCCACTCCCCGAGCTGTGCATCGCTAATAGCCATCTACAGTCCTCCGGAATGCAAGATATTCTGGCAATCAGCGTTTTGCAAATCAAAGCAGCTGTTCCAACAACATCTTGCAGCCACCCTGCCTGCACTCCAGTGAACGAGGGAGACAGGCCTTGGTATGAGTAAACAGAGCCCGCGGAGGGGGTCTGGCTTGGCGAGGCGAAGGCGAGGGGTCGTGGGAAGCACCTGTCGGCCTCTGCGGAGACGTGACGCCCACGCGCGGGGCGCTCGGGTGAAAACTCAGTTGGGCTGATGCGGAGGAGACTGGATCTGAGTACATTTTGGTTGTTTCACTCTAAGAATTAACTAC
Source organism: Apteryx mantelli (assembly GCF_036417845.1). Classification (NCBI taxonomy): domain Eukaryota; kingdom Metazoa; phylum Chordata; class Aves; order Apterygiformes; family Apterygidae; genus Apteryx; species Apteryx mantelli. The sequence continues at coordinate 6,015,655 of NC_090004.1, read as the reverse complement.
ATGGGGACCTTCGCCCTTCAGAAAGGTTTTCCCCAAGCAGGTAGCTCGAAGGGGCCTGGTTTTACCAAGCCAGCATGTGCTGTGCCGCCAGGAAGAGGCGGCGTGCTCCCCTGGGGCGGCTGTGCTCGTCCTCCGGAGCTCAGAAGGCCTTTGGCAGCTCCAGGACCTCGGTGGCCTGCTCACAGCCTGGTGGGTGAACAGGGAATGGGGAGGGGGATTGCTAAGGTTAAAGCACCATGGCGTGAGCGGAGCAGACCTGGTTCTGCCTTCTCTGTTCCAGTTCAGACTCTTGACGTGGGCAGGAGCCGTGGCACAGGGACAGCAGAACCTTTGCCTTCCCGGTGCCCGGGGCTGGCGAACAGTTTCTGTTCACTCGCCTCGGGCTGTTGTTTTCATGCCCCGTTTCTATGAGCTGCCTTTTCGAGAGACGACCAACTGTGAGCGCCCACGGCGGGACACCGATGGGGCTCTGCCTTCGTGGACGCCAGGGCGAGTGCTCAGCACACCCCAGAAGCCCGGAGCCTGGGGCTTCTCCAGGGCCGTATGTCCAAACCCACCAACCGCCTCCGAACGTGCCGGCCAGGCACCCACAATCAGCAAAGAAAGTCGCAGCCAGCGATGCCTGAAAACTCCTTCGCCCCCAGCAGAGCCCCGCTTCGCCGCGCGCCCGGCGGCACCCTCGCGGCGCCCGCTGCTCCTGGCCGCACGCACCGGCACGCTCTCGCCGGCGCTCGGTTCCCCCCCTCCTCCGACCGAGCCCACCCCCCAGCCGGGCAGCCCGCACCGCGACCGGGACCGCGACCGGGACCGCGACCGGGCGTCTCGCAGCGAGGGGCTCGGCCCGGGGCCCCGGGGAACGCGCGGCCGGGGCGGCGGTGCCGGCGGCCCTTACCTGCCTCCACCGGCAGCAGGCTGGCGTAGCTGAAGCAGAGCAGGAGCGCGGCGCCGGTGCAGCCGAGGAAGGGCTCCATCCCCCGCCGCCGCCGCCGCGCCGCGCCGCGCCGCGCCGCGCCGGGCCCCGGCGGCAGCGCGTCCCCGGGCGCGGCGGCGCGTTCAGCACCGCGGAGAGCGCCGCGGCCCGGTACCGCCCGGGGCGGCCCGGTTCGGCTGGGCCCCGCTCGGCGCCGCTCGGTTCGGCTCCGCTCGGCTCCGCTCGGGGCCAGCCGGTACCGCTGGGTCCGGCGCGGCGCGGCACCGGCTCGGCGCGGCTCGGAGCGGCTCGGCTCGGCTCGGCACAGCGCGGCTCGGTACGGTTCGGTACGGCTCGGCCGGGAGGCGGGGGCGGGCGCGGCCCCGCCGAGCCCCGGCTCCGCCCGCTGCAGCGCCGGGCAGCCCCGCTCCGGTCCCTCCCCCGGCCCCGGGGGCGGCGGGACGGGGAGGCGGCGCGGGGCTCCGCGCGTCCCGGCTCGGCACCGGCGGGTGCCGCCTGCCTGCCTCAGTTTCCCCGTCCCGCGCCTCCCTCTCCCGGCGGCCCGGCCCCGGGGGGGAACCGGCGACCCGGCACCCCCCCCCTCCCGCCCCCGTGACGCTCGGACAACACCGGCCCAGCCTCTCCCGGGGGCTGCGGGAGGGGGACAGGCCCCTCGCGGGCACGAGCTCCCCGCGCCGCTGGGACGGGGGTGCTTGGCAGCTGTGACATTTTATTCTCGGGTTTAATGTAGCCCCTGCAAGTCGCCGGGCTCTAAATTCAAAAGTAACGAGTATTAGATGAGCTTCTCGAATTAGCTGTGCATTTAGGTTAATTAAGCCGGCAGCGTTCTGATTTATGGTAACTAGTTGAAGGGAACAGAAGCAATTTCACCAGCTTGGCTACTGGCTGCCAAGCAGCGAGTCCCTGAACGGGGGGACCTGCTCTGGCCGCCACCGGCACGCTGGCCCACGCCACCCGCAGCCCGTTAACCCCCTCTGCAAGCCCCGGGACCGTGGAAGCAGCCTGCGTCCCCGAAGGGACCGCCTGGCCCAGCAGGCTGTCCCGGCCTAGTGCTGTCCCCAAGGGCCCTGACGCGAGCTCCTGCTGCCCGGCGCTGGGCCGCCCGCGGGGGCTGCAGGTCCCAGTGTGCGTGTGCGCGCCGGTGGGGAGCAGCCGGGCTGCACCGCGCGCCGGCGGCTCTGGGCTCGGGGCCGCGTGTCTGGACAGCGTCGCTCGCTCGCTGTTTCTGTCTGGCGCGGGTATTTATTTCACACCGCTCGCTGCAGTCTGCCAGCAGCTGCGACGGGGCCCGCGGGCTCCCGGGAAGCCGTCGGTGTGGTCCTTTCGGCTATGCTGAATTTGGCCCCTACAGGTTCCTTTTATGGCCTGGTGGTTTTTCTCTGCTCTGCACCGGTGACTTCAACAGCATCACGCTGGGCTGAGCGGGGAGCGCAGCAGACGCGACCGGCTCGGGGCTGCCAGTCCTTGCTGCTTTCCCCTCCGTATCCTCCCGCAGCGGAGCTGGGCACCCGGCGCCCCTGCAAGCCCCGGCGGCTCCTGCAACGCAGCCGGGCTGAGAAGGGCCGTTCCCAGAGGAGCGATGGGCGCTCACAGCCCAAGCAAGAGCCAGGAAGCCTCAGGCCAAGCCAGGGACAACCCCAGCCCTGTGTCTTTCCACACTGTCTTCTCTCAGCTCGAGACGGCTGTTCCCGGCGTGGCGGCCGCATTGCTGCGCCGGAGCCGTGCTCACACCGCATCCATCCACAGGCAGCTCTGCCACTGCCTCCGCGGCCGCAGCGGCCGCAGCCGCCCGTGCGGGTGGGGAATGAGCCCAGCCCGCCCCGATCGCCACTGCCGCGGGGCACCGGGCTGCATGGCAGGCCCATGGCTGGCTGCTTCCCCGTGGAACGCCGGCAGCTCCTCCCTTCCGTCTCCTGGCTGGCAGCGGATTAAAATTTCATCGCTTGAGAGGCAGAGAAGGTGCAAAGGAGGAGAGTGAGCACGAGGCAAGGCGGGGGGAGCCTCCCCATCCCACGCATCCCACTCGAAGGGCTGCGTGCGGGCGCTCAGCCCTCTCTGGAGCAGCCCCGTGAGCTTGCTGCCGCCTCCGAACGAGGCCGCACGTGGCCCAGGCGGCGTGAGCTCGGCTGCTGGAGCTGGGTACTCGGAGGCAGCCGTGCAGAGGCTGCCGTGGGACAGATGCCTGCTTCCCGGGGGGGTTCCTCTGCCGGGGTGCAAGGCTATGCAGGGACCCGCCACCCGCAGGGACCTGTGCTGGGCTCCGGCCGGCCACGTCCTCCGGGTGCTGGCTCAAGTGCCAGGTCTGCTGAGGTCCCCAGGGTGCTGCATCTCCATCTCCCCGGCAGCGGCATTTTGCTGCCTCCTTACAAGGAATCCAAAAGGCACATTTGCTCTTTTCCAGCCTTGCCGCATCTGCCGTCCTCAGCAGGCTCCTGGCCACGCTGAGGTCCCGCTTGGGCCCCCCAGTCGTGGGGGCAGCAGGGGCCTCTCTCAGCCCTGTCCCGTCTTTCCCCCCTCCCACCGCTGCAGAAAGGCCCTTTCGGGCAGGCCCAGCTCCCCCGTGGCCCCACGTGGAGCGGAGCCTCCTCCGCTTTCCCTGCCCGAGCCATCGCATCACTATCCGAGGCACGTGATGTGCCCATCGCGTCCCCCCTGTGCCAATTAAGTCACAGCTCTAGTTACATATTTAGGTGAGCAAGCTGTTGCTCATCCTCCTTGCCTCACCGTGCAGACGTCTGGGAGGGGGTCGTGCGATGGCCCCGCGAGGAGCCGCGGTCCCGGCTGCCGCCTCCCCGGGAGCCCCCGACCCGCCGGGCCCCTCGCTCCCATCCTGCTTCGCCTCTGTCACACCGGGGCGCTGAACGCGCGGGGCCGGGCTCCGGCAGGCACCAAGCACCAAGACCACTTCACGGCGATGTGAAAAAGTGCTCCTAAATCATCGTTACGGGTTAGGACCATTACGAGCGTCCCTTTTTGGCACGGGCTGCCTCGCACGCAGCCCATTAAGGAAATGGATGCGGCGTGTGGAGATGCTGCGGTTATTAATAGCGGCGCTCCGTCGCTGGGGACGTAATTCCCAGGCCCTTCCCGGAGAGGAGGGAGCGCTCTGCCCCGCAGTGGGCAGGCGCCGCGTCCAGGAGCCCACGGAAGGCAGGTCCCCGCAGGGACCCCGGCGTCTCCAGGGGACGGCAGTCAGGGCAGAGGGATGCTGGCGGGTCCGGGGGGACCCTGTCCCGCTGCTGCCCTCCGCCCCGGCTCGCAGCGCCGTCCCCGGCACCACGGGAACGGAGACCGGGGGCTGAGACGCGCGCGCAGCAGCTCGGCTTCTCCTCCCGGCAGCAATCTCGGTATAATTGGATGGAGAAACTGCAGTAATTAGCAGGTGCCCGACGTGGCGAGAATTAAACGGCTGTGGCTCTGCCTTCCTAAGGGCCCGGCAGAGCGGCCGTGCCGGCAGCCCTGTCCTGCCTGACCCTGTGCCCTGTCCCAGCCTGGCCGCGTGTCCTGTCCCCTCCCAGACACCAGCTCCCCAGCGCAGTGTCCAGCTCCATCCTGCTTCGGCCGGGTGGGCTCCCTCTGTGCACCCGCTGGGCTCCGAGATGCCCACGCCAGCCCGGCTCCAGCACCCGGCACGGCAGGGCTGCCCTGGGAATGGCGTGGGGCCCCCGTCACCCACATCACCCCAAGCCCAGACCAGGGCCGGTGCGACATTGCAAGGTGACGCCTGCGTCCCACCGGACCTGCCAGGGACCCGCCGGACCCGTGGCCCAGGGGAAGCGGTCGCTGGGCTGCGCTTGCCCAGCCGGGGCTGTTAGCTCCCCTGCCCGGCCCAGGGCGACCGCCAAAGGGGCCAGGGAGGCTCCGCCGGGCCGGGGGCTCCTCGGGGGCTTGGCCCAGCCTGGGATGCGGCTGGGGAAAGGGCTTGGGGCGAGGGAGCCCAGAACCCCAACGTTGGAGGTCGGTCGGCAGCGCATCGCTCGGGCTGCCGTTGGCCAGGGAAGCGGCACCAAGGGCCGCTAACCCCTGCGGCCCCCCCACGGCCCCCCCACGGCCCCCGTCTCCGGCTGTCGATATCATTAGGGGGACGTGGCATGGGCTGCTGGCAAAGGGGAGCTGGGCTGCGGGAGGGCTGGGGAGCTGGCGAGCCACGCGGGCGCTGCAGGGTGCTGTGCAGGGTGCTGTGCAGGGTGCAGCGCTGTGCAAGGGATGCTGTTGGGGTGCTGCACAGTGCAGGGGTGCTGCGCAGGGGAGCTGCCAGGGTGCTGCTGGGATGCTGGGCATGCAGAGGTGCTGCACAAGGGTGCTGCCGGGGTGCTGGGCACGCAGGGATGCTGCACAGGGGTGCTGCACAGGGGTGCTGCCGGGGTGCTGGGCATGCAGGGATGCTGCGCAGGGGTGCTGCACAGGGGTGCTGCCGGGGTGCTGGGTATGCAGGGGTGCTGCACAGGGGTGCTGCCGGGGTGCTGGGCGTGCAGGGGTGCTGCACAGGGGTGCTGCCAGGGTGCTGCTGGGGTGCTGGGCGCGCAGGGGTGCTGCACAGGGGTGCTGCCGGGGTGCTGGGTATGCAGGGGTGCTGCACAAGGGTGCTGCCGGGGTGCTGGGCGTGCAGGGATGCTGCACAGGGGTGCTGCACAGGGGTGCTGCCGGGGTGCTGGGTATGCAGGGGTGCTGCACAAGGGTGCTGCCGGGGTGCTGGGCGTGCAGGGATGCTGCACAGGGGTGCTGCCGGGGTGCTGGGCGCGCAGGGGTGCTGCACAGGGGTGCTGCCGGGGTGCTGGGCGTGCGGGGATGCTGCACAGGGGTGCTGCCGGGGTGCTGGGCGTGCAGGGGTGCTGCACAGGGGTGCTGCCGGGGTGCTGGGCGTGCAGGGGTGCTGCACAGGGGTGCTGCACAGGGGTGCTGCCGGGGTGCTGGGCGTGCAGGGATGCTGCACAGGGGTGCTGCCGGGGTGCTGGGCGCGCAGGGGTGCTGCACAGGGGTGCTGCCGGGGTGCTGGGCGTGCGGGGGTGCTGGCAGGGCGCTGTGCCCCACGCCGCCGGGGTGCTGGGCCAGGCCCGCTCGGCTGGCGCGGGGAAGGTCCTTGCTGCCATCTGCCGACATCCCGCGCCCAGCACAGCCCCGCGCGGCGCCGCGGTGGGGGCCCCAGCCGGCCCCCGGCCCCCCCCCCCGGCCCTGCCAGCGCCCCGCAGGGAAGGGGCCGGTCCCCCCCCCTCGGCTGCAGCAGGCCCCGGCCGCGGCCCCCCAGCCCAAACGCGGCCCCATGCCAGGGCTGGCGGGGGGGGGGGGGGTTGGGGGAGCGCAGCCCCCCCCCCCCAGCCGGGGACCCCACGGGGCCCTTGCGCAGGTGGCCCCAATCCCTGCACCCTCCGGGGTGCCGCGGCGGGACCGGCCGGGACACCGAGGCCACCCCGTGTGCCGGGGCCGCGGGGCCGCGAGAGGGAGCCCGGGGCTCGCCGCGGCGGCGCTTAACCCCTCCGGCACCGCCGGAGCGTGCGGGGGCCCAGGGGACCCCCCCCCCCCCCCCCCCCCCGCAGCGCTGCCCCTCGCTCCGCTGCCAGACCCCCGCGGCGCCCCTGCCCTCGGCCGTGCCCCTGCGAGCGGCACCCCCGCGCCCCAAATGCCCGGCCGGGGCTGTTGCAGGGACCCGGAGATGCCCCCGGGGCAGAACCAGACCTTGGCCCCCACCCCCCCCCCCGATGCGGCCCCCGGGGCTCGGGGTCGTCCCTGCCGGCGCTGGGGCTGCGGGAAGGCTCCCGGGAGCGCCGCGAGCATCCAGGCAAAGTGACAAACTGCCTCGGCGGCCTGGAAGCCCTGGGGGTTCCCTCCCCTTGCAGGCTCCGCCGGGGGGGTCGCAGGGGAAATCGGCACCGGCAGCGGGTTTGTACCTCCCCGAAACCTCCGCTGACGGCACCTCGCAGCGTTATTTGTGCCGCTGGTGACCCACTTGCGCCCAAACGGCCCCCAAAACCCACCCCAGCCCCATGTCGCTGCACAGCCCCATGTCGACACGCGTGTGCCGCACGGCACCGGCATGTGGCACCGGCACACGGCACCGACACACGGCACTGGGACGCCCCAGCAGCCAGCAGTGCCCGACCTTGGCCGGCCCGGCAAGGGGAGCCGCGGGGCCGGACCGTGTGCGTGGGGCGTGGGCCGGAGCCACTCCGTTATGGATGTGACCGGGTACCGCACAGGGCTCCGTATTCCAGGAAGCCTATTAGAGATTGGAATTACACAAATGGGTTTGTGCCCGAGATCCTCATTATCTGGGCATTTGCATTTAATCCCCGGCTATTCCTCCAGCTCCCGCCGCGGCTCCCCCCGCCGCGCGGCGCCCGTTACCTTCACGGCGTCCTCCGCGGGGGACATGGGGCTGCTGCGGGGACACGGGGCCCGGGGACGCCGGCAGGGAGCCAACTGCAGATTTGGGGGCTGCGTCCTTCCCACCTTCTTCTCCCCTGTCCCAGCTCCCAAAGCGCACGTCAGCCTGTGGGACAGCCAGTCCGGGCACTATTGCTCGTTAGGGCAGGCTCCCTCGTTAGCCACAGCCACGCTGGCTGCACCTGGGCACCCCTCGCACTGTCCCAGCTGCAAGGCCAGGCCGTGCGGGCCAGGAGCCGAGGCTGGAGCCGGTGGCCGTGAAGGCCCTGATGGGCACCTTGCAGTGCGCTGAGCGCCGCAGTGGCACCGTCCGGGTGCAACGGGCCCTGCAGGGCTGCGCTGCAAGTGGCCGCACACATGGTCCTGCATGCACATGTGTGTGCAGGGCTGCATGCACCCCGGGGACGCACAGCCTGATTGCCTGCCCCGTGTGCATGCATGTGCCTGTGCATGCGTGCGTGTGCCTGTGTATGTGTGCATGTCCCTGTGCATGCATGTATGTGCTGGTGCATGCGTGCGTGTGCCTGTGCATGCGTGTGTGTGCCTGTGTATGTGTGCATGTCCCTGTGCATGCATGCATGTGCTGGTGCATGCGTGCGTGTGCCTGTGCATGCGTGCGTGTGCCTGTGTATGTGTGCATGTCCCTGTGCATGCATGTATGTGCTGGTGCATGCGTGCGTGTGCCTGTGCATGCGTGCGTGTGCCTGTGTATGTGTGCATGTCCCTGTGCATGCATGCATGTGCTGGTGCATGCGTGCGTGTGCCTGTGCATGCGTGCGTGTGCCTGTGTATGTGTGCATGTCCCTGTGCATGCATGTATGTGCTGGTGCATGCGTGCGTGTGCCTGTGCATGCGTGCGTGTGCCTGTGTATGTGTGCATGTCCCTGTGCATGCATGTATGTGCTGGTGCATGCGTGCGTGTGCCTGTGCATGCGTGCGTGTGCCTGTGTATGTGTGCATGTCCCTGTGCATGCATGTATGTGCTGGTGCATGCGTGCGTGTGCCTGTGCATGCGTGTGTGTGCCTGTGTATGTGTGCATGTCCCTGTGCATGCATGCATGTGCTGGTGCATGCGTGCGTGTGCCTGTGCATGCGTGCGTGTGCCTGTGTATGTGTGCATGTCCCTGTGCATGCATGTATGTGCTGGTGCATGCGTGCGTGTGCCTGTGCATGCGTGCGTGTGCCTGTGTATGTGTGCATGTCCCTGTGCATGCATGTATGTGCTGGTGCATGTGTGCGTGTGCCTGTGCATGCTCACCGCCTGCAAAGGGGGCAGCTGCTGCCCCACAGCCCCAGCAGCATCACCGTACGGGGACGGACAGGGGGAGCCTCCCTCCGCCGGCTGCACCGCTGCCTGGGGACTTCACAGCTGCCATGACAACGTAGGAAATACCTGCCGAAATCCCTGCCGAGGAGGAGGAGAAGGAGGAGGAGGAGGAGAAGGAGGAGGAAGGTCCTGGCCCCAGGCAGCGCTGAGCAGAGCCCGCAGCCATTTCAGCATCCTCCTTGCAGCGTCTCTGCAGCGCTGCCCTGCCCTCGCCGAGGCTCAGCATGGCGGGAGCCGGCCCCATGGCAGCCGCCGGGAAAAACTCCCGTTCCTCATGGCATGGCCAGCCCCACGGCGGGAGTGGAGCAAGGGGACGCGGGACCGCAGCGGCAAGCCGGACCTCGCAGGCCCTCTCTGTTCGCGGCCCATCATGTAGCGCTTGCCGGCGTGGCACGCTCCCGCCCGGCCCGCGCCCCCATATTATCCTCTCCCTCCTCAAATCCATCGTGGCGCGGGGGATTAGGGGGCTTTAGGGCAGGGTTTGAGTCGGAAATGGGATGCTTTCAAATCATCCTGCATCAGTTGTGCCCTCTGCCACTCATGCGGAGGGCGATTAAAATAGATGTGAAGGTTATCGGCGGGGAAGGAGAGCAGGGGAGGGGGAGAGCACCCCCTTCTCGGGGACCCCCGTGCTTCCCCCCGGCCTCGCCGGCAGCACCGCTGCTCCAGCCCGGAGCCGTTTCCAAAGGCCGGAGGTGCTGCACGGCCGCAGCCCTGGCACGGCTCCCTCCCCGTCTATCCCCTGCCCTTTGGCTCAGCCCAAATGCCCCCGCTCCCAGTCCCGAGCTGTGCGTCCCGGGGGGCTTCCCGGCCCCGCGGGGCCCTGCCAGGCTGCAGCGCAGAAGCAGCCACTTTAACGTGAGTCGCAATAAGGAATCGCTGCAGGAACGGCAGCTCCCTCGGGAGGGAGGTTCGGTGCCGGCCCGAGTCGCGTTTTGCCGCTGAAGGTCAGGAAAGCTCCGGCGCACGTCTCCCCCAGGGGTGGGTGCCTGCGGCCCCGTGGCCCCCCCCCCATGCTCCGCACCCGGCAGCTTTGGGGTGAATCAGCCCCATCCTGGCTCCCGGAGGGGTCCTTCCCCCCAGCGCCCCGGTCTGCAGCGGGCGCCCCTGCCCCTTCCCCGTTCCCCCCAGAACTGGGATGGGACTGTGGGTTTAATCACTTTACGCGTGTTTATTTGTGTAATTTGGAGGAGGAAAAACTCTTCCTCCCATCTGCCCCTGCCATCTGCTCCCTCCGTTATTTCTAAACAATCCCGAGCTTTGTAAATTGATTGAGTTGGTGCAGGAATGCAGGAAAACCTGCTGGGGATATCACCTCCGTATAGGCAGCAGCTGTCTCCACGGGGGCCTTTTCCTGGTCTCTGCAGCCACTGCTGAAATCTCCCTTGCTTATATGCAGCACTGGGCTCCGGCTGCAAACCGGCCGGAGCCGCGGCCGTGCCGAGCAGGGCGGCCGGCTCCGAAGCCTCCTCGGGGCTGCCCGGTGGGGCTGCCCGGCCCCGGCTTTCGTGGGACACTGCCTGACCCGTGCCCAGCTCCTAGAAACACCCCTGCCAGCCCCAAAACGCGTGGCCTGGGCTCAGGAGCAGCTCTCTTTCCTGGGCCAGCGGGTGCCGGGTGGAAAAGCCCGGGGTTGCGGTTGGTGACACTGCAGTGGCCCACGCGATGTCCCCAAGGGCAGCGTGGTCGGGCTGCTTCCAGGAGAGCCCGACACCAGCCCCGTGGCCCCGTTTGCTCTCCATCCCTGCCTTTCCCTGCCGGGACCATCCTCGCTGGGCTGCCTGCTGCGGGCTGACAGCCCCGGTGGCACGCGCAGGGGTGCGGGTGCGGGTGGGTGCAGGCGGGTGCAGGCGGGTGCAGGCGCGCGGGTCTCTGCCCAGCCGTGTGCCCGCAGCTCCCGGGCCCTGGGCGCGTTCCCGCAGCAGAGCAGCCCCCTGCGCTGCCCCGCGCCCCCATCCGCAGCCGCCCCGGGGGCAGGATCGTGCCCCACGAACTGCCCCAGCACCGTTTATACAAGCAGCCTCGAAAAACGTCGCCCGGGGTGGGGGGAGGGGGTCGAAGTCGGGGCACCCACCTGAGTCTAGCTCCGGTGCGTGTCCCCCCCCCCCCCGGGCCCCCCCCCCCCCTCCGCCCGGCGCTGCGGCGGCCGCTCCCGGCGGGCGCTCCCGGGCTGCGCCGGTGCGCGGCGGCGGCGGCGGCGGCGGCGCGTCCCCGGGCAGGTAGGAGGCGGCGGCGGCGGCGGCGGGGGCACCGGGGGTGGGGGGAGACCCGGGCACCGGGGGGCACCGGGCGGCCCCAGCCCCGGGGCGCGTCCCCCCCCCCCCCCCCGTCCCTGCCCGCCGGCGGCTGCAGAGACCCCTCGTCCCGGGGCGTCTTCCCCTGTCCCCCCCCACCCATCCCGCGGGGCATCTTTCCTTGGGGGGGGGGGCTCTACAACCCCCCTCCGGGGGTGCCTGTTTTGGGGTGGGTCCCCTGTACCCCCTCCCCCCGGGTGGGGCTTTCCTGGGGGTCCCCGGCGCCCCCCTCCCCGGAGGTGCCCGTTTTGGGGGATCCCTTGCAGCCGCTCTGCACACCCCGGGCAGCTGGTCCCACCTGGGCTCCCCCCCCCCCCGCTCCTGGAGCTGCTTCCCTGCCAGCCCTGGGGGGGGGGTTGGCCCCCCCCGGCCCCGGGCGGGGGCACTGGGGACCGCGCCAGCCCCGGGGGCCCTGGGCGGGGGCCCTGAACCGGGTGGGGAGGTGCAAATCCTCCCCCGGGCTGCTGGAGCGAGGATGGAGCCGGGGGGGGGCCGGGGGGGAGGAATGGGGGGAGCCCGGCCCTGCTCCCTGTGGGATCCCGGCCCCCTCAGCTGTGGGGTCCCCAGCCCTGCTCCCTGCGGGGTCCCAGCTCCTTTGGCTGCAGGATCCCAAGCCTGATCCCTGCAGGGTCCCAGCCCCCTTGGCTGCAGGGTCCCAGCCCTGCTCCTGGAGGGCTCCCAGCCCTGACGGGCTCCTCCCCATGGGGAGTCCTGTCTGCACTGCAATCCCAAGGAAAGGGGTGTCCGGGGGTGCTCCAGGCACCCACTCCATGCTTTGGGGGAGACTGTGGGTGCTCCAGACACTGAAGACCCCCATGCAAAGGGGCTGCAGCCCCCCGAGCCCTGCCTGCTCTCGGCAGGGGCCTGGACACAGCCGTGGGGTGGGGGGAGGCCAGCCAAGGTCACTCCAGGGTCCCCAGCGTGCCGAGGGTGCCCAGGGAGCAGGGGCACCCGGGGCTGTGTCCAGACGCTGCTCACGCACCCCACTCTCCTCCCGGCCCCTCTGCCCTCCTCGGGGGGTGTCACGGCGGGATGGGGCCCCGAGGGGCTGGGGCACCCCAGGGTGGGGAGGGGGCACCCGGCCACGAGCAGAGACCTGCAGCCCCCGGCTCTCCCCGGGGCTCCAGCGCCAGCCCGAGACATCGAATATCAAGGGAGGCAGCCGGAGGAGCCGCCGAGAACCCTCCCTCCAAGGGAGCTGACCCAGATCCGAGTCCCGGGCCAGAGCCGGACATCCAGCCAGGTCAGGGCTCTGCACACCCAGGGCCCAATCCTGACCCGGCTCCACTTCCCAGCTCCCCCAGGAGGCTCTGCCCCCCCTGCTGTGCGCTATATCTCTCCTATATATTATGCAAATTAGCTGTAAGGGGCTATTATGCAAATGAGAGGGGGCTGTCGCTGCCTGGCGCTGGGTTGTCCCCAGGCCCGGCCCCGGCGGCGCAGAGAGGACGGCGGGGATGGAGGGGGCCGCATCGCTGGCCGCGTCCGCCCTGGTGTCCGGGGGCTGCCGGGGAGCGCTGGCTCCTGTCTCTCCTCTCCTGTAGCGCGGAGAAACCCCCCGGGAGCTCGGCCAGGAGCCTGCCGCCGCCAGCGCGCGTCTCCGGCGGGGCAGCCCGCGGCGCCCAGGGCGGCATGGGGAAGCAGAACAGCAAGCTGCGCCCGGAGATGCTCCAGGACCTGCGGGAGAACACCGAGTTCTCTGACCTGGAGCTGCAGGGCTGGTACAAGGGGTTCCTCAAGGACTGTCCCTCCGGCATCCTCAACGTGGAGGAGTTCAAGAAGATCTACGCCAACTTCTTCCCCTACGGCGACGCCTCCAAGTTCGCCGAGCACGTCTTCCGCACCTTCGACACCAACGGCGACGGCACCATCGACTTCCGAGAGTTCATCATTGCCCTGAGCGTCACCTCCCGTGGCAAGCTGGAGCAGAAGCTCATGTGGGCCTTCAGCATGTACGACCTGGACGGCAACGGCTACATCAGCCGGGAGGAGATGCTGGAGATCGTGCAGGTACCCGGCCTCCCTCGCCCTGCTCGCGGCCCTCAGCAGAGCCCGTCGGGTCCCGCCGCGGTGGGATGGTGGCCGGCCCCTCCTTGGACCCCAAATTCCCCAATGGGCTGGGAGTTAATCCCCCCCATTGCTGGTTTGGGTCCGAAACGCCGCCCTGCTCCCCCTGGAGCGAACCCTCGACCCGCTCTGTCCCGCCGCTCTCCGGATGGCACCGGGCTGGCAGCCGCGTGTCCTTCCCGGCGCGGCGGGAGCCGGATCCGCCGGCCGCGAGCCTGCGCTCACCCCCGTCTCCCTCTCCCCCAGGCCATCTACAAAATGGTCTCCTCCGTGATGAAGATGCCCGAAGATGAATCGACTCCAGAGAAACGAACGGAAAAAATCTTCCGCCAGATGGATACTAATAACGACGGTAAATGAGAGGAGATGGAGGGGATTAAGGCAAAGGTCTCATGGCTAAATCCGGGGTCTTAGGAGGAGCTGCTCACATGCTGATTAAATGCCGCGTGTCCGCCGGGGTGGGCTGGGGGGAGCCCGGCAGCCGGGGCTGGAGCAGGGGCTGGGGGGGCCCCCGCGTCCGGGGCCGTCCGGGGCAGCGGGTCCGCGGGGCGCTCGCTCCGGAGCGCTGAGCCCCGCGTCCTCCCCGCAGGGAAGCTGTCGCTGGAGGAGTTCATCAAAGGTGCCAAGAGCGACCCGTCCATCGTGCGCCTGCTGCAGTGCGACCCCAGCGGGGCCGCGCAGCTCTGAGCCCCCCCCCGCGGCCCCCGCCGCGCACCCCGCACCCCCGCACGCATGCACACGCTGCCCCGGCCCCGCGCGCCCTGCCCGGGCCGTGCCGGCGGGGAAGGGGCGCGCGTCCGGTCTTTTAACACCTGCAGAATAAAGTTTGTCTCAGTGCAGCCGCTGGTGGGAAAGGGACCATCAATGCCGAGGGGAAAGTCCAGCTCGGGCCCGTTCTCCCCCCTTGCCGCAGCTGCAGGTGGCCTGAGGCCGCGGGGATGGGCTCGTGCTGCACGGCCGGTGGTGGGCAGCACCCGGGGGATGTGTGTCCACCCAAAAGCCGGGCTGAGGGGAGGCTGGGTGCCTCTGTGGGGCCGTGTGGGTGCTGGGGCACAGCAGGGAGGGTCGGGGCACTGCGGCAGGGACAGAGAACTGAGGACAGGGATTTTTGGCGTAACCTTGTGGCAGCCGAGGGCTGGAGCCAGGGCTGGTGCCGTGGGAGCGGGTCTGGGCCGAGCCCAGGGTGCTGAGCTGGGGCGCTGAGACCAGGCACCTGCGAGCCGCTCGTGGGGCTGCGTGGGGCAGGGGTGAGCCACGAGGGGACGGTGCCAGCGTCTCCTTTTTCCGGTGTATCCTGCGGCAGCAGCGGCCAGGGCAGAGGGTGCTGAGGGAGAGCAGGAGGCAGCGGATGCTGAAGACGATCTGCACCAAGTCGAGCACGAGGGAGAAGGTCCAGAGGGACAGCAAGGAGCTCTGTGGGGACGGGGGGGCATCAGGCCCCCTGCACCCTCCCCGCACGTGTCCTGCTCAGCCTTGGGGCTGGCACAGCTGCTGAGGACTCACATAGACACGGGGGGGGGGGATGGAAGGGGCACTCGTGGGCGGCCTGGATGAAGGTCATGTTGGTGAAGGTGCAGGGGGCCAGCAGCACCTGGCACCAGCTGCCCAGCACGAGCCCGGTGGAGAGGGGCAGCCCCAGCAGGCAGGACAGCGAGCCCAGGCTGCGCCCAGCATCCACGCCGTGTCCGACGTGTGCACACCCTGCGTCCATCCCCATCCACGCCGTGTCCGACGTGTGCACACCCTGCATCCATCCCCATCCACGCCGTGTCCATCCTGCATCCACCCTGTGTCCCCACCGCGTCCACCCCTGCATCCTCCTGTGCACCTGTGCCCTGCGGTACTAGCAGTGCAGAGACAACCAAGTTGGAGACCAAGTACTGCAGGGAGGTGGTGTCCTGGGGGTTGGCCATGAAACAGAGGATGATGCCATGGATGAAGGCCCCAGCGATGAAGTTGAGGTGCCCGATGACAATGAGGATGAGGCCTGTCTTCATGAGGAGCCTTTGGTGGCTGCTGGGGTCGAGGTGGCCGGAGAGGTGGTGAGTACAGGAGAGCTGAGGCATCCCCACGCTGAGGACAGGGATGGGGCTTTGGGGGCAGCCCTGGAGGAGATGCCCCGTCCCAGCAGGGGGTCAGGGCAGGAAGGGACGCCCTGGTGAGACACGACGCAATGCAGTCGTGGCCGCTGGCAGCCCAGGTACGTGACCAGCCCCTTCAGCCGCGGTTTGCCAGGGATGGCCAGGTGGGAGCGGGGCACGGCCACCCTGGAGCTGCTCTCATTCTCTGAGGGTTTGATTTCCCCCTCCTTGCCCTGGCCGGCATGGTGGGCTGGCACCAGCGTCGCTTCCTGTCGGACCAGCTCCCTGAAAAATGCCACCTTCGCCTGCCTCTACGGAGGGGAAGCACAGCCCCGTCCCTGTCCCTGCGCTGTGCCATGCTGTTGTGCCGTGCCAGTGTGCCATGCCATGCCGATGTGCCGTACCATGCCAAGCGGACCTCCGTTCCGTGGTTGGGAGCTCTGCACCCCGTGGGGCAGGCCCACCTAGCCGCATCCTGCACCCAGCCCCATGCGCCATTCCCAGCCCTTACCTGGGAAGCACCGTGTCCACCGCAAGCATCTGCTGCTGCATCAGGGCAGGGTTTCACCCGGTGAAGGGCCTGCCCTGGCCAGGGAGCATCCCTGCTCATCCCGACTCCCACAGCAGGATGGGTGCCGGCTCCGAGCCCTGTGTGGGGCTCCCAGGGTGCTGCCACCCCTACCTCCATGGGGATGCCCATTACAGGAGAGGCCTCGCACCCTGCCAGATCCAAGTCGGGGAGGGACCATCCCCTCAGGGTGGGTTCCTGCCAGCCTGCCCGGGCAGAGCCGAGCATCTTCAGGTACCGGGGATCGACCTGCAGACAGAGGGGAAAGGAGAGGGGTCAGGACTGACATGGACTTTCCCAAAAGGTGACTAAGAGGAGCCTGCTTGGGGCATCCCCAGCTCAGCCCAGTTTGTCCTAGGGGCTGCTTTCAGGGTGGCCCTTCCTCACTCTCAGGAGATCCTTGCTAAGTGATGTTCTGCAAAGTGCATCGCGGGCACGAGGCGCCAACGTTTTAATTACAGGGACAGCAACACCGGTCTGGGCTCCGGGGATTGCTCTAGGAAAGGGCCTGGCTCACGGCCAAAACGCCGTGCCTCTTGCCATGCACGCCGGCCTCTCACCACGCCAGGTGGCTCAGGCAGAGGGCACAAAGACTTTACACTCACCTCTCCCCAAGGTCCCATCCGTAGGCCTCCTCCGATCCCTCACTCACGACGAGCAGGGCTGGCAGCACGTGGTTAGCCCCGTCCTTCCTCTCTTTTAACCTGTGCACAGCCCTGCTGCACAGGGCAGTGCGAGAAGAGACGTTACCGCCCCAGGACAAGGCAGGTCCAGCCATGGTGGCAGCCCTGTCCCTGCCAGGAGAACAAGGCTGTCACCCCCCACTTTCTAGAGGCAAAAGAGGAGATGCAGCCATTTCCCCTAAGCGATGCCGTTGGCTAGGACAGTCATTACAGACACTGGAGCAATGGGCAGAGGCAGCCAGGGAGGGAGAGGGTTTCACCATACATCTTTGGAAAGGATGAGCTGGATGCGAGTCGAATGACAACCAGAGTCTTTATTCAAACAGTCCTTTAGGATGTTTGCAGACATACAGACACACGTACATATTTACACTCTTACACACCTCACAGAGCACTATCAAGCGCTTGAACCAATAAATTAAAACAAAAAGAGGGTGGGGGAAGTTTTTTCTTTTGTCATGTACGAAAGAGCAACTCCCCAAGGCGAGGCTGGGGAGCCAGCTGGAGAACTGCGAACAGAAGCCAACATGGACACAACCCTGCCCCGAAAGATGCAATGACAGCGTGTGTGCTTCTCAGCAGGAAGCCACTTCATACTCTGGCCTCGATGCATTCCAGTTTGACTATTTCCTCTAGCCTGTACCCCTCTGCTTGGGCACAGTGGCTCAGGTGGGCACTTGGGCTCTCGGCACCTCTAGCTTTGGGGGTCTCTGGGCAGGCTGCTGCAGTCTGAGAGTGGGGGGAGTCGCATTCGTCCGAGGTAATGTCTGGTACGTCGTCCGACTGACTGTCGGAGCTCTCCAGGTCGCTCCGTATGCTCTCAGGCTGGGCCAGGGTGATGTCCCAGGTTTTGCTGGCAATGCAGTCCTTTTGCTCACAGCTTTGGTGTTTGCACATCTGCTCCTGCTCACCATCCTCTTCCTCTTCCTCCTCCTCTTCCTCATTCTCTGCCATTTGGGTGTGGACATGCAGAGAATCCTCTGTACTGCTGCCACTGGCCAGCTGGTAGTGACTTGGTTTGGCTTCGATGTCCACCTGGATCTCCATGTTATTGCACTCCCTGCAGAAACAAGCACCACCATGTCACCAGGTACAGTTACTGGGGGACTGGCTAGGGTCACCACCTGGCACTGCACCGCTGTACCAGGAGCACGTTGCACAGACATGAGCAAGATGCTGCTTATCACCCGACGGCATCTGGGGAACAAGAAGATTCCTGCTCTCCTTGAATTCCTCTTAATGACAGCCAAGATGATTATCCCCATACTGTGAGCCAGTAAATGAACTGGGAAAGCACCGGAGAGCCTGTGAGAAGCTGGGAACAGACCTCAAGACTCCTGGACATCAGATCCCTTTCTCAGCCTCTGCATTACATGTGGAGGCTGCTTCCAAACAGTCCCAGTCCTCCTTCTGTGTGAGAAAAAGGATCACTCCACCTGCCAGCTACTAAGAGCAGGCCAGTGCACCTACAATCATCTCACCCCCTACAGCAGCACGTCACAGAGCAGAGATTTTTCCAGGACCCACACCATTCTCCTCACCATTGCATGTCCTACCTGTCCTGGGGGTTGTAGGAGCTGATGATGGAGCCAGCCATGGCTCGAGTGCTGGCGTTGTCACTGATAGCCCCCAAGCTAACTGAGTCTTTGGGGAAAATCTCCTTCTGGACATCTGCCTGCACTTCCAGCCTGCGGGAAAGAAGAGAATTGCTCAGAAATGACTTGGCTGGTCCCTGAGGGCACCAAACAGTCGCTGTTTGCTGTGGGAAGCCAGGTAGCCCTCTGTGCTGGACCAGCTTGGCACCAAGGAGTTTAACTCCAATGGATCTCTTCATTTAGTCTCATTCTTGGCTCCATTTAGGTAAACCCTTTCTGTTTTCCATGACGAAGGTGAAGTTGTGTTTATATTTATGACTCATGCAATTTCTGCGAAGAACAGATTTCCACAGATCTAGCACAGAGTCATGATTATATCCTGGCTGCTAGATCAACACGTGTCTCTAATTACCCAGCAGACTGACTCACAGGCAAGTTTGGAGGAAAACTGTGGTGTAACCTCCTGACTTGGAAAGCAGCAACCCTGCTTGCTATAGGCCACTAGGGAACAGGAAGCATTTAAACCTCTCGGCTGGGATCAGAGGACTGGAAGAACTTTAAGCAGGCCACGCAGGCATCTCTGTGCTGTTCCCAGCATCAGCTTCCCACTTTCAAGGAGCTCAGTAGGAATAGAAACTTGTTTCTACATCTTTGTCCTCTTCGCAAGAAGCAGCCTAACACTGACTCCAGAAGTAGCCTGGTCTGTCACAAACCAAGAAGTGAAAATACTAGGACAGAACAGGATGCCTGAGCACACAGAGGGTCACCCACACTCCCAAACAAATGCCCAAACTAAGCCTGTCCTGTTAGTACGGGCTTTGGGATCCTTTACCCCTTTCTTGCTGTGACTATCAGTTCAGTTACCTGCTGTACTTCCCCTTGCCTCCGGAGAGGACACCACCACTCAGGGTACCGCCCGAGAGGGCGGCGAAGCTGGCTGTCTCACTGTAGTTGCCCTGCATCACGCTGAGCCCATCGGTGGGGCTCCCGCTGGTGCTCAGCACACTGGTCAGCCCCTCAATGCTGCTTTCGCCAATGCTGGGGTTCTTCAGGGCTCGCCAGGCATCAGCCACTGAGGGAAAGAACAGCAAGTGTATCAGAGGAACTGTTCGGCTGTGATGGCACCGGCAGAGCTGCGGATCAGACACCAGGCAGCGTGTTTCTCATCTCAGACTCTCTCCCTGCTTCCAGCAGCCAAAGGAAGAGCTGAGATTTTGCTGCAAGAGCTACACAGCTGATCACCAGCAGAAGACTGAAGTGAATCACTGCTTCTAGCCAAACCCAAGTAAAGACTAAAAAACAGATGTTCAGATTTGGGAAACATAAGGCTCCTACCATTTCATTACAAGAAGCAATGATAGGGTCTTGCTTTATCCCCTTCACCAGTTATCACATTACCTGTGATCGGTCCATCATCTTCATCAAACTCTATCTTCACACCCTTTCCATTGGCCGTGCTAACTCCGCAGCCACCGCCTCGGCACAGAGAGATCGGCACAACACCATACACGTAAGCCAGCATGATGGGGACTCCAATACCTGGAGAAAAGGATGCACTGAATTAAGAGGAGCTTAAGGCTGAGCTGTGCTGGCCAGGCAGAGAGGACACTGGAAAGAGTCCCTGCCCCAAAGTCGTTTTTATGCTGCCTTTAACACAAAAGGATCCTAGAATCCACCAGCAGAGGAACCCTTGGTTTGTACTGCTACAGTGCAGGACGAGGGAACCCCGAGAGCACAGACAGCCTCAGGTGAATCCCCAAGGCATCAGCCACCAAACCAGCCCATGGGTAAGGGAAAGACACGTCAAGGGACTCCACTGCAGGCTGTGGCACGGGTGACCAGTGCTCTAGACAGCCCTTTGCAGGGCTCCAGACCAATTCTAGCACACGAGGCTGTACAGCCTGCATGTGAAATGGAAGGAAGTGGCCAGGAAAGCACAGAGGAGAAGTCTGCAAACTGCCCTTTGGCCACCCCTCACAGGGCTCAGCTAGTCATTTGTCTCTGTGACTACTGGCCCACGGAAGGGAAATGAACAGTACCAACTTACCAACGCTGACCGCAGCAATGACCGGGGAGGCAATGACAGACAAGGTGACACCACCAGTAATGGCCAAGTTCCTCTTGTGCTTAGATGTTTTCTTTCCCTCATACCTACTGTGGATCTGAGGGAAAGAGAAGCACCAGGTGAGAACACAGCCTGGCCAGGAACAAACACCAGCAGAAGATATTAATAAGCTTGTGATTTTACAGCCCTGTCAGCTGCATTAGCCTATGAAGAACCTCACCCTGACCACAGATCTCTTCACAGATCAGATCTGGCAGGTAGCTCTGTGTTTAAGAAAAAGAAGAAGCTACGAACAGAGCACTGACATGCCATTTCCTCCCTCTCATTGCCTCCTTATCAGCACAGACACGCAACATCATGCAGTTCAGGGCAGCTGGAACCAGCCAACAGCCTGGCAGCGGGTCAGCATCAAAACACATCAGTGACTTATGCTAGGCAAGGTGTGATGGCCAGGGTCCAGCCACTGTCCCTTAGAAGCCCTGTCATAGGCTGTGCCAAAAGGGGCCAGGACTCTCCCTGGGTGCTCCTGCTTCAATGTGGAGGCACAATAGTAACATGATATTTATTTGAGAGGACTTCAGTCTGAAGGGCTATCAGCCACCACCTTCCCTCTCCCCGTACAAAGCTCACGAGATAACACAAGCTCTAGAAGAGACAACTGAATTTCAGTTTTATGAAAAGATCCACCCTTCATATCAGGGCTAAATTTCTGGGCAGATGCCTTGGCTACAGAGAATGATGCAAGCAGCACACTCCCTAGTTCCAGTCTTGCACTCTCCAAACTTACCTTTCTTCCGACATACACGGGGATGCCAATGACCATAGCAGGAATGGCAATGCCGGCAATGAGAGAGATGCCTACAGGAGCTCCGATCAATGTGCCCAGCTGCCAGAGAATCTTCTTTTTACGGCTCCATGGCTTTTTGCCCCAGAATGTACAGCCAGAGGGGCTGTAATGGAAGGAGAAAAGTTACATGTTAAAAACGCACAGAACTCCACAATTCCTAAGTGTTCCCAAGAACTCCAAGTTCAACATCCACATAAACAAAAAACAAAACTTAGGAAACGGGTAGGCAACATGCAAAAAAGGTCCCCTCTTCTTCTCCACCAAGATTAATTTGCTCATCAAGGTGATAATCACACGACTGGGACTATGTTTAATATCCAGTATGTTAAGAGCTCTCACATGCAATTTTATCAGGCAATTGAGCCTTTCCTGGTGTGGAAGAGGCTCCTTACTTTAATGCAGGAAGAAAGTTCAAATCTTTAGGTCAGAAAGAAGAAAGTTCTGCTGACTGATTCTGGAGAGGCAAGAGAATGAAAGGCAAGTGCATGCAATCGAACTCCCCCCAACAGCCTTAGAGAAGTGGGTGCTACCACAGCGACAGGAACCCACATGTGTTGCTTTCCTTCCCACCTGAGGTAATGCAGATCTGAGATCTCCTTCATACACAGCCAGCAGAACTCACAGCCACACACTGCGCAGGTCATGTGGTTACAGCTCCCATCGTTCATCTTGATGATATAAGCACTGCAACGCGGACACGGTTTGATGTCATCCGCTATGGGAAGAAAGCAAGGGATTGAGTTGGACTCTGCGTGCTGGGGGTGTCAATAACCGGTGAGGGGGTTCTCATTATGTTGAGAAACCCTTGTCTTCTGTGCAGGCTGATCACCTTCGCTAATCAAAGATGAAGTGGGGATGGATACAACCAGCTGGTTCTGTCTTTAGTTTATCTTCAGAGCAAGAAGATAATACTGAAGAGCCAGATCCTACCAAAGCTATTTGCCTGGACAGCAGAGACTGAGAACAACAGTCATTTTAAAAGCTTATTCTGGGCTTGAATGGGATCTATTTCAGAACATGCTTAAATGTTGGGAACAAGTTATACCTGCCCTGCGCTAGCCAAGACAACAGTGTCAGCAAGAACCATTATTAAATTGCTCCACTAAGGTGATTCACGGGCCAAGAATGACAGAACAATTGGGAGAACAAGGCCTCAGAAAAACTCTGAACCTGGCCTTCAAAAGCAGCCTACAGCAGGGGGAAATGAGCCTGCAGCCGCACGCGAGAGTCTGGTGCACATGCTGCGTAGACCCCAATTTGCTGCTGGCAGAATAGGAAAAAGGGTCCTTCATCTCTTCTTTAATTCAAGTGTCATCTGATCACAGTTATGCAATGGCTGTCTGTGCAGTCCAGGGCTTTGTTGGCAGAGTCTATAACCCTCGACAATATGAAATCCAGCTGCTGAGAGACCAGCTCGCACCTTATTAACCATTGCATTGAATTCAGCGAGGACGGGGTGGGGAAAAACCACTGTCTCAAGAATCTCCCTTCCAGTGGCTAAGCTCTAAGCCCTCCCTGGCAGGGATCTCCTTTGACAGGGTGAAAAGCTCAGAGACTACTTTTTCGCTTGCTGGTTTGTAGCACAGCCTATGGCAGTGTCTATGCTGTCTGTTATCAGGGCCCTCTAACAGAGGCACGTTGAACCTTGATGTACAGCTGAGCCACCTTTGAACTGCTCACGGTAGCTGCTTTCTGAGTAAGCATATTAACATCTTCATTCCTGACATGCAGGAGAAGTAATATGTTTTATTTGGGGGTGGGGAGGGACTTTATGAAATGGCCTTACTGCCCACTTCCAAAATAATTCAGCTATTTTTAAAGAATGTCAAGTCAGTAGACACAGCAGCTCCTACCAGGCAGTGTAGGAGTCTGTGGGCTGGCACTTTTCCTGCAGCTGACATTACTAACACCTACCAGCGCATGGAGCAAGGCTCCCCACACTGGGCGAGGCTACTTTTGCCTGCTGCAGCAGGCAGACTTGGAGTTGAAGTTGCAAGGGTTAAAAGTGCCTATTTGTTCAAAGTTTAGATCAGCAAGAAACGAGAACATCTGAGATCAAAACAGCCACAAGCATAGCTGGGGCGGATGAGGAGAGACTGAGTGCTGAGGAAGGACTCAAATGCACGTCGCCACCTATAACTGTTCTGTTTCACATTCTGACTTCTTGTAGGAGCCCACCAGATTTGCTCTCTTACACGTGAGAAGGGGAAATGACTCTCAGCTTCACAGCTGTTCTCACCCACTGCTGCTGGAGACCCTCATGTGTGCCACATGGCAGTGTTCCCCACAGGGCACTGACACCTCCCTCCTTTGATCGGAGGAAGCTCTGCACAACAGGTGGCTCTTTCTCAGCTTTGCAGGCATAAAACTGCAGCTCTGAGTAACCAGAAATGCAGGAATCCATACCCGGCCCAGATTCCTGTCCGTAACTGAGGCCTGATGTGTGCTTGGTCCGTACTCGGAGCGTCTGTGCCCTTTGCTGGCGGGCCATATCGCAGGTCTGGTTGGGATGCCATATCTGTTTGCAGTGGTAGCAGAACTCTGTCTGGCAACCGTCCCTCTCGCAGGTCAGCTTGGGGCAGCTGGCACAACCATAGGCGATAACTGCATAACTGGAGAAAGAAGACACCAGATGAATTAGCAAAAACCAGAAAGTTATCTTAGGAACACACAACTCTATGCACAAGGGTCATCAGCTGCCAGTACCATCAAGAACCACTGATGGACAACCAGACTCTCAC
This sequence comes from Apteryx mantelli, assembly GCF_036417845.1. NCBI lineage: Eukaryota > Metazoa > Chordata > Aves > Apterygiformes > Apterygidae > Apteryx > Apteryx mantelli. The sequence goes on along the minus strand of NC_090004.1, from coordinate 5,992,075 downwards.
TCCAGATGTACCTGAATTTCAGCAAGAGGTCATGGCCCACGCACCCCTTCCAAACCCTGCAGCATTTTCAGGAGAGTTGTGTTATTTTTTGACAAATTACACATATAGCCCCAGAGCAGGTTTTATTAAGACCAGCAGCCTGATGAAGGCACTGCATATTGCTGATGTTCTTAGCAAAAGTAGATGCCTGTGACAATACCCTTGCCATCCGTTTTGGCAGAGCTGCCTCTGGCACTGGTTTGCTTCCAATGCCAGACCACAATCCACCTGACCTGTTGGGCAATCCTACAATGGACTTGCAAGATACACAAACAAAAACGCAGTTCTTCTCTCCAGCCTCAGGTGAGGCTAAGGTTATTCCCCCAAGCCACAGACCAGCGATCCCTTTAATTCAATCTGCCTAGAGGCAGCAAGCGAGGCTATCACTTTCTGAGCTGTTCTATTTAAGCCAGCTGTTTCAACAGTCTCCTGCAATGAGTTTCACAGGCTAGACGGGATGATACTCGCTTTTACCCTCCGGAGGCTGCAGCAATACGGTACCAAGGGGCAGGTCAGCCAGAGCAGCCAGCCAGCCTGCCTCTTCCATCTCAGCATTTCTGATCGCTGTCTCTATAGCGGCCTACACTCCAGATAAATTCTCGCTTTCTCCAGCCCTGTGTCTTTCACTGCAGGCCCTGAAATTAAGTAGTGCTAATTAAGTTACTTGGGGCAGATACCTTTTATACAGACAGCTTACGATATTGAATTCTCCCCTCAGTAACTGCTGGGAGTTCTCACTGTCAATTCACACAGACTAGATTTGTCTTGCCCGGTTTGCCATGCTAACAGCCTGCTCTTCCAGCCGGTTCAGGCTCACGCTTCTCTTTGCAAGCACCGGTGGCTAAACACACACACCCCAGTTCCTGAGGAAAGTCAGGCCTACGGAGGGATGAAACATGGCCCAGAGGGGGCCTAGGAAAGCTGAAGTGGTGCTGGATGCTTCCATCAACCGAATGATTCTAAACAAATGAAACAAGGGGAGTTTCAGTATGCACCTATTTCAAGATGCAAGTTCTTGTTGATTTCCACAGAATTTCCTTTTTTTAAGAATAGTGAAAAAAAAGCTCCGCTTCTGGATTAAGGCCAAACTTAAGTAAAAAGAACTGAAAGTGCAAGAAGTAAGAGAAGGAAGGCAGGGTCAGAATGTTAAACTGCCTCACTTTTTCTGATAGTACTGTTACGTCTCCAAGGAAATGCGCACGCAGAAGCCTAAATAGCACCACCAAGCACCGCTATAAGAAAGACGACTCACAGTCATCTAGGATGGGGTCGTTGCCACTGGCAGGGGCTGAATAGAGCAATTCCAGAAGCACCTTCTGGTTCTGTGACATCAGGACAACAAAGGGTATTTTTGTTGACCACCTTTAGCATTTCTGTTACAGGTCAGAGGAGAATAACTCCTTTTTAAGGTTTTATATTTAGAGCTTGTGTAGCTCTAGTTGTATTGCCTCTTCTCAGAGGCAGCAGCGTGAGAACCGCTGAATGTGTCATACCACAATGATTCATATCCCGTGGGAGTTTGAGCAACTTCATCCTGCCTGGGTACAACATAATTGCCAAAGAAACAATGTCCCTGCGCCGAGCGGCACAACCACAGGGTCTCCGCATGCACCAACAGCTGCATGCTCCTTGCATGTGAAGCCAGTGTTGGAGGAGAGACGGGATATAGACATCCCGGGGAGGGACAAACTCAAACCCTTATTGACTCCTACGCATGTTGTTTAGTGAAGATCCAGCTAAGCATCCTCACCTTGCCACTGTGATGCAGCCACAGACCTACCCTCGGCAAAAAAGCTCCACCTGACCAGCTGTTTTATGACACACGGCTATTTCAAATCGTATTAACAATGGGTCAGGAATGGTTCAGCATAATATATTAAGCAACTTCATGTTCTTAATTAATCCTCAATAGAGACTTTGGGCTTTTCTAGCCAGCTCAAGCAACTCTTAAGAGAAATGAAAATCCTCATCATTTATATTTTATTCCTGGAGCTGAAATGACAAATACCAAGAGCAAGCCCACAAGTGCATGGAAAAATCTACACGCCTTTCCACTATAAGGGGAAGAAATAACACATCTCTGAATTCAAGGTCAACTAGAAAAAAGCTGTTCACATGATGTGTCTAGAATTAGCCAGTGCGGGACTGGAACAGTTCACACATGCCTCCATCTTCACCTGGCCTCTGACACATGGCTTCATCGAACGGCTACTTCCTGGCTCAACCCCAACTGTGACCAAAGGAAATTCTGACTTTTCCCCACACAGCAATATGACAGCGAGTGTCTTCCCCAGACCCCAGCAGGGCCGAGGAATGGCAGAGCACTGCTTCCAGCCCCCTCTACTCGGACAGCCGAGAGTTGCCCACTGCCCCTCCTCCTGTTGCTCCAAGGGAGTCAGAGCCTCATCACGGCTGCCTTCAGCCTCATTCACTGAGCTCAGCCTACACGATTCGCTTTGTTTAAAGGTTCTGTTATTCTCTCGAGCCTCTTGGAGAGATACAGCGTGACATACATCAGGCAGCAATATCAGCTGATTGTAGCAAGAAAAAAAAAAAACCCAAAACATGGAAAATGATTCATATTAGGATTGATGGTGCATCAATTGACCAGTGTTTCCATGGCAACACGCTCCAGTGTCGGTATTCCTCCTCCCCAAGCAGCACAGTGAAGCTCTTTCATTTAGGAAAGACTGCAGTGCATGTGGAAGGCACAGGATGCTGCATGCCACACGCCTGGGGTTTCGCCCGCCGTCCACCAGAAGCCCCTCGCTGCCGTTGGAGCTGCGCTCCCCAGCTCCGAAGCGGTGCAGGGACGCCCAGCAGAACCGCTGAGCACCGGCACACCCCAGCCCTAGCGCTCCCGATCCGGCTTGGTCCTCTGCCACTTCTACAGAGGGAAAGCCCGCTCTAAATAATTCATGCTCTGACTTTACATAAGCACAACTAAACAAGATCGCTGGGAAGAATGAAAAGGGAGATTAATTTCTCCCGCTGCCGGAGGGCTGACTCCAGCAGCCTTTGTTCGAGCGCTGCCGGCATACTGATGGTACCGGTCCGCAGCAACCCACCAGAGCTGCCCAGTTACCAACAGCCAGGATCGCTTCTTGGCTCCTGCCGGGCGGCTCAGAGGAGGATGCCCGCGTACGTCCACCGGCTCGCCTCGCTAACAGGCTAACAAGAGAGGATGCTTCGGATTGCACAAAGAGCCGTATGTGACACCGTCTGCCCAAAGCCACCAAAGCAGCGGCTGTATCAGACTCATGCTGGGTTGCTCTCAAAGAGGCAACGCCCTCTGGGCCGTGCTGGGGCCAGCTTCTCCCACCTAGGCAATCTCAGCTGCATAGGTGACATTTACACCTTACCCTGAACACAGATAAATATCACAGTAGCCAAAGAGCAGAAATTCAGTAAACAGTAACCAGATTTTCTCCAGCTGATTAACAGAGCAGAAAACGGAGGCATTCCTCTGGCATTACTCTGTGGGCAGCATAACCTGCTCTATCTCCCTGATCTTACACCCCCAGCACTATCAAAACATCAAGATCTAGCACGTGATTTTGTTTCAGAAACTAACCTAGCTGTTGTTCATTATTAACATTGCCTTCTACAGAAACAAGTCCTTATACAGCAGTGCTCAGGGGCTGTGAAATGGGTAACCTGAGACAGGTTAACTGATTTGCATAGGCAGGCTATTACAACGCTCTGATTAAATCTTCACAATCCTCCCACCACGCTTTCCACTCTGACTACTAGGTCGGACTTTCCTTTAGCGTTCGTACTACCCAGCACCGCAATTTAAGCTTTCTGTATTCTTGCTGAACTTTGCAGCGCTGTCTCTAAGTGTTTCAAGCAAACCCCTTTTCCAAGCAGCTTTCGCTTATGTGCAAAGAGAAACCTAACAGAGCTCAGTTAGAGGAAAAGAAAAGAGAAAATGAAAGCAAAGAGCAGATAACTACAGAGTCATCAGGCTTGGGTGGACTGACTTCTGGACAGACAGACATTTCCTCACTTAGGCAATGGATAGTGAGTCAACATCATTCCTCCATGTGCCATGTATTCACATCCTCGCTAGGAAAAAGTGACTGCTTACGTTTCTTTCCCCAGACGGGAAAACTGCAGGGAGTCCCTACGCACCGACTGCCTCAGCCCGCAGCGACACGCGCAGCCAGGGCAACCCCACGCTCCCCGTTTGGCAGGAAAAGCTCGCTTTTAAACTGGGGCAACGAGGGCTCAGCTAAAACTCCCTTCAAGCCCCTTTACAGCTGCCTTGCCCGCACTTCCACAATGCCCAAAGCCAAATCCTGGAGCTGAAGAGCGACATTTTGGTCCCGAAGGCCCATGTCTTAGCGTCCCGAAGAGGCTGCTGGCTGCCTGTCAGCGAGAGCCTGCAATTAGGGCTTTTGGCTGGACTCTGCGCCAGCAGAAGCGCGCCTCAGCGGCGGCAGCCCACCGGGGCCTCGCCCTCCCCGAGGGGCCCCGGGACTCACCCGCAGTCGGGGGCCGGGCACCAGCGGCAGTCGGGGTCGGCGGCGAGGCAGCGGCGCAGCATGAACTCCTCGTACTTGGCGACGAGGTGCGGGGAGTCGCGGAGCAGGCGGCGGATGTCGGCGGGGTTGAGGCGCTCGCTGCACTCGGGGCAGCAGATGTTGACGCGGGACTCGGTGATCTCGATGCGCAGGTACTGCCGCAGGCAGGCGCCGCACGACCGGTGCGGGCACGACAGCAGCCGCGGCGCGTTCTCGGCCGGCTGCCGCACCAGGCACAGCGGGCACTCCAGCTCCTCCTCGCCGCCCGCCTCCGGGGCCGCCGCCGGCTCCTCGGGGGGCGGCGGCGGCGGCGGCGGCGGCGGCGGCGGGGCCGGCGGGGCCGGCGGGGCGGCGGGCGGCGGCGGCGGAGCGGCGGGCGGCGGCTCGGCCTTGGCCCGGCGGCGGCCGCCCGCGGCGGAGGCGGCGGCGGCGGAGAAGACGCTCTGGAAGGAGAGGCGGCGGCGGCGGCCCGGCTTGGGGCACTTGGCGGCGGCCGAGTGGATGGAGGAGGAGCGCGGCGACTCGGAGTCCCGCTCGGAGCCCATGGTCGCGCCGGGGCCGGGGCCGGGGTCGGGGCGGCGTGGGCGCCGGTTGCCAGGCGACGGCGTCCGCTGGCGGCGGGGGTCCGGGCGCCGCCGGCGCCGCGCGACGCGGGGTTCCGGGCGCGAAGCGGGTTCCGGGGCGCCGCGTCCCGCCGGGCGCTGCCTCTGCCGCGCTGCAACGACAGCGACCCCCGGACCCGAGTGAGTGCGGCACCGCCCCCCCGCCGCGCGCCCGCCCACTGCGCACGCGCCAGGCCCCGCCCAAGGCCCCGCCCCCGGCCCCGCCCCGCCGCCGCGTGACGGGCCGCGGCCGCCCGCGCCGCCATTTTGCCACGGGCGGCGCCCGCGAGCCGGCCTGAGGCGACGGGCGGCGGCCGCCCCAGCCCCGCGGCACCGGCGGCTCCTCGCGCTGCCCGAGGCGGCCCCGAAGCGCCGCAGCGGCGCGGGATGAGGCGGCCCCTCCCTGCGTCCCGCGGCCCGGCCGCCCTCGGGGCCTGCCGGTGGGCCGCGGCCTTGCCAGCGCCGCCGGGCGCTCCAGGCCCCCCGCGCAGCCGGCGCCCGCCCCGCCCCGAGGGGGCCCGGGCTGCTAACGGTGAGTCGCAAGGGAGCGAGCGGCGCCCCGGGGCGACCCCTCGGGGTTTAGCGTGCGTCTCGGCCCAGGCGAGACGCTGGAGCTGGGGTCCCTAATCGTAGCTGCTCCCTTTGAATCCATCCTGGGGCCTCCCGCCCTTCCCTGCGTGGCCTCCTTGTAAGGAATCGCGCAGGCGTTTACCCGTCCAGTAGCTCTTCCCTGAAGGCAGAGCTGAGCCTGTAATCTCTGCCGTATGGAAGCACTGGAGTTACAACCCGTATTTGTGCTGCAGCAATGCACAGATGAAAGAGCCTCCGCTTCCTTTCAAGGTTGGGAGCGGGTTCCCCGGTGCCCGCAGGGGTCTGCCAACCCTGTCTCCCGCTCGAGAGCAGATAAGCTCTCGATGCTGTCTCTTCCTATGCTGGTGAGGCGAAGCAGAAAGATCTGCTGTGTCTATGAAGTGCGTGTTAAATCAGGCACAGAAGGGTCTGCTTTCCTTGTAGACTGTCAGGTTCTAACTGGGTGGACTGTAGTTACTCATGAGACAAGAAAATGCAGCTTCATCAGTGTCTTCCAGCTACTGCCACCCCTGAAATCATTCCTCTCAGTAAAACCTATTTGCATAGTGATTACCAGGCTCCTTCCCTGCTGCAGAGGGCCTTGCTCACTGCCTCTGGGATGAAGAACAAGGTTTAGTGAACCAAACCCAGGCTATGAGTCAAAAGCACCTGCGTTTCAATACTCCTGCTGCCTGACTAGCTGCAGGCAAAGACCTTGTACCTGTCTGTACGGCAGAGATAATGATGACGCTTCCCCATTTGATGGATGAATGAAGGTGCAGGGGGCATATATCACCTGCATAAGAGCATGCAGATGAAGCCTCCTCCCCTCCTATTACTCTTCCAGCTCTCTTATTACTTTCCCCATGCTTTTCTTAATTAATTCTGTGCCTGTCATATGCCCTTGCTTAGTGGTAATCCCAGGCTGCCTGCTGCGCCCAAGTCTGTCTCTAGAGTTTATGTTCCTCAACCATTTGCCCCTTCCCCCTCACCTCTGCTATGCTCTGGCATTCCTGCCACAAGACACATGGCTTTGGCCCAGCTAGAAGCTTTGGACCGCATTTAAAATTGGCCTCAGACTGCTCAGTTCCTGCCTGGGATCAAGAACCCTGTTATTAGCAACCTAATTTAGCAAGAGAGCCAAACAGTTCTGCTCCAAGAGAGACAGTGATATTACCAGGGTGTCTGTGGAGCACTTTGCCCCTAAGCAATGGGAATTATTGAGCTCTGGTACCTAGCAGACTGCCAGGTCATAATAACTTGTCATGGTTAGGAATGAAGATTCTTAGTATTTCTGTGACGCTTCTGATGTGAAGCCCCCAGAATGCACCGATGTGTGAAAGGATGTTCTAGTGAACGAAGGCCAGAGAAAGAAAGGAGAGATGTTATACTGGTGTAAAATGAGATTATAGTGAAAGTAGCTGTTCCTATCTGAGGCAGGCCAGGTATGAGGCATCTTTAAATGGCTGTTGCTACCCGTCTGTAGCAAAGGCTGTCTTGGTTTGATGATTTCACTAGAAAAATCACACTCCTGACTGAAATAGAGAAACCTGAACAGGACTTGTGTGTGGGACGGATCTCCCAGACTGTGCTCTGACAGCTCAGCCCTGTGTCCTTTGCAGTACAAGAGCACAGACTGTAACTAATTGTGGGAAGGTTTCATCTCAAAAGCTAATGCGAGACAGGCCTGAATTACCAGTAGTGCAGACAAACAGAGAGACAGAGAGCAAAACCATCTGGAGTCCCTGGGAAATGCATCAGCTTGTAACGTGCTGACGGGGCAGAAACGACTCTTCATTCCCTTATATGAGGAATCAGGGTACAGACAGGGCTGGGAGAGGCCAGGGTAAATCTGAAGGGCTCACACAGACTTCAGAACCATTTTCTGCCTTCCCAGCTCCCAAGCTGTTTAGATCTTTTGCCAGTCTTTGCACAGCTGAGTGAATTTAGTACTTTTCTGGTTCTGGTGGGTGCAGGTTTCTTCTAACTACTGTGACCCTGCAGTGGTCCAGACATACCATATACTCAAAAACAAGTTCTCCACAGCTGAGATGTTTCTCTGTGGAGAGTTTCCATAGCTCTTGCCAGGAGCAGAGGCTCCTGCTCAGCACGTTTCTGATCAGGGAGCAGTTTGAACATGGTGGTTTGTTTTGATTCAAACTGAAAAAAAACAACCAAAACCTGAGGCTGGGAAGGAGAGCACACACGGAAGTGTGCTGCCAGGAAGGAGGGGGAAGTGACTGATTGGAAAGTCGCTGGATTGGGAGTGAGATCAGATTAGCTGCTCCCTGGGGCTGCAGGGAAATTGTCACCAGTCTGACCGTTGACTGAGGGACATTTGAAAAGATAAAAAAAAAAAAACGGAGATTTCAAACGCTTTGTTGAACCACTCAGCAAATCCCAACTCCAGTAGGCAAATCTGCTCTTGCTTACACTGGCGGAAAGCTGGAACGCTGCTGACTTCTGACCCCACTGCTTAGAGCAGGATTTGGCACAGGCGACTTTTAAAGCTGCCTGAAAGTGCTGTATCTTCCAGGAAGGCTTCCAGCAGCAATGCAGGGAATGCTTTGTCCAGGCACCAGTTGCAGCCAACACACACTGTCTGGTGCCTTTCTTTGTCTGGATAAGAGAAACCGGGGAGGTTGGGCTGGGCTGAACCTGCCTTTGGGAAGCACAGTGCCACTTTCCAGGGAACTGCCCAAGCCACCCACACCTCAAAAGCCCCTGCGAAGCAGAGTGAAAGGTCTGTGTCCGGCTTCAAGGAGGAAGAGCCTCTGGTGACGTAATGAAAACTCCCCTTTGTAATTCAGAGAGTGAAAGCAGAGGCTGGCTGCCGGGAAGGGATTGCAAAACTCTGCTCTCAGGCTAGGAGCATTTGCATGGAGGGAGTGGGGTGTGCCATAGCTGGGAATATTGCTGCGGTGTGGCACTGGCAGATAGGCGCGCCGACTTTGGTTTGTGGCTGATAAAATAGAAACTCCAGCTCCTGCCACATCCCCATCACCCCTGCTTTCCTGATTACCCAGATATCACAGGTATGGTAAATAGCTGCCTGGTGCTCTCATCCTTGGCCTGAAGGACACGGAGGGATGTTGAAAGAGCTATTTCAGGGCACACAAAGATTCAATCTGCCTGAAACCTCCAGGTCATTCTGGCACTGAAGTGTGAACCCCTCCCTGGAGCAGACTGTTTTCTCTAGAACTGCGTAGGTCTTCTCAGGGTTTCTCCCTCCTTACCCAAGCAGGGATGGGCAGTTATTCATGGGTCACAGAGTGCATTGTGGAACAGATGGATTTTAGAGAAAATCCAGCTCATGTTGCTGATTTCTGAAATAGCCACAGACAAGGTAAAATGAGGGAAAGAGGGGAATAGCTTTAAACTGGGAGCTTGGACTGAGGAATTCTTCCTTCTTGCCAGACGGGGTACCCCGGGATGACTCAATTCCAGTCTATCTGGGCAGGTTGAAATCTTGACCCTGCTTGGGTGAGACAGCTGGTGCTGTTAAAGGCATCTAGATGCATCGGGATTCACCAGTGCCAAAATGCAGGTGACAGGTCAAAGGGCTGTCTCCTGAGGACCCAGTCATGGGGTACAGGTACAGCCAGGTACACGCTGTGACACCCTGCAGACAAACCTGAGAGGTTGCTGTCATCTCAGGCTCTAGAAGATGGCAAAAGCATGCCACAGACCCAAGTAGCACAAAGGCAGTTTTAAACCTGTCAGAGATGCGGTGGGGGCATCTCCTTCAGGCTCCCTGCTCTGAACAGCTGTGCCAAGAACACGTTGGCCTCCCCAATTCCTCCTCTGTTCTCCCATGTGCAAAGTAGGGTTGGCAGTCTTGGTCTGTTGAGAGGGGTTCAGCAAAGCTTAGCCATGAGAGCTTTGAGATCTGTGGTAAGGGATGCTTTGCATACACGAGGTAGCAGCTGTGTTTTCGAGAACTAAAGCTCATTGGGGTCATTTTCTGCAGAGCCCTGGGGAAATACTGGTTTGTAATGACATGCCCTCTGATCATTTCTCAGGTGGAAATGTCATTAACGGCCATTCATTTTTCTCCAGGGAAGTCACCAGCGGCTGGAGAGAGATCTCCCCAGTGTGCAACTCTGCGCACACTTTCAGGGTTGATCTAGTTAGTTCGTGTTCTGTTTGCTTCTTGTGGTCCCATGAGATATGTACAGGAGAGGAAGAGATGGTTCTGCTTTATTCCCTTTTTCTCTGCTGGATTTAACAAGGATTGACATTCTTTTAAATGAACAAAAGGCAGGAGATGGGAGCCCTGGGATCAGAAATTCAAGGCTCTTCCAAGAGGATTGTTCTGCTTTACTTTGTGGTTACACCTCCTCTCCCCTCCATCTCCCCATCCCACTCTGCTCCCTCCTAACACCCACACACAGAGCACAGTGATCTTCCCACTTGCTCCTATGACTTTCCGTGGAATATGCTGTCATGTGAAATCCTGGGAGAGACTTGCCACCTGGAGCGCCGTGAAGGCATTGTATGTCCTTTGCAAAACAGGCTTGCAGACAGAGGAATGCTGTACTCCCCCTCCTCGAAATCCTGAACGCTCTCACGGGTGGGGATGGGGGGAGCAGGGAATCATCTCATAAGCTTGGGAGCCACCTACGCATATTGCAAGTCTTGTCAGCAGCTGATAAAAGAGGTGGGAAGTGGGGAGATTTTGAGGGGGAAGAACTTAGAGGCTCAAATGCTTATGTAGTCCACCATCCTGTTTCCCCTCAGGTCTCAGCCAGCCAGGTGGGCCATGGGCTTGGCACCATTGCTGATACGCATGGAAAGGAGAACCTGAAAAGGGACTCGGAGATAATTACCGTCTACTTCAGCAATGACGTAAAGGTAGGGAGTGTTAACCAACTACTTATAATAGTAATCTGACATGCTTTTCCCTTCTACAAAAGAAGCATTTCCTTCTGTTATAAAAGTACAGGCTGTTCTGATTTGTTTGTACATCTGCTGTCCTGCACATTCACTGTACAGCTTTGGGGATAGAAGTAACAATGATCCCCACTCTCGATTCACTCTTACTGGTGACCTGCTGTCCCTAGTCATGTGGGATTTATAACTGAGAAGGTTTAGCACAGTAGGGTGCTGCCATCAGGAAAGTGCTGGTCTGATCCTTTCAATAAGAGGGAGCAGCCAGACTCCGTCCTCACCCGAGCTCTTAAACAGACAATTATGTGTTTGGTGTTGGCATAAACACAGGCAAATTAGTCACTGGAGAAAACCTCGGTGCCTGTGACAGCTGGTTGTGGCTAGAAGAAGATGGGGGTGACAAACACCTCTGACAGCTGGAGGCAGCTGCCTGTCCAGGGCACACTGTGTGCCAGGACGGTGGTGGTCAGGCACTCATTGGGGAGAGCCAGGTGCCACCAGCAAGCACAAGAGAGACAGAGATGGTGTGTCAGTGCAGGAGTCTAGTGCCAGCTCTGGAAGCTCTCCTCTCTCCTGGATGGCAGCTGTTGTTCAGGGCACTCAGCATCTTTCAGGATGTGACCACACGTGGCCACAGGAGAGGCAGTAAGGCTCAACATGAAATCTTCAGGAGGACCATTCATGAAGGACTGGGGAAGGGTTTGGTCTGCCCTCGGACAGCAGACGCTGAGAAGCTACAGCACTGGTACAGAGCTTGACTTCCACAATGAGAACAGTGAAGCACTGGCCTGATTTCCAGGAAAGGAGAACAGTGTGTTGCAGAGGAGGCACTGAAAGACCCAAGGCTTCTGCCTCAGCGTTCTGTCTCGTTCCTGCAGACATGTGGATGCTTGGCAGTTCAGAAGGCTGAACTGGAGGCTGGCCCCCTGCCGGCACAGGGCAGGAAACTGTGGGCTTCTCCTGCACAGAGACTGTCAGTGTGTAGACCACAAACGCTCTTCCTGCCTCTGCTGAAGGTCCCTGCATGGCTCAGTGTCTGTCTCCCTATGGCGCTGACGTTTGCGGGGGGAGTGTGGCAGCCAGAGCTAGATGGGAAGGGTTGGTGCTAGGCTCCCGCTCTAGTGCCCAGACCCGAGTAGAGACACTGGCAGCTCTTCAGCAGCCTCTCAAAACCTCGCAGCATCTCTGATATCCTTTCCAGCCAGCACATCCTACAAACACAGGTGGGGCTGGGCACACCGCACGTTTCCTCCACCTGGCCCACCCATTTCCTATCTTCTGCAGGCATGACAACTAGTGGGTTAATCCTGCAGGCCATAAACTAAGCTGTATTAGCAGGCACCATCTGTCCTTTTTCATTTGCTGATGCACGACCTATTTTGCTGTGTAGTGGAGCAGGCGCCGCAATTCTGGGGCTTGCATTTTGCAGCGTCCCTGCTGCCTTGGTAGAATCCACTCCTTGCAGTGACCTGCTAATGGGAGAAGGTCCCATCAGACTGAGCACCAGGGACCTCCTCTCATGGGCAGGTGTTGGCTGAAGGCAGGCCCTAGGGCCACTTGGCTGCAAAGGAGGTTTGAGCCCTGATCCCACAAAGCACCACTTAACACCTGGTAAGAGAAAGGGTCTTAGGGGGACGAGAATATGGCTCGCCCTAGCAGGGCCTCTCCTTACAGGGAGCCCTTTTGGCCATGGCCATGGGAAGGTCACTGTGAAATAGCGCCCTCCGAGAGCCACCACCCAACCTTCGTAGCCTGTGCTGGCAACAATGAAAGGGAAGGAACAAAAGCAAAAATCACTGTTCTCTTGGCAGGGGAAAATACATACCCACACTCCTTCACCCACCAGGAGGTCCCTGCCCTCCTGGGAAGAGACCTGAACCCCTCAAGTCTCTTCAGGACCATCCAGGTGAACATTAGCACCAGGCTCAAACCCTGCTGTCTGCTCCTGAGGACACAGGTATAGTACTTCTTTCCCCTGAGTCACAACCCTGCGCTGCTGTCTCAGAGGCAAACAGTTTCCAAAACAAGCACGCCTCAGCATCTCCTGAAGTCCCATAACACAGAGATCATTCTCATACCCAAAGTGGGGTTCATGGGAACCAGTCACGTGGTGTACTCAGCACTCCAGGTCACGCTGCTCTCGCTGCAGGTTATTGCTGTGCTTTACAGAAACAAGCTGAGCAGCGATAATCACAAAAGAACAGGGAAAGACAGGAAGAGAATTCTTTCCTGATCTCTCTAAGGGGATCTGGTCATGTCTCGGAGCAATCTGGCAACCCTTATCTTGGTGCAGAAGTACAAACATTATTAAAGGTCATAAAACCATCAGGATATTTTCAAATCCAGTTATAATATTTGACTCAACAAACTGTCAAAGCAATTCCAAAGGTTAACTCCTTGCTGCATGAAGTAGCATTTCCTCCTGAATTTACCAACTATTTAACTCAACACTGGGGGCAGGAATTTTCCCAGACCTAATGTAAAGAGTGAGGGAATTTTGTCTTCAAGTGCAGTTAGGAGTCAGGAAGGGAACTGAGCACAGGGGAGCTTGGTGCTAACACGCTCATCTGTCAATTAGAACAAGGGCTCTTGCCTGCTCGCTGACTTCTGCCTGGGGTCCCAAAACCAGCTTCCTGCCTCACCACCCAGCAAAAGTGGAAGAGAGAGTGAAAGGAGTTATTCAGACTGACACCTCAGCGTTAGCCAAACAACTTCTTTCTGAGTTAGCTCAGCTGCGCCATTTGGGCTTTCCAGTGGAACAGCCAACCTGATGAATAGGATGTGGCCTGAATCCACCTACTTCTGTGCCGTCAGTGTCCTCTGAGTAGCCAACACTGGCTGCTAAAAAAGACAGTGCAAGTAGGCTGACATGGAGTAATTTCCCTTTCTTGCTAGATCTGCTCCTTTCTCTCAGACACTGGCTTAAGCTTTGAGCTCTGGGGTCTACTACCCTGCTGAAGCTGTAATCAACAGTAACTCCTGTACAATCTTGCTGTCTACAGAAATGCTTGATTCCTTTGTGAATCTTGCTAAGCTTTGAATATCCACGGCTTCCAGTAGCCATAAGTCCTGCTGCCTCATTGCTGCCGTTGTTAAGCTCTGTCCAGTGTTCTCTTGTCCGTACTGTGGTCACACGCTCAGGGATTGCTAAGCTAGCATCAGATGTAACAAGAAATAATGAATTTCCTGAAAGCTGCCATGATAGTGTACCCACAGCTCTCCTGTGAGGTGTGATCTTCCTCACGCACTGTGAAGAGAGAGGATGGTAGCTGGTGTAAGAGAATGTCTGTGTTGCTAAGAATGACTTGCTTGCAGACTGACAGCTTGGGAAATAAATCCCGACAGCAGGACTGATCCCAGCATTTCTTATTTCTTTCTCTGTGCTTTGGGACGAGAATTGGCTGAAGAATTTTACTGATCTAAGGCCAAAGAATAAACGGTCTCCCCTCACAGGCCAGATCCACAGGCCTCTCCTATGCGCCATGTGAGGATCAAAACAGAGAAGAAAGGGAGCAGAGAAGGGCAGTGCTTGGACAAGACTAGAATGTACCCAGATCTGCAACAGTAAGGAGGAGGGAAGAGGAAGAAACGGCCCATGCGGTCAGCCCTGGAAAGGGCAGTTCCTGCCGAGAAATGGCTGGGGAATGTTCCCATTTTCATAACCAGCAACAGCTGTGAAAAGGGGAAAGAAGAGCGATTCTGGAACCCACCAGCAGCACCTCCCGTCTGCAGCCAGGATGGGGAAAGCAACACAGGGCTCCCAGCGTACACTCCTCTGGCCCCACAGCAGGAAAACATGTCTCATTTTCCAGAGGGCTGAGCCAGCATTTACCAGGTGGGAAATGTATGAGCTTCTCACTTAGAAAATCAGCTTGATCAGGGTCCCCCTGTCTCATGCATGTTATTTCCCCAGCCTGACACTTGGCTGCCAAGCCCCTGCCCTGAGCCCAGTTCAGTCCAGAGCTGCTCCCTTGGGAGCCCTGTGCTCTGTCCTCTGCTGTCACTCTGCGGCAGAACGGGGTGGGCAGGGGGAGAGTGAAGCTGTAGTTTGGAGCATCCTTTGTGCCTGGGCTGGCATGGAAAGGTGAACAGGGTTTGTTCTGTTGGGGTTTGTCACTGACCCACCCCTTCCCTCTCCTTGCCTGATGCCAAGACCACAAGCCTGTTCTCTCTGACTTCCCTTCAAGCAGAGCCTGTGGGTACCGCAGCCAGCAAATTCCTCTTATCCCTCCCTCCGCTCCCGGCTGATCCCTGCACCACCATGAGAACCCCTTTCCTCTCCAGGGCTGGTCTCATCCATGGGTTGCTTTAGTCAGAACAGGGACTAGTTTGCTTAAACACTCTCTGACAAGGCTGGACTGTCCACAGTGGAGAAGTGAGCAGGAGGTTTACAGGGTGGTCATTGTGCACTGAGACCTCAGCCACTGCTCAGAAACTAGGCCCTGCTGTAGCTCCAAAGCATCCTTCTAGCAGGGAGGCTCCAGTTACGGCCATCTCTCATCTGTCCAGGCCTGGGCTCTGCTCCAGGCTGCCATCCTAGTTGCCTTGAGTGCTAGGAAAGGTCCCGTGCCTGCCATTAAAACCCAAGTAGCTGCCGAGTGCCTCCGAGCCGTCTCCAAGTCACGGGATCCCTCCCCCTGCAGTCTCTCAGGGGGCAACTGTTGGCAGGAGCAGCGCTATGTAAGCAAAACAGAGACAGCCTCGCTTTCCACGGCTTCCCTTTGCTGCAGTCATGCATATTTGGGGAAAAGCCTCTCAGCGCAGCACTGTGGCTCCTGCGCTTCCTGCTGGAACATGCAGCTCAGCCACAGTGACATGCTGGGGTTTGCATAGCTCTGGTTCCTGCTCTAGCTATTCCCACTCCGTCTCCATGGATTCCCTGCAGGATTCACAGTCTAGCACCCAGGGGTGCCACTTGGCCCCAGATGTGTAAGAACAGTGCTCTTGGCATGGGATAAGCAACAAAATCACAGCTGGAGAACCTGGCAGTGGACATGGAGCAGAGCCCTAACCCTGGGCGGAGGACCAGGAACGCCTCTTTCCCATCCTACAAGCCAAGGCCTTGAGCCCTGCCAAACCCCAGTGTTTGTTCCTGCATTTGGCATGCGAGAGATGGCAACAAAAGCATGCGTGAGGCAGAAAGAAGAGTTCCACTGAAGAGGGGAAGTGGGTTTCTCTTGGGTCTCCATGACCTTTTCTGGTTTGGAAGTGACAGAGATGCTCAGAGATGCTAACAATACACAGCAAGGATGTTCCAACTGTCTCAGTGGCAGAACAAACCCCACAGTCTTCTCCAGGGAGAGGAAACTCTGGAGCCCAGAGCCAAGGCCCAGCCTTTGGCTGTCTGTGATGGACAGCGGAAATCGAGCTGCAGGGAGTCGGTGCCTTTGCCTATTTGCAAGGGAAGTTTATTTGCAGCCATGGAGCCTTACTATGGGCACCTAGTCTTCCAGCCCCGTTTCTGCCCTGACCTGAGATACAGGTCCTGCTGCGTGAAGGAAGCAGCTTTTCTCTTGCTAGCAGTGGCTGAGCCAAGTTCTCCTGGAGCCTGTGGATCGGGATTTATATTAGCAATGCACTTGGCTTTGTGAATCCCATCGACTCTGTCCGACTACCCTCAGAGCAGCAAGCACAGAGAATGAGCTGCTGGGGGAAAGCCAGGAGAGAGGCTGAGACTGAAGAGAGTCAGACAGCTTTGGCAATTTCTCCGTATGCTTCCAGCCCTTCTCAGTTAGCTCCAAAGAGAAAAGGCGACATTGGTAGGAGGAAAAAAGAAGCAACAGGGTGGGACCCAGGAAGGGCAAGAATGCATCTAGATCCCCTCAGAGCTGATGAGAGCTAAGGCCAGGTTTCCAACAGAGATGTGAATGCTGATTTGGCCAAGCAGAGGGGTAATATTTCCGTTAGGAACCAGGGAACTATTGATTGCTCAAGTGACCTTGGCTATTAAACAAACAGCCACCTCAGCAGTGGGAAATTCCAGCTGGGGTTTAGGGAGACGGTAGAGGGGACTCCAGGGTGGCCCAGGTAGTAGCAGAAACACACCCGCCCACTCTCCCTGGTGTACCTGCCGAGCTGCCTGCCCCGTCGGCTTTCAACGTACAAGATAAGGAGTGAAAACAAACACAAGATACGTGTCTGTGAGTTCCTGTGCGTGTCCCTGCCAAAGGAACTGGAAAACAGTCACTGCAGTGGAGTCACAGCTAAGACAAACCATAGAACAGGAAGGATTAAAACATTGCGCAGGACCTGGCTTAGCTGACGGGGCCCTCTCTGGACACTGGCCCAAAAGGCAGCTCCTCCTGGTGCCCCAAGCCTCTGCAGCAGCTCGCAGGTCTGTTAGTCCTCTTTTCCCAGGCTGGCATGCGTTAGGCACCCGGTGTCAGCAGATCACAAGTTCCCAGTGCATCTATTTGCTGTATCTCTGGCAAGTGAAAATACCTGCCCTCCCTCCTCCTGCACCAAAGGGCAAAAGAAGCACTACAAAAAGGTCCTGCACCTGCCCCGTGGTTGCCTGTGGTAGAGACCAGATGTGTGGAGAATACAGCATGACTGCAGAATGTGATCGCGTGAAGGCACTAGGAGCATGTTATAAACTCAGCTGCTTTGCTGATGTGGAGGCACAGACTATGTAATATTCACATGATCATTCCCTTCACAGTGTAGGCAAGTTATAAAGGGAGCAGCAAGGAGAAGTAGCCGAGCAGTGGAGAAGGTCAGAGACTAGGAGGGTTAGCATGGGGCTTTTTGTTTGTAAAAGGTCCTGGTCTCATATCCCCACTAAATTTTGAATAGCCTTGAAAAATCAAGTTGAAACATGACTTAGGAACAGTCCTCACTGTGTTTGCAGTTCTGCATGGCCAGCAACTAATGTCAGGGAAGAAAGCTGCAGGAGGACAGTGTTAACTCCTCCCTGTCTCCTTTCCAAACCGCAAACAGGAGCCTGGTTTGGGCAGTGCCAGGCAGGGGCATTTGTGACTGCTTGGGCCCAGCCACAGCAGGTCCCTGCTGGCTCCCTCCCACTGAAAGCCAGCACAGGGACAGCTGCTAGCAGGGCCTCTTCCCT
This sequence comes from Apteryx mantelli, assembly GCF_036417845.1. NCBI lineage: Eukaryota > Metazoa > Chordata > Aves > Apterygiformes > Apterygidae > Apteryx > Apteryx mantelli. The sequence goes on along the minus strand of NC_090004.1, from coordinate 5,974,382 downwards.
CTCATGTGCCCACGTCAGAGACACCAAATGCAGGTGGCCACACAGCCACCTGGGTGATAACACTGCAACCTCCCCTCAACCAGCCTGCTCCCGAAAGTCTCCAGCTGTGGGGCCTCTGACCCAGCACTACCACGTAAGTCACACACAGCAGCGCAAGCTGCTGCTCTCTGCAGACTTACCGTAAAGTAAGCTGCAGCGTAGCCACCCCGGGCCACTCCCAAATGCTCTATATAGACCCAGCATCTGTGCCTTCCTGGGGGAGGATCATGCACCTTGTGTCAACAGCCTTGCCTAATTAAGGCATACTTATTCTCCTTATTGCAATCCTGCTCTCTCATATACACTCAAGCATTCCTTGCTGCATCTCTCCATGGCCCCACTGCTGTCCCCAGTCCTTTAGATGACTTCTTGCAGTCTGCAGACATGGTTAACACATGAAAGCTATTTTAACAAGACAGTTGTGACAAGGGCATTGGCTCCTCTCTGCTCTTGGATTTCAAACAGGGTTTCTTCAGCCCAGCTGAGATTCTGCTCTTTGCCTTATCCATCTCCACCCCAGTAACTGGTTTATGACACCCACAGGGGATTGCCAGCAATGGCTTTGTGAACCCAGATGCACTTTCCTCAGTCAGCTACGCATTGTGGGTCCTGGTGGCTGAAAGTCAGGTTAGCACAGATTGAGCTGGTGCTAATGAACTCACTTTCTAGCCTGCTAACATGCTGCAGGGCCCTGCTGTCCAGCCTGCTTGTAGGGATAGAGTCTGCACGCGCCTCTGCCCTGGAATCAGAGCTGTCAAATCACCAGCTTTTTCAAGCGTTAGAGTGAAAGAACAAGCCCAGCTTTGGGATTAGAAGGAGATGAAATTCACTGCCTGGCCATTGGCCAGCGCAGCGCTTAGGTACCACTGGGATGCTGCAGGGCACAAAGGTGACCGTCACCCCTCGTTCTCTCTGCTAGCAGGTTGGATCCCATTATGCAACCGTTATCCTAAAAGGCAACATGACATCCAGGACAGTTTCAAGGACTTCATTATTCTGCCTTCCAGGTCTGCAGATCCCTAGGATCAACATCCAGAGAGCTCCTGGCAATAAACACACACCTGGCTGCCTTCCCCAGAACTATTGCTTCCTGCATTGGCAGGGTAAGTGTTGAGGCTACTGGAGATGTGTAGTTTAGGATACCAACCCCAAATGCACGCTGCTGGGCTGTGTCCCAGTGCACCAGCTCTGCTTACAGCCCTCTGTTAGCTAGATGCAGACCAGGTTTCCAAACTTCTGACTTGTTTGTTCAACGATTTGTGCCTTAGTCCCGAGAGGGAACTCTGGTCCCCCTCTCCAGGGAGACCAGGGATGCTCCCCAGTCCCTTTAGACCATCCTGGAGTTTCAGCTGCTCCCGGTACACACTGGTATCCTGGGGGACATGCTTGCAGCTTCAGCACCAGCCATCCAGGCTCTGACCTGGTCCTGCTGTCCAAAAGCCAAGCCCTGCAGTGCCAGGTATTAAGGCACTGTACAGTATTGCTGCTACCAAAGAGCCAGCTCACATCAGCACGTTAGCCAGAAAGATGCTGAGGAAGGCTCTGATCCTGCACCCCCCCGCGGGGCCCACCCTGACCCGTTGCCCCCAGAGCATCTCTTACCTCTCCCTGGAGCTAACTCCCGATGCAGCTCCCTTCCTTCTGCAGCCTCCCTCGCTCTCCCTTTCCCACTCGCCTTCGCTCTGCGCCACCTCCCCGGCGTGATGTCACTGCAGCCCTGCCTCCGCGGCCACAGAGCCTCCCCATCGCACTCCTCCGCAGCCACCACGCAGCAGCCTCCCCACCACACGCCAGTCGCCGGGTTTGCCGCTTCCCTTCGCAACAGTTGCCACAGCAACAGAAGGGGGAATCCCATCTCCTGGTCCTCCACCTCCCAGGGCCTCACTTGGTCTCACCCACTGCAGCTCCTCTTAAAGAGAGCCTGGAAACCACGGGAAGGGACAGGAGGGGGGGGGAGTGGAGAACAGCAGCAGGCAGAGGCCAGTGATACCAGTAGTGCCATGGTGGGGGAGGCATGGCTTGACGTTCCTAGGGGAAGGGAAGGGAAGGGAGAGCAGAGATGCAATCACATGAGGCAGGCTCAGACGAAACAGGCACTCACCTTCGCTGGAGCAGTTACCGTGTGCGTCCCCTGAGCCGTGCTGCGCAGCACCAGCCCAGCGCGCATTCTCCCCACCTTTCCATCCCCTCCATTCATTGCTCTCAGCCAGTTCTTTGTTCCTCAGTCCCACGTGCTCTTTCTGCATCAGGGCTGTGCACATACATGTACTGCGATCACCCCTTGTGTAAGCTCTATACAGGCCAGAGATTTGTGCTACTTTTCCACAGCAGACACTCTTTGCAATGACTGCCCTTGCTCCCAGCCCAAGGTCAGGGATCAGGTATCAATCACAAACTTAAGACCAGCTCCAAATAAAACCATCACGAGTCACCAGGCTCATTATTACTCACCACAAATCCACAATGAAAGGTTTTTCTGCAATGTATTTTTCACAGATGGTTTCATCAGGAAGGGAGAAGGGCAGATGCTACATTTTTAGGACTGCAGCAAATCTTTAATGGAAAGAGATGACCCAGGGCTTTTCATCCCTTCCCCCCCATCCAAGATGCTGCTGCTTTTCAGCAGAAGTATTGCTGCATTAGAGAACAGGTCCCTCCTATCAGAGAGAATTCAGTGTCCTATTTGATGCTGGTCCTTGTGCTATAAATAGGGATTTTTTCCTTTTATAGTTGCTGAATAATTGTTTGTATGAAATATGAACACATTTTTCAAAGGAATGCCTGATAAGCAGCTTGCTGGAGTGAAATCATTGAGCAGAAGGAATTTACAGCACCTGCAGAGCATCCCATGCTGTGAAAACATTCAAGGTCAATGTGACAGAGACAGGTCACAGAACAGATCTAAGTAGAAAAGACATGGGCTTGCTTGAGCTAAATAGCCTCCCCACAGCACCTATTCCCCCAGTGACCCAACAACGTATTTCATGTTCCACACTTGGATAAGTTGGGGATCAAGTGGAAGAAGCGCAACTCAGAGGAGCCAAGATGTCTCCGTCCCACGTACTAGAAACTTTGGAGGAGCAGGCAGAACAGGTTTTTTAAAACAACAGTAGGTATGTAGTGAGAAGACACAACCACGAATAATGAGGAAGAGCATAGTTTAACATCCATCATCAAAAGAAACGAGGGAAGAATACCACAAATGCCGGAGAAGCACAAGCTTGCCTTCAAAGGAGAAAAAATGTTAATCAGAGAGGTAAGGAAAACACTAGAGCACAGGGAGACTGAATGACTGAGGAGCAAGAGAGCCCAGTAACACTGAAGAAACCAGTCATTTCTGGAGGAAATGGGCATATGCAGCCTGACACTTTCTGATGTCTTTCTACAGTGCCTAAATCAAAGCACCAAACACAAGCAGGGCTGCAACCGTGGAGAAACAAAGAGCCTTCATCAGCACATCAAGAACAGCCTTTCTCTGGGATACCTCAGAGAGCTAGTCACAGGGTCAGGGTCCCTGTGGAGGCAGGATAAAGGGAGACAAGAAAATGCTCTCAGACCCTGTGTTAGAGCAGATTTTGTGCGTGTAGCTAGAGAGAGACACGGTGGGGGAAGGGAGGATGCAACGTGGTATGAAAGGCACAGGGCAAATCAGTAGAAACAGAAGATGCTATTTGGCTTGCAGTTGCTGCAGGAGGAGAGAAAGAAAAAACATCAGCTCCTGCACACGCTAGTGATGCAGAGGGAGGGGGAAAAAATGGCCAGGAATTATGTCTGCTATAAAAATACCTGAAAGGAGCTCTGGCCAGGAAGGGGTCAGGACACACAGGGGTTCAGTGCTTTCAGCTCCACACATCAAGAAACAGGAGAGACAAAACCAGCAAGAGACAACATTGCTATGGTGATAATACAGCATTGGAACACACTCAGCAAGGAAAAGAAATAAAAGGAATTACAAGACACATTTTTCAGTGCACAGAATAACATCCTTGAGATAAGATCAGGCCAGAAGATCCACCCCGCTCAATTGTTAGTAGGCTCTGCTGTCATCTGCTCCCTGTCTTCTTCCACACTGTCTGCAGGTCAAAGAGGACACAGCAACAGATACAAAATATAAAGGGGTTATTTTATTATTGATTCAGAGTTTAGACAAGGCACCATTTGATCTATAAAGAAATGCAAACACCAATTAAGTGTCATTTTTGCAGTCAAGTAAGTAAGAAAGTCTCTTTTGCATTTCTTCAGCATTATGTGAATTCCAGTTTGCTCAAGATCACAGAAAAGTCACCCTATCACCAAGTAAGGCAGGCTTGGACTAGAGCCATGGCCCCTCTGTTCAGCAGCAGAAAAACCTTGAGAAGTAAACGCTGGGGTTCAGGAATGCAGTGGAACAAGAGAAAACAAAACTTCCAGAAAAAGACCATGGCATCTCTTTTCCCTTTCCATTTCAGAGCTAATGAATGACTTGTTCATTTTGGTCCTTATTGACAGGAATCAAGTTCAGTAATCACAATAAACCTTACAATAGCTGCAGAGTACTAGGGGCGCAGGAGACAAACACTGAAAGTCCTGGAGAAGCCTGAAATGGCATCTAGCCCTATCCTCCTAGCAGGTCAAAGACCTGGGTCTGATCATTGGCACAGATGTTTCCCTCTACAATTGTTTTGCCTCCCCAAACACTGATTTCTAAGGAGAAGACCGTCTCCTCTTCAAAATGATTCTGATGAATAAAAAATCCAAACAAAAAAACCCCCAACCAAATCAAGCCCAACTCCCCTTGTCTGCCACCTCCTTTTCCCCTCTTATCAATCATACCCCCTCCCAGCTGCCCACCCTGCCTCCCCCGTGCCCCAGGGAGGAATGCAATGGGTGATGTAGCAGAGTGTGCAGCGTTTGGTGGTGTCTCATCTGGTTCACGGAGTCACTCAGCTGGAATAAATGGGAACAAAGAGAGAAAAAATAGATTTAGGGAAAAAAACAAAATGAATCATGATTTATGTCTGAAAAAAACTGGCGAGCTGGATACAAAGTGAACATGAGGGGGAAAGGAGCAGAGAGTGGAAGAACACGTTGTTCTTGCTGTAGAATAAAACCTCGACCAAATCCAGGAACACGAACTGGCCAAGAAATGCCAAGATAAAAGCTACTTCCCCTTGTAGTTTCTTTATAATCACCGAGATGAAGAGGCAGTGCTAACACACACTCTCCTCTCCGCTACCTGGAGCACGACAGTTCTGCTGCCGCTATCCCGACCTCCCAGCGTGCCGACTCCACGTGCTGGGGCTGCCCTTTCGCAGGAAAGCGAGAGACGATCGACAAGGCAATGGCTGTCTGGGGAATCTCAGGGGACTACGGGCTGCTGACGAAATCAGAACTACTGGTTACTTTCAGACCCCTCTCCGCGCAGTCATATGCTTTCAAGAGCAACAAGAAGACTGCTTTCAGTTTCTAGGGTTATTTCCAGTTCGCAGAAAGGGAAGAGGTTGTTTCCCTGGAAAGGGCGTAAAAGGACAGTGAGTGATTTACTGGCAAAAGAGAAATTACCAAGAAAAAGAGTAAAAGATTCCTGAGAGTTGGACATCTGCTCTGGACACACCACCCACAGCAGCTTGGCACACAGCACAGGGAGACATCATCTCCCCTAAGAGAAGGGTACTCAGTAACTAAGTCAGCAAATATATATGGAAGGCCAAAAGACAGCAATTTGTATTTACAGCAGGGGCCTCTAGATACAGCTGAATTCTTACATGAGCAGAGGTCATTACTAGCTTATGGGGTTGCTGTATAGCAGCATAAGGCCCTGGGAAGCCAAGGCACTAACCACAACGCGCACAGTGGCTTCAAATGGAGAGCCAGACTGAGCTGTTTGGTTTTCTCAAGAAACAAGTACAGTTCCATGATCTCATAAGGAAGGTCGCTAGCTCAAGGGCATGTGAAAGCAGTGGTTAATAACTCTGTCCCCCTGGCCTTGAAAAATTATTCTTTTTGAAATAAGGCTTTATTTAGACTTTGGGATCAGGAGAGGCTCAAGACACCTTCATCTCCTTGGCCAAGCCACGGGAAGAGTGAAGAGAGAAAACTGACTCCCAAGTCCTGTTCTTATCCTCAGCAGATCCCAATTGGCTGCACTGTCTTGTTACAAGAAAACAGCATCTCACTAGCATTTGCTATATTGGGGGTCCACACCTCAACTGGAAACGGTTTAGGGGTCCAGAAACGAGGAGACTGAAAAGCCCCGTCTCTCACCCACTCTCTCTCTCTCTGCCCCATGAGCGTCACCAGAATGGAGAGGAAAACAGGCTGTGCTCCAGGGGAACTTGCTGTCACACACAGAATGAAACACATACAATGAGAACAAGCTCTCACCCAGGCCTGAACAGCAGCAAGCTGCACTCACATACGCAGCCAAGCTCTCTCTCCCCCAGCCGCTCCCCCAGCCAACACGCACAGCCTTTCACATGCTTCTCACAAGCAACCCTCATGTTTTATTTCTTGCAGTCAGAGAGCATCACCTATTGGGTACCCTGTGAAGGTCTGTACCACCTCTGCTCAGTCCTGGCCTCCACCCTCCTGCTAGTTCCCTGCAGAGCAGCCAGGAACAGCAGAAAGTGCATCCCTTTCTCCTAGGGAGCTACGGCTCTACGAGGAAACAAAAGCCTTTTGACCCAAAGGGGTGCAAACCCCATTTCTGGCAGCAGATGACTGGAGGTTGGGCTCGCTGCGACCTCTAGGGGCCAAATCACCAGCATCCGCAGACAGACTGACATGCACATATACTGAGATAGAGACCGTTAACAGTTTGTTTAATAGCAAATTTGCATAGCCCTGTCTTGGGCTGCATCATCCCCTCCTCTTCTACTCTGCTTAGCTCTTCCCCCTCCCTGGCCCCAAAGAGACAGAGACAGAGAGAGATGGAGAGAGAGAGAGAAAAAAAGGGAGAACTCCATCCTAGGATGGAGCCCTAAATGAACATAACCAGGTCTTTACATGTTGCTCTCGAGAAGGCTGCCAGGATGCTAGCAAACACCACGTCGGGAGACTGGGAGGCGTCCACGGTCGTATGGATCCCTCGCTTGCTGTAGTAGGAGACCAGGGGGGAGGTCTGCGTGTGATAGGCCTTCAGGCGGGTTTTCAAGGCTGTTTCGTTATCATCTGAACGGCGGATCAGGGGCTCTCCAGTGACCTGGGAGAAGCAAGGGGACAGTCTCCAGCTAGCTGCAGCCTGGCTCACTCCCCCCTTCTCTGTGCAGCTATGACAACCCCTGTTCCCCTCCTCCAAGACAGGCTACAATGCGGAGCTGCAGAGGCGAGTCCCCAGTCAGCACAGGAGAACGGCGCGAACCCAGGGCAGCCGAACCACGTCCCAGAGCAGTTCACCGAAGAGAGAAGAATTCAGCATCGCGGCCTTTCCCCCACACACCACTCTGCTTGCTAAAGGGAGCCCAAGGAGCACTGAGAGCAAACGCCAGCTACCGTGGCTCCCCAGGAGGAAAGTCAGTCACAACCCACTGCAGCGTGAACTATGGACAGAGTCAAATGAGTACTGAGGCTAGCAGAGCCCAGGCTGGCTTCGCTGAACAGCCATGCCCTTCGCTCATCCCTGCAGGCCTCGCTCCCCGCGGTGCGGTCGGCTCAGGCTGCCCAGGCAGTTCCCCATGCTCCCCAGAAAGGCAGGACAGAAGATACGAGAGAAGGAAAAGAGTTTTTCCAGGGATGCTGCAAAGCATCAGCTAAACCCAAAGCAATGTAAGCTCTGGCCTCAGGAGCTCACATACATCGTCCTTCATGTGCTCTTTCGGGGGTCTGAACTCCTCGTGATAAGAACGGCCGCTTGCCGGGTGAATCAGCCTAAGACAGAAAGCAAGTGTCAGCAAAGTACCCCTGTGCCAGGACAAGGTCTCTCGAACCTGCCGCTCATCAGCATGGAAACATCTGCAACAGCAAGACAATTAGTCTCTCTCTATTAAGAAAATCTCTTTTAGCTATTTCTGTGCCAAGGACCTCTTCAAGCACTTGAAAAAAAAAAGCAGCTGCGTTAGGAGATGGAGAAGGACAGTTTACTGGGGAAAGGGGGTTAGCTCAGGGAAGTGCGAGGGCGATGCAGTCCAACAGGGAACAGTGGGAGATGTCTCTGTCCCTGCAGGATCACAGCTGACCCTGGACAGGATGTTCAGCAGTGCCCTGTCTCACGTAAGGGAGCAGTAATAGCACCAGAGAAGCAACAGCACGAAGGCATTAGCTGTCAGACACCAGGCTTAAGATCTGAGCTGGGTCACCCAGCACACTGATTCCTATCAGCAACATTATTTACAGGGCACAAAGACACTCTGTTCAAGGCTGGCTCAGGCCGGGGAGAGCAGGTGATGCACCAGGGCAGGAAGGCTCAAACAGAGCAGAAATCTAATACAGACCAGGACTGCAGCTAGCCCTAAGCGTTGTGAGAACGACCCGAGGATCCGAAACAAGGATGCTCTCCCACAAAACAGGAAATCCCCTCCCATGCACCAAGTTTTTGGGAGAGGAGAGTTACCGTCCAGTGATTCTCCGGATGAGTAAGGAGTCGGGGATGCTGAACTCGATGACTGAGTCCAGCTTCTCTCTTCTCTTCTCCAGGAGCTCATCCAGCTGCAACAGAAAACACTTGACTCAGGAGGCAGACACATGGCCAAGGGGCCCCCATCTCCAGAGAGGAAGGCGATGCCAGAGCAGTCCCCAGACGGGAGCTCACCTACCATTTCCGCCTGCTTCACGGTGCGTGGGAAGCCATCCAGCAGGAAGCCATTTTTGCAAGGAGGGGAGTCAAGGTTATTCTCAATCAGCTCCACCACCATCTCGTCACTCACCTGCGGAGGGCAGAGATGTGCGCAAGGTCAGGACATGCAGGAGGCAGGCCTGGCCCCACTCCGCCCAGGGCACACCCTGATTTTACATGCAGCTGCCCCCAGAGCTACCATCATCGCAGCAGTGCCCAGCCTGCATCGGAGCCTTTTTACAGCCGTTCCTAACCCCGGAGGCAGCAGTAACAGCGCAGGGACTACTGTGACAGGGCAGAAACTGCATGTTCAGACGTGCCCACGTCAGGGAAGCACTCCCTGTGATGGGTGTCAACATTAAGACGTGGCTAATAAGACATTTCACGCCAGGGACGCTCTGGCCTGTGCAGGGACTCGAGGAGTGCTTTAACCTCCGTATTACAATAACAAGGGTTGCCCTACTTCAAGGAGACCGTCAGCCTGAAAACAAACTACCTAGATGTTACATTTAAACCAGTTCATGATACAACCAACACTGATATCAACATAACCTTTAATTCCTGTTACTTTGTACCTTCATGCACAAATCTCCTTGGGTAGGCAGGCCCAGCCAGGAAGGGTAAAGCACATAAGCTGTTCATTGACTTGTAAACCTAGTGTGAAGGTAAATGCCCAAATAGTTGCTGACAAGCTGTGGCTGCTGCTTAGTTTTTCCCATGTCACGATCTCAGCATATCACTGGGATTAGTTCCTTTTCTATGCTGCAGCATTTGGAAAACACTAATAGATACTGCAGCCCCAACAGTAGCTGTTTATTTGAGAATAGCTCTCTCCAGCAGCAATTGCAGCAATGCAATTTTCTCCAACACACATAGCTGGGACCCAGCAGGATTTGGGACCAGACTATCACAGAGAACGAAGAGCCCTGGGACAGGCGTACAGGTAGGGGGTGGTTTGGGTGAAGCGACAAGTTATTTCTGCGCTTTCCTGATTACTGCAGCCCTCCCTTTTGGAGAAAGGCGTCCTTCTTTGTAATCGAGCACGAATACCTGTCCCGAGCTCTGAACGCTGTTGTGCTCCCTTCAGCTAAGTTATCTCAAAGCCAGAATATGCCGTTAGGATATACACACGGAGCAGCCTGGTGTCCTCCGCAACACATGCATGACAGATACCACTAGTCTTTCTAGATAATGACCCTATCTTTCATAACCAGCTGGGGTATTGCAGACTCAGTGTTGCAATGCAAGCTTCAAGCGGAGGCTGAAGATAAGCCACGTCACTCTTCTATCCCAGAGCCTGCAAACTCTCCTTTTCCTTGGGGTGTTAGGAGCCTGTGACAGCCAGTAGAGCGATGCCCCAAATCTGCCTCACGCTGCATAGCTTGGGGGCCAGTCACTGCCATTTGCCATCCCTCAGTCTTCCCCAAGAGATTTCAGACATTTTGCAAGAAGATAAGTCCTAAAAAGGTGAATGTGTTAGAGATCCTGACTGCCGTCTCTTTGTGATCCCAAGTGAGTCTCTTTCACGCAGCATTACACAGCACCCACTGTAACTACCACAGTAACACTCCCAGGTCTCTATTTTCACCTTAACAGTTACAGGCGAACCACAGTCACGCAGGAGCTGGGATGTAGATGAAACCTCTGAGCAGTTTTCCACCCCACACATCATGTGAGGGGACACAGGAACCTCAAAGCATGGGCATAACGTCCTGCAGCTCCAAGGATGTAAAATTTACATCAAACTGAGTATTCGTGAGCCAGAACCCAGACGGCACCCAATGCCCATGAATGTAAAATCATCATGAGAAAAAGAAACAACCCAGGGACCTGTGAGTTGCTACTAACTAAGTGGGAATTTTGAAGAGCAAAGATGTTTTTATAGGATGTTTTTTCTGCAAGAGAGAGGGGAAGAGAAAAACCCCACAGTCCTGCCTTCACCCTACATCCCGCCCTTCCTCCTCTCTAATTGGGTTTTGTCCCACAGACTTCTCATTAAAAGGCGGGTTTTGACTGCTGTTACTACAGGTGCTGCCAGGCTGTCTCCCCCACCAGCACGTCCCTCTGCTACCCACCAGCTTCCCCGAATCCATCGTCTCTTTGAGCCGCTTGCCCAGCTCGGACCCCGAGGCCACCATGGCCCGCAGCATGTCCCCGGTGGCCAGGTGGCAGACGCAGTAGGTCTCAGCCAGCTTCGGTGCCTGCGGGAGAGAACAAGCATAAGGTGAGCTTGCTGCGCCGCGGGGCTGTTTCGGGCCCGGGGGGCCGCTCGCAGGCAGGATCTGGGGGGCTGAGGTCCGGCCCAGGCTGGGACGTGCTGGGGAGCACAGCCTGGCCGGCCGCGCGACCGGGGGACGGTACCAGGGAACCGGGCCCCCCCCCCACCCCGCTTGGGCCTCGTCCTGCTCCGCTGGCCGACACGTGGCGTGGCCGGGCGCGCAGCCCCCGGGCCTGGGCTCCGCGGGGCGATCCGGCAGCGGGGTCTGGACACCGGCCATAGACAGGGGCCCGGACGCCTGGGCCCCTCGGCGGGGGGAGGCCGGACCCCCGGGGCCCTCTTGGACTTTGGGGGGGGGGGAGATCCTTGAGTCCCTCGGGGGGGGGGGGGGGACAGACAGCTGAGCCCCTTGCTGGGGGAGAGCCCGGACGCCTGGGTCCCTCCAGGAGAGGGGCCCGGACGCCTGGGCCCCTGGGGGTGGGGGAGGGCCCGGACGCCTGGGCACCTCTTGGGACAGGGCCCCGGGTCCCCGCCGCCCCCCCTCACCTGGGTGCCCTTGCCGGCGCCGGGCGGCCCCAGCAGGACGGCGCGGATGCCCTGGCGGAGCCCCGGGCCCGGGGCCTGCCCGCGGCCGCCCCCCGCCTGCGCGCTCGGAGCCATGGCCGCCGCCGACTGCCCGCCGCTCGCTCGCCCCGCCCCCGCGCCGGACTGACGGCGCCCGCGGCCAATGGGCGGCGGCGGCGGGGCTGTGCGCCCGAGGGGCGGGGCTGTGCGCCCGAGGGGCGGGGCTGTGCGCCCGAGGGGCGGGGCTGTGCGCCCGAGGGGCGGGGCTGTGCGCCCGGGCCCGGCACGGCCCGGCACGGCCGGGCGTTGCACGGGCTGCACGGCACGGCGGGGCTTTGCTCGGCACTGCATTGCCTGCGCTGTTGGGCAGGGCGCTGCGTGTGCTGGGCTGCACGGCACGGCACTGCGCAGCGTTGCATGGGTGCTCAACGGCCTGGGCTGCACGGCGTGGCACTGCTTGGCATGGAACTGTTTGGCACAGTGTGGGCTGCTGGCCGCTACGTGGGCTGGGCTTCACTGCATGGCTGTATACTACACTGCATGGCACTGCACTGTATTGCATGGGCGGCACTGCGTGGCACTGAACTGCACTGTACTGCTCATGCTGCACTGTGCTACATTCGTCTGCACTGCATTGGATTGGACTGCATTGCCAGGAACTGCGCTGCACTGCACTGCGTGGACTGCACTGCACAGCACTGCCAGGGGCTACTGCATCACCCTGCACATCTGCTTGCACCACACTGCACCTCGCTGCATTTCCTCCCCACTGTAGTGCTCTCTGCACACAGCTCTTCTCTGTCCTGCGTGACTTGGTTGAAGGCTGCGTGCTCCTGCACAAGCTCTCAAGCTCGCTGCTCTGAGTTTCTCTAACAAAAGGTGCAGTGGTTTTATCAGTGGAGGTGGCACAGGACTGAGACACAGCAACTTAGCATGAAAAAAAATACATGTAAGAGAGACTGTGGTCATTTCTGGGTGTCCAGAGCTGCTCTCCCAGTGCTGGGCCACCCCTCAAAGAACATGTTTGGTGTGAGCTGAGTGGGATTTTCCTTGCAAAGGTGCTGAGACAGTGCCAAAGGGAAACCCCAGGCAGCAGCCCTGCCTGGCCAGAGACCAGGAACTCTCCTCGATGAAAGAGCCGGTAGATGCTGTGCCCCAGGACGGGCCTTGCAGATTCCCCACCCACGGAGTCCACCTGGCTCCGCTCCCTGCACATCCCGTGCCCCGCTGTGGGCATGGGAGGCCTCCAGCACTCGCGGTGACTCTGTGCTTTGCTCACTGCAGGCAGTGTGTCTGTACAGCACGTATGCAGGAGAGCAGGCTGGCAGCGTCTGCTGGCACCTCGACGCCAATAAAACAGGCCAGGATCTTGCAGGAGACAAGAGCTTGCTTGGCCCCAGCCTCAAGGAGAGTCAGCAGCCAAGGCAAGATCACAGTGTTGAACACAGGAACCCAGGAATGGCTGGGGTTAAGTCAGCCCTAGGTCCTTCATCCCCTCCTATGTGGAGGCAGCTACCCCCGCACAGAGCATCGACTCCCCGGTGACACAAGGGAGGGTATTGCAAATCAACAAGGAGAGGAAAAGACAAATCCCCTGTCCAGCTTCTGGTATGTGGGGATGGAGTAGTGTGGCCATTTGCAAATGCACAAACGCAGGCAGGGCTGAAAGGTGAAACAAGACTCTTCAGCCAGACGGGTCGTCTGCACGTACAGCAGGGCCGGATCCACTGCTGGGGGACCCACCAAAATGGCAGCAGTGCAACGAGGGCAGAAGCAGTCCTTGACAACTTGCCCGACTACCTCCCCCGGCCGGTGTCACAGCCAAGCACGCTGCTCAGCCTTCAAGCTGCAGGAAGCCTTGTTTCCCTGGAAGCAGCGTTTCAGAAGGTATTTTTGGCCCGGCTCCCCCTCGAGGGTCCGTGCGCACGCGATGCACACGCAGCCGCGAGCACCCTCGCGCCAGGGCCGGGCTGCATGCAGGCTCGCGGCGCTCTGCGCGGGCGACGAGCTGCCGACGAGCTGCCCACGCCGCGGGGACTCGGTGAGACCCGGGGTGACCGCCGGGGTGGGGGAGAGGCAGCCGCAGCCCTGGGAGGGGGCGGACGAGGGGGGGGGGGGGGCATCCCCGCTCCGCAGCTGGGAGGGGAGGAAGGAGGGGATGAAGGATGCTCGGAGGCGGCTCAGCCAATGGGGTGGCCCGGCTCGGTTGCCATGGCCACGGTTGTGAGGCGGAGCGGGGGCGGGATATAAGGGGGTCGGAGCCCCCCCCTCCCCGCAGGGTGAGCTGGTCCAGGGGCCCCAGGCAGGCGGGGGACTGGGGCAGGAGGAACAGCTGCCGCTGAGGCCAATTCACTCTCTTGGGAGACCCATGGGCATAATCCGTTTAAATGCTTTTTAAGGTAATGGGGCTGAGGGCCCTGCGCCGGGCACGGGGGGGTGCTGGGGAAGCTGGCTCGCCTGGCACAGCGAGGAGGGGGCCGCAGGGGGATGCCTGCGCATGCTGAGTTTTGGGAACGGGGTGGAGGGCCTCCCACCATCTCCTTCTCCCTCGCTGACCCCTTGCTCCGCTTCTCGCCAGAGATCTTGGACCCCCAGCAACAGCCAAGCCTCGGGGTGCTGCGGGAGCTCGGCGTTCTTCGGAGGGCCCCCCTGGCATAACACCTAGTCACCCGCGAGGGAGGCTTTGGATCTTGGTAAGAAGGGGATGTCTGAAGCGGCAGGGAGCAGCTTGGGGCATGTTTGCACAAGGCCGGCAGTGATGACCCAGTTAATGGCTCGTTGTTGCTGTGCCCAAGCAGGGCTGGCTGCTGGATGATGGTCAGCGATGTCTTTGAGGAGGGAAGGGAAGGGCCAGAGGAATTGCTCTCCTTTCCCAAGTATAAAGCTCTGAGAGCTTCAAAGCCCAGTGTTCTCCCCATTCCCCATCTTTGGCGTTTGCTGTTGGTGCTTGCTCAATGCATTACAGTGCCCTACTGCTCTGGGGTCAGTGCGGTCTTTTCCTAGTCCCTATCCAAAATGAGGTAAATAGGTCTCTGCGGAGGAGGGGGCAGCGTGCAGCTCTGAGAAACGCAACCTCTGTTTTCCCAGGCACTTCAGATCAGAGGGACCAAGTTTCTGTAAAAGCCTTGGAGTTAGAATTGGATTATTGGGGTGGAAATGTTTCCTGCAAGCTCATGCTGGGCCTTCAGCTCCCTGGGTTACGGGATGGGCTGGATCCAAGGGAAGAGGTTGTTAAAGCTGCACTGCTAAGTGTGTGAGCCAGGAAACAACCCCGTGTAGCTTTAACTTGTCCCCTTGTTGCACACACTGTCACGGGAGGGATGTGCACCTGCTTGAACTGGAACCACAGCATGAATCCAGACCACTCCAGGTTGGCTGGTGTGAGCGAGCTCTTTAAAGATGCCTCCCCTTTCATGGGGCTTGAGTGACTGGGAAGGTGGGACTGAGAGACTTCATCTGTTTGGAAATTGCAAGGGAACTTTACCCTGTTCAACGTGCTGCAGATCTAACTACAAGCTGGAGCATGAAGGAACATGTTCTGGCATATACAGGCCACTCACTTTACAGCGAAGTTGTCTTTGTTGTTAACTGTGTTGGTGCCTGAACTGCTGCTAAAGAAGACAGGGCTCCTGGGTGCAAAGGCAAAGCCCTGAACTGCTGAGAAACGTCCCTCCTCCCCCTGGAGAAGATGCTTTAGCCCACAGTAGGCCTCTTAGCTGAGGGGCTGGTTCAGAGGAGAGCATGCCAAGAGCTCTACCAGGGCAGTGCTGCCCCATGCAGCCCGCGCAGGGAGCACTTTGCAGTTCGGGTGGTGGTGTCTGCTGGTGCAGTCCCTGGGGCCCTGCCTCTAATACTCCCTTTCTCTTTCCAGTGTGTTGCATACTTAGAAACTATACCCTGCTCAGGAAGCTTTAAACTAGTGTTGTATCTTGGCCATGAATGGATACTTGGATGAATCTGACTTCAGGATGGTGGAGGAGGGCTTCACCACCAGAGACCTCCTGGAGAACCTCCTTGTGGAGCTGTGCCAGACGGTAAGGGCTGGGGGCTCCGCTGTCCCCGGGGCCTGCAGCCGTCACCCCCTTCACAGAGGTGGTCGCGGAGAGGTGACTGCCATTCACTCTGGCCTTGTCCTAGAGCGACCAGGGAGCCTTCTTTATGGCGGACCTTGGCGACATTGTGAAGAAACATCTGCGCTTCCTGAAGGTCTTGCCCCGCGTGAAAACTTACTTCCCTGTTAAGTGCAACAGCAGCAGAGGAGTGGTACGGCTGCTGGCCGAGCTGGGGGCAGGCTTTGCCTGTGCCAGTAAGGTAGGGTTGTGGGAGGACAGCTTTGGCTGAGCGTCCTTTGGGCATTTGTGGGAAAGTGGCTGAACTTACCCTTGTTTTCTAGGTTTCCACTCCCTCGTCCTAGCTGACATTTACAATGGCAGGAGTCTCCCCCTGCTGTCAAAACCCTCCCGACACAGCCTAGAAATCCCGGTCCTGGTGACTCAGGCACTTGTTCCCTTTGACCGACATTCCTCTCCTGTAACCGGTGTCCGGGCTGGCAGGCTTGACTGGTGGCAGGGCACGTCCCTGTGCTACCACTGCTGCAACTCTCCCCTCTTGGTGGCTTTAGAGCTGAGCGTAAAGCTCCCCGATCCCTCTTGCTTGTCATTAGCTCACAGCCAGATTCCCAGGGAGAATCCAAAGTTAAACCACTTACTTGTATGTAATTAAATAGGAGGTGTTACCTGGGGGGAGAGAGTGCGAGGGAAGAGCAAGGGGCCGTTACAGCTCAGGCCAGTATTGCAGCCTTAGCTCTATCACTGCAGCTCGCAGGGGAGACGTGCACCAAAGTCACGCCTGCTAACTTGTTCCGCCGGTTTCCTCTTCTCTTGATCTTGTGCTGCTTGTAAACATCTTCCTGCTGCCTGCCCCAGCCAGGACAAAGTCCATCATGATCCCTTTAAGCTCTTGTGATTTGGCCTGGAAAAGGTCAGGCCATAATCCTGGCTGTTTGCCCTTTGCAATGCTGCAAGCTGGCTGAGGTCTGGAGCTGATCATGACCAAGCAGGGGCAGTGCTGGGCCCGGGGACCTGCCTACAAGCGTGTGCCGTTTATCCACAGGCGGAGATTGCCCAGGTTCGAAGCATTGGGGTTCCAGCTGACAAGATCTTCTACAGCAACCCCTGCAAGCAGGTTGCCCACATCAAATACGCAGCCAGCCATGGTGTGCAGCTGATGACCTTCGACAATGAGGTGGAGCTAAACAAGGTGGCCAGGAGCCACCCTCGTGCCAGGTAGGTGTCAATGCGGGACCTGGCAGCATCATTGGAGTGGGGTGTTAAAGTGGGAGCTGGGGAGGCACCTGAGGGTAATGGAAGGTGCAAAGATGCCTCAGTGTAGCATCTCTCCACTCTACAGGATGTTGTTGGGTATCGCTGCTGACTTCAGCCCCTCTCCCCTTCCGAGTGTGACGTTTGGGGCCACCCTCACGTCCTGCCGGCACTTGCTAGAGATGGCAAAGGAGCAGGCTGTGGAAGTTGTTGGCATCAGGTACGGTGCTTGTCCTTTTGCTGTGGGGGTGCTTGGCCCCTGTTGCACAGGACCGTGGGGAGCTCTGCCCCGCTGGAGCAGGTCAGGGGTCCATGGAGCCTTGCAGGGCTGCAGTGGCTGGGAGCGAGGTGGAGGCGGGGACCTAGGGGGATCGACCCTGGTTGGGGTCAATTCGGGGGGGGGTTTGGCTTGCAGACAGGGTCTGAGGGGCCCCCAGGGTTGGTCTGGCAGCCTCACCCTGGCTGGCAGGAGGGAAGCACAGAGCTGCCTTGCTGGAAGGCTGACGTGAGCATCCCCCAGTGCCATGTCCCCTCGCTGCTCTCCCCGAGGACGGGTGAGCCCTGCTGAACGGGGACTCTGCCTTCAGCTTTCACCTTGGGAGCCACTGTCTGGACCCCCAGGCCTTCGCTCAGTCTGTAGCCAAAGCCCAGCTGGCGTTTGAGATGGGCACGGAGCTGGGCTACCGGATGCACATCCTGGACATCGGTGGGGGATTCCCTGGTCCTGAGGACACCAGAGCCCGGTTCGAGGAGGTATTTGGCTCCTGATGCCTGCACTTGGCAGGTAGAGGGCAAGGCTGGAGAGGCCTAGGTGTCTCCACTGGGCCTGGCTCCCTGCGCTGCGCTGTGTGGAGGGGCTGAGCTAACCAAGGGGGAACGTCTTCTCCCCATCCAGACCGCTGCTGTGATAAACTCTGCCTTGGACTTGTATTTCCCAGAAGGCTGCGGGGTGGAGGTTGTGGCGAGACCAGGGCGATATTACGTCACCTCGGCCTTCACCTTTGCAGCCAGCATCACTACCAAGGAAGAAGTTCCCCCGGGCCAGCCTGGGCCAGAGGGTAGGTGGGACAGTGGGACGGGCCTGCCTGTGTGTCCGTGCCCTCCTGAGCCTTCTCCCTGCTCCCCGCAGAGGAAGAGTCCGGCAGCAAGAAGAGCATCGTGTATCACCTCAGTGATGGCATCTACGGCTCCTTTAACTGCGTCCTCTTTGACAGCCCCTGCCCCAGGCCTCTTCTGCACAAGGTGAGGAACTGGCCCAGCTTGGGAAGAGCCCAGCAGGTCCCTCACAGATGCCCTGCTCTCCCTTGCACCATGGCTGGCCCCGAGCTCCGTGGCAGAGGAGAGCAGGGGCTGTGAGGAATGAAGCTGTACAGGAGGGTTGTTAGCCTTTAGCTTGGGGAACATCGCAGCTGAAACCTTGCGCTGTAGCCAGCAGCTCTCGGGGCTTATGGGCTCTTGGGGTCAGGCATTTCAGACAGTGGTCTCTGGGCCTCGTCCTTTCTTGACCTGCTGCTTCTCGTGTGCCATCCCAGGCTGATACCTGGGGTTAGTGGGACCCAGACAAACCTATCCCATTCTGCTGCGTTTCTGCCTTCTGTGCAGGTCACACTACTTCAAGGCAGGCTCTAGCCCCCCAGGTTTGGGGCCAGATTCTTATCCTGTGTAAAGCAGCACAGCTCTGTGGTGCAGGTGCCCTCATCCTCTGCGGCCGCTCGGTTTCTCCCCTGCAGAAGCCCTGCCCAGATCACCCCTCGTACAGCAGCAGCCTCCGGGGCCCCCCAGGGCACGCAGAGGACCGGATTGCTGATGGCTTGGAGCTACCGGAGCTGCAGGTCGGGGACTGGCTGATTTTCAAGGACATGGGTGCCTACACCATCACAACTTCGTCCCCGCTTGGTGGGTGTCCCCAGCCACAGATCAACTACGCCATGTCCCGCGTGGCCTGGTAAGAGACAATCCTGGGTGAACTGGGAGAGGGGACTGAGCTGTCTCCCGTGAAAGATGCTAACTTTGCCCTGAGCTGGGCTCTCTGATCCAGGAGGAGGGTCCAGTCTGAGTCCCTGGCACCTGGAGATTCAGGGTAAAAACATGGTCTCAAAGGCAAAACTCGCGGTGTCTAAATACTGGCAGACTTGAGCGAGTTTTTCACTGGAGATGCTGTGGGCAGCTCAGCTCTAGCCATGCAGGTGGGGCTGTTGTGCTGGGAGAGCCTCCGAGTTCCTGACTCATCCTTGGTGGGTGTTTCGTGCTTACAGGGAAGCCGTCCAGCTCTTTCAGGGGAAGCCGCCACAAGCAGAAGAGGATCGTGAGAGCGTCTGCACTCCCCTGTCCTGTGGCTGGGAGATTGCAGAGACGCTGTGTGTCCCCCCTGTCTTCACGCCCACTGGTATCATCTGAACAGCACCAGGAACAAGGGGGAAAGGTCCTGCACCGCCAGCGCTCTGGCAGCACCTCCTGCGCTGCCTGCCACCGACCTCTCCCTTTTCTGCTCTTATGTGGGACCCACAGGGTAGATTTTTAAGTATGCAACATAAATCCTGTTCCTCCTGCTTGTGCAGTGTTGTGTGCTGTAGTAAAGAGGTTTGGCTGGTGGGTGGGGGACGCTGAACGGGCTTGGGTTCTTTTTAAGAGTAATCGTAGTAAATGGTTGTCTGGCGTGGTTTGGGTTTTAGTGTGAAGAACCCTCTGCCTCTTCATCCCCCTTGTGCAGAAGGTGGTGGAGTATTTGACTGTGATAAGCAGTTAGCTGTATATTAATGGGGTTTTGATCGTTAGGGTCACCCAAACCTGTGCAGTGCGGCCCTGGAGCACTGCGCGCCCAGGCGTCCGAAGGGACCCCGGGCTTTCGAGTGGCTACGGCAATAGGAGGCCAGGAGGGAGGTGTTTTCCGGGTGTGGGTATTACTGGGGGGAAGATGGCATTGCCCCCGCTCCCCGAGCTCTCGTCAGCCCTAACGAACCCCCCCCCCCGCCCACTGGGGATGGGAGCACTGGGGGGACATGAAGCACAGGGGATGGGGACACTGGGGATGGGGCAGTGGGGGGACACTGGGGACACTGGGGCGCGGGACGGGGCCCTGGGTCCTCCCGGCTGCAGGGCGGCCGGCAGGGGGTGCCGGGGCGCGGCGGCGCCGCTTCCCCTCCGGGCCGCCAGGGGGAGCGCAGGGGCGCGGCGGCGCGGGGGGTCGCTCGTGCCGCGCGTCTCGCTGGCTCCGCGGCGGACGCCCTGCCGTAAAGCGCGGCGCGGGTGTCGCCGCGGTGTCGGCGGTTGACGGCAGGCGGCGTCGCGAGCGGCCTGTGAAGGACGGCGGCGGCAGCGGCAGCGGGGCCGGTGCGGCCGTGTGGCGGCAGGCACCATGCCGTTTTGGGACCTGCAGCGGCAGCTGGGCATCGACGTGGACCGGTGGCTGCTGCGGCAGAGCACGGCGCAGCCCTACGGCGCGGCCGCGGCCTGCCACGCTTTCGAGCGCGAGTGGGTGGCCTGCGGGCACGGCCTGGGCCAGACCCGCGCCCGCCGCGAGTGCCAGCCCGAGTACGAGGACTTCCTGGAGTGCATGCACCGCACCAAGCTGGTGAGCCGGGGCGAGGGGGGCTCCGCGGCCTCCAGGGCCTGGGCGGCGAGCGGGGGCACAAGGAGCTGAGGCCTTGGGGCTGGGCTTTGGAGCAGCGGCTGGGGGGACCCAAGGAGCTGGGGAGGCTGGGGTGCATCAGAAGGCATCTTCGCTCTTTAATTCCACTGAAGAGAGAAAATTTACCAGAGCTCCGTGTACATGAGAGGGTTGTGGCACAAAGAGGCCTCAGAAGAAGAAAGAAAACAACACGGTTTTACAAGGGATTTAGATGGTGCAGCTTAACCAAAGATTTGTAGGCAGGTTAACTCTCATTTTTCTCTGTGCTTTCTGTGAGAGTTGTCCTCTCACTCAAACTCATCATTAGTAGTAAAAATATTTTGTGATACCCCGAAAACACAATGTTGGCAGAAGGTGCGAAGGTGTGTAGATGTATGAGGAGTCCTGACAGAAGTGATAGTGCAGGCAGCGTGTGAACAGAGCTTCCTTGGGTATTTGTGCCAGGACTTTCACTCGAGACTGTGTAAGTACCTGCAGAACTGTTATGACTCCTACTGTGTGGTCTCTGTTAATTCTCTTGTGCATTTTATCAGGCCACCCGTCTCAAAACAATTCTTGACCAGAGGAACAAGATGATAAAGGAAGGGAAGTACACGCCGCCCGATTACCATAAGGGCACAGAGGAGCCCAAGCCTTGATTTGCTGGGGACACGCAGAATGCCTAACCATCCATCATTTGTAGAAGTGTGGAAGTTAAACTCCTGCGGAACAGATAACGTGGCGCAACCGGTGTATGCTGGCTCTGTCCTGTGAGCCCGTGATGTTGGGGTGGGGGCGAGGTTTTTTCCAAGGCCTCGCCCTTTCTAAAGGGGCTGTGTCAGTAACTGTTACTTCAGCTAGTAAATGTCTCTGTTGAAACGCTATTTCACTCTGTCTTGTCTTTCTTTCTGAATAAAATATGGCTCAAGGTTCTCTGTCTGTAGCAGTCCTGCTAAGGTAACTTTTGAACTGTCCTAAAACACTGCACTGATATTTGGGGCAGCACCTCAGAGAGGTGAGATCCTCGTGGTGCGGGAGGAGGCCAATGGGAGCTGTGAGTGCCAAGTGCCTCCGAAGAGCTGCCCGTTGCTGGCCCCTTCCTGCTTCCGAGCCTTCACCGCCCTCCCTCCTGTCTGACCAGCGAGTAGGTCTTCCAGGGCAATCACTGCTGAAATGAGAGGAATAACCCAAAAGAGTAAAAGCCTGTCTAAGCTCGTCTTGAAAAAATTTCTCTTAAATGTGTTCAGTGCAGTTTTGTAGCTAGGATATGTAAATGGTGTATGCCGGGCTGTTCCCAGTCACCTTCCAGTTGGTGGTATCAGTGTATGAAGCGAAAACCTGGTTAAAATACGTTGCTTTCACTAGGATTCATGGAAAGAGTTAATGGGTTCAGTTCTTTTCTGCCCTTTCAGTTTGGAATTAAGTAAATTTCCTTTGCTTGGCAGCTGCAAAACTTTGTTTTTAAATCCTGCGCGTCAGCAGGATCTATTGAGCGTTGCTGTGTGCGCTGGACCCTGCTGATCGAGGCTGGCAGGCGGCCGGGCTGGCTGTCGCGCGGCGGTTTTGTCCCTCTGCTCTGTGGCTCTGACAGCTGCAACCGGGCACTGAACTGTTTGATGCCTCCCTTCGAGGGGAGCCCCCCTGCCCCCTTCCCTCCAAATCCAGTGTGGTTTTGTAACAGCGTTAAAGCAGGTAAGTACCTGGAAGTAGAGAAGGTAAATGTCTGTGGTTTAATCCAGGATATTGATACCAGTGATTGTGGTTTTAATGCTTAATCTTTGATACAGGTGGAGCCTATGAGCTTCTTGATCCTCACAAATCCCCACCACTGCGGTTATAAATGATGGTGGGAGCAGGCTGTAAACTCCTGCAGGCAGAGACGGACTTGTGTGTCCTGTCACTGAGCCCTGTGGAGGTGATGCAGAAGGTTGTCGCTCTTGATTGCAGATTTATTCTTCTTTAATTTCTGTCTCGCTAATGCCTTTGACCGGCTGCACTTTCAGATGTGAATCTCTGCATTTGTCTTCAGATAAAAATAGACTTCTCTATTAGCGGGGTTGGGGCATGAAGGAAGACGGTGGCAGACCCCTTCTTTATGAAAATACATCGCAAATGATTAACCAGGTTGGGCAGAGCGGCCGGTTTTGTAATCGGCGTATGTTTATAGAGTGTATTCCTGAAGTCTGTGGGTTTGACGTTGTTCTAAGCTGCGCGTCCTGCTAAAGGAGGGGATATTACGTTTCTACGAGGCAAAGCACCGCTGGGGCAATGCCATAAAAGCTGCCGCCCACCAGGCCCCCGCAGCACCGGCCTGCGCACAGCACGGCTGCACAGCCTGAACCTGCGTCCCCAGTCCAGACCCAATATGAGATTAAAATACCGCCTAATGTGGAAACGGCAAGAAAAACAAACTCTCCTGGCTGGGATCCCTCCCTGCTTGCAGAGGGAATCGGCGCCGCTTTGAACGCCCACACCTCTCCCGAGAGGCGGTTAGTGCTGCCGGGAGCAGGCCTGGGAAGAGCCGGGGCCTCTCCCTCGGGGCAGCCACGACGTCCTTCCCCGGGACCCAGACCCTCCTGGCCGGGCACACGGATCCCTCCTGGAGGCGAGAACAGTCTCGCAGACAGCCCTGATTTAATGCACGGGGTTTTGGCAGGAGCTGCGCCCTTTTGTGCCACGGGCTTCAGCTGGCGGCTGGGTTTTTAGGGCTCTGTGCGCTTGTGCGGTTGGCAAAAGCTGCTCGCTTTGGGCACAGTGCGGAGCGGAGGTTTTACAGGGCAGGGAAGCGAGGAAGAGGAGAGTTTCATCACTTGCGCAAGGTCAGACGAAGCTGGGAACAGACCCCAGGCATCGCTTTCTTGCCTTCAGGCCTAGGCTGCTGTGTCTGTCTTAGCAGGTCTGGCTTTAGCCTGGGCGTAACACAGTGCCGGCAAGGCGGCTCCTTCCCTCGTGTTGCTGCGGAAGAGACGCTTCCCCCGATCGCTACCCCTGGTCGCCCGCGGGCTGTCACAGCAGCGACCTAGCGGGTGTCGTCCCAGCGGGGTTCGACCTCGCGGGGACTCCTGCTGCTCCTCTCCAGCACCTTCCTCCCAACAGGCCTCCGGGAGGCTTCTCTCCCTTCCCCCTGGCGCAGATGGATCGGTTACTACGGCCCGGATGGGCTCCTACGGCGAGCGGCTCGGGCTGATTCACGGCCGCAGTCGTCGCAGCGCGTGGGACGTGGCCACGTTTTTCCCTGGCAGCAGCCGAGGCGGAGGGGCTGGAAGGAGGAGGGCAGCCTGGAACGGATAGCCCTGAAATCCGGGTCTGGGAATGCTCCAAGCGCCCGAGACTGAGCACTGGCTCCTCCCCGCAAGGAAGCCGTTGTTGCTCGATGCTCTGCTGGTGGCACATGCTGCTGTTGGCGTGTTAGCTCTGTTTTAGGTTATGCCAGAAAAATAAGCTTTTTTCTCTGAATATTTATTTTCTCCCTCTTTCCCGCCCCTATTGCTGAAAGCAAAACTGAATGTAGATCCCAGCCGGATGGGTCTGGGTGCGCTGCGCTCTGGAGCAGGCTGGGAGCGAGCCCCGGCGTCGGCTGCGCGCGGGGCTGAATCGATCCGATGACGCAAAGCCGCCGCCGGGGCTGCGCTCGCTTTGTGTGATGGCCTGATAATCCTCAGGGATCTTGTCTGGTGTTTTTTGAACACGAAAGCTGTGTAACGGGGATCAATTTTGAGGGGAAAACTTGCATAAGAGTGCTGACACTCAGGTGGATTATGGCTTTGGATATAAAAGCAGGTGAGGGGAAGCTCCCTGGGCAGAAACGAAGGGAGTCACCAGAACGATGGAAGAGCCGCGCGAAGAGACGGGCAGAAGCTTTAATGCTTTGAGATGGAAACGTCCTGCGCGTCTCCCAGCGTGAGGTCGGAGCCGCTTGGGGCAGCGCGTGGTCTGAGCTAATAAATTAACACAGGGAAACCAGCAGCCGGGAAAAGCAATCAAACCACGCGGGGCGGGTGGTCGGTGCCCTGCGGGTGTCGAGGCGACGCGGGGTCCGGTCGGCAGCCCAGCGGTCGAGGGCTTAGCTGCGGTGAAGGGCTACAAATGGGGAGTTTGGGGGGAAACAGCAGGACGTGTCTTTCTGCGTCACAGAAAGGCCTGGCAGGGGAAACCTTTTGGAGGAGCCATGCAGGAAATCACTGCTGGGAACAGCCCCATCTTGTCCCCGCTGCGGGGACCCAGGTTTAGTCCCTCTTGCCCGGCCAGGAGCTCGTCGCGGGCTGGTGCCGCACGGGCAGGCGGCCGTGCGAGGCCGAGGTGTCCCGGCTTCTGCAGGGATCCTCGTTGGGCCGGTGCCTGCGGAGCTCCCAGGAATCGCTTCCCTGCCGAGCTGCATCACGAGGAGCACGATTTGCATGATACTAGCTGTTGGCTCTCAATCAAGTACTGAAATTTAGGGACCGGGGCAGGCTGGCAAGCCAGGGCGGTTAAATCTTGGGAAATTATCTTGCAGTACTTGCACCCTTTTCATTGCGATAACTCTTTACAGACACAGGTGAATTATTCTCCTCTTTCCCCGGCAGCCTCAGGCTTCGCAAAGCACCAGCTCCGGCCCGGAGGCGCTTCATGCACTGCGAAGGGGCCGAGAGCCATCGTGGAGAGCCAGCGGTCGGCCCGGCTAACGGCTGCTCCGGTGGCAGCTTTGCTGCTCCAGGCATTAAATCGGCCGTGTTACGAACCCCTCGAAAAGAGGCCGACGGTGGCGACGGCGCCTCGGAGCCGAGCCGCGGTGGCGGCGCAGGCTGGCGCGCTGCTCGTAATTGCTGCTTTGCAAAAAAGCGCAGTGACAGGCTCCGAAAGGGAGGAGATGCCTTTCCAGGGAGAGAAAAAACGCTCGGCAAAAAAACCCAAAGCAACTTGCTGGTGTTGGGAGTGAGTCATCTAATCAAGCTTGTCCAGATGTCGGAGGAAATATTGAAATATATCTAAACACTCCTGCTTCCCAAGTGGCTCTTTAGATCAATCCAAAATCTAATTGTTCTGGCAATAGATGTGAACGCAGCCGAGGGCAAATGGTAAAATAGCGGGAGCGGAGAGGAGCTGATGTGTTTGTCCTAGTTAAAAGCTTTATTAGAAACTTCAGCCAATAAGGAGAATAAACAAAGACCTGCTGAAAAAGATCCAACTCGGGGAGAGATAAAGAGCCACCTGCAAGCTCGAGCCGTCGGGGCAAGACGGGACGTCGGTCGCTCTGGGTCTCGCCGGGGAAGGCGCCGCGCCGCGGCTCTCTGCTGCGGAGAGCGGTGGGAGACCGGCAGCGATGGAAGGGGCCTTGCGCAAACCCGGCTCCGGCCGTCCTGACCGCGTTGCCCTTGGCAAGAGGGATTTTGAGCATCCCTGGCTTCTAGTGGAATTCACAACTGAGCCCTGAATAAGGTTTATTTCCAGCCTGTAGTAGATATAAATTTATACTTCGTTTTTTTTGCTTTCTTGTCGCTTTTTTTGGCTCCAGGCGCTAGGAATGAAGCAGCCTCGCAGATGGCGGGAGGCGCCGAGGCTGCCGGCGAGCTCTGCCGAGGCCTCTGCACTGCCCCTGGGAAGCCGCTCCGCTACCGGCCGGGAGCCTCACAGCCATGCTCCGGCCACTGCCCCGGCTTCCCTCTTCCCTTTTTCCCTCTGATCCTAAACCTCCTGGGAATGGGTGTGGGGTCCCTCAGCTGCTGCCGTGCTCCTTCCGGCAGCCAGGAGAGCCCGGAGCTCCTCCGCCGGCCCTTTCCTGCGGTTCAAAGCTCAAATGCTCGGGTGTCTCCAGGGATTTCTCTGCGGCCAGGACACGCTGGGAAGGAGCCGGGTGGAGCAGGGATGTGGGGACAGAGCTGGCTGCGGGCGGACAGGCTGAGCCGCCGTGTCCTGCGGCTCCTGCAGCCCCAGATGCGTCGGGAGCACCCAGCAGCTTCTCCGCTTCGCCGGGAGGAAGGAAAGAGCTTGCAGGATGCGAAGCGTTTATAGGGAGTCACGGAAAAAGGCAGGTTCGAGCTGCGGGCTTTAACGACGTGTTTAACGAGGGAGTCGGGGGCGAGTCGGGGGGCAGAGCCGCGTGCTGGCGGGGTCGCGCCGAGGCGCACGGCCCCGGGCGCCGCTCCAGCAGCGTTCCCGCACGGCACTGCCCTCCGCGCGGCAGCACCGGCTCGGCGCGGCGCGGCTGCCGTCTCGCAGCCGAGGAACCGGGAGGTGAAGCGGCTTCCCGAGGAGGCATGCGGTGGGGCCACGGCGGCGAGCGGGACCCCGGGCCCCCCACTCCCCGCCTCCCCCCTTGATCCTGCGGCAGTTATTGCCCTTCTCCGTGCAGGCAAAACAACACGCGAGCTTAACCTAGATTCGCAGCACAAATAATTCAGCTCGGTAACACGCTGCAAGGGGTTTTTGGAAGCACGTTTTGGGTGTGAAATCTGTACAGGTTGGAACAGGCAGCGCTTCCTGGCTGCCTTCCCTCCTCCCGTGAGCGTTCAGCAAGGCTTTGATGGGCCTGGTTTGCCGGCGGGGGGGTGAGCGGGAGCTCGGCGAGGCCGGCGGGGGGGGCCGGACCCCAGCCCTGGCCGGTGCCGAGAAGCGGAGCAACGTGGGGACACGGCCACGGTCACCCGAAAGCCGCGATGGGACCCGCAGCTGCAGCTGCCCAGCGCGGGGGCCAGGCAGGGCCAGGCACAGCCGGAGGCGTCGGACCGGGGTGCAAAACCCTCCGCGGCGCCCGCCTGGCCCGGGGACGCTCGGGCGGCTCTTGGGGAGCCCGGGAAAGCACCAGCCGGAGACCTCGGGCCGGGTTCGCCCGGGATTTCAGCCGGGCACCTACTAGGATTTGCACGAACGCGGGCCAAGACGCCGAACCCGCCTGGGAGCTGCAGGGAAGGGTGCAGGGAGCGCAGCTGCATCCCCGGGGTTTTTCGCCCCCCAAGTGCGTGGCTGAGGCCGGGCTGGTGCCAGCGGGCACCCGGGCACGTGCGTCCCCCTCTCCGGCTCTTGCTGTTATGGGGTCACTGAACGCCAATCCGTCGGCATCCCGTAGGGTCTGGCCCGGCACTCTGGGATGCAGGAGCCGTGTGGGAAATGAGGGGAAAGCAGTGCCCGGCATGCGAGGGCCGCGCTGAGCCACCACCACCGGCAGGCCCCGGAGCCCGGGCGGCGTCTCCCACCCCGTGCCCAAAGCCCTGGAGATACCCGGTGAACGGGGAATCCGGCATGGGGACGCAGAGGGACGCGCTGAGATGCGATAAGAAAGCTGGTGAGGGAGAAACCCCCCGGGCAGCCGGGCCAGGCCAGGTTGGAGCGGAGGATCCGGCTTCGCTCCCGGGGAGCCCCCAGACTCCCTCCAGGGCCGCTCTGCCCTTCGGGCTGCCTCCAGCGGCCCTGCCTGCGCGGCGGCGCTGCCTGCACGGCCCCCGCGGGCTGGGGCATCCCGCCACCCCCAGGGAAGCCCAGGGTGGCACCGGGCAGAGCCCCCGAGCCCTTTCCGAGCCGGCCGCACGCGTCCCCGTCCCCCACCCCCACGCTGCAGCCGCCCCGGCTGCGGGGCCGATCGATGGGCTTCGCAATTACCCCGGGCCCGGGGGGCTCCGAGCACGAGGCGGGGAGGCTGCTGGGGGGGAACGGGGTGCCTGGGGGGCGGCAGGGTGGGTGGGGGGTGCCCCAGGGAGCCTGTGCAGGGTGCAGGGGGTTGGGGGAGCCTTGGGGTGCAGATTGGGGGGTGCAGGGGCATTTGGGTGCCTCGGTGAGCCCATGCAGGGTAGGGCATGTGTGTGGGGGGGTTGTGGGTGCCCTGGGGTGCGGGTTGGGGGGTGCAGGGGCATTTGGATGCCCCAGGGAGCCTATGCAGCCTGGGGGGCTTGAGGGGGCTTTGGGGTGCCCTGGGGTGCAGGTTGGGGGGTGCAGGGGCATTTGGGTGCCCTGGGGAGCCCATGCAAGGCAGGGGGTGCGGGAAGGGGTTGTGGGTGCCCTGGGGGGCGGTTGGGGGGTGCCCGGGGGCTGGGGGTGCCGCGGGGGTGCGGGGCCGGTGCGCGGGGCGGCAGGCGGCCGGGAGCCCCCCCGCCGCTCCGAGCCGCCCCGGTGGGCAGGGCCGGGCCGGGCCGGGCCGGGCCGGGGGAGGCGCCGCGGCGGCGGGAGCGGCGGGAGCGGCGGGAGCGCACGGCGGAGCCGCAGCCGCAGCCGGAGCCGGAGCCGGAGCCGCCGCACCGGGAGCGCCGCGCCCTGCCCGCGCCGGGGCCGCACCGCGACCGCGACCGCGACCGGGACCGCGACCGGCGGCGGCGGCGGCGGCGGGGGGTGAGCGCGGCCGGGGGGCGGGCGGCGGGGACGGACAGGAGGTGGGGAAGGGCCGGGGATGCACCGGGGAGCGACAGACGATGGGGATGGGGAAGGGCCGGGGATGGGGATGCACCGGGAACGGCTCGGGAATGCTCCGGGAAGGACCGGCGAAGGGCAGGGGCAGGCGTCGCCCGGGGAAGGGGGGCAGCAGGGGCTGCGCTGGGCGGCGGCCGCGGGGCCCGGAGGCCTCCGGAGACCCCCGGCCCGCGGGTGCAGGACCGGGGGGGCCCGAGGCAGCCCTGGGGGGGGGCCCCGGGCCGAGCCGCTCCCGCGCCCGCTCCCCCGTGCACCTGCCGGGCCGCGCTCCCCCCGGGGCGAAAACGCTCCCGCAGCCCCCGATCCCCCCCGGCTTCCCAGCCCCGGTGCCCCCGATCCCCCCCCCCGGTGCCCCCGGCCCCCCCGGCGAGCCGCTCCCGCAGCCCCGGGCCCGGCCAGCCCGTGGCCCCGCGCTGCCCCCAAACGGGGCGAGGGCGGCGGAGGGGCTGCCCGGGAGAGAGCCGCGTTTTAGGGCCCTGGTTGGGTTTTCGCAGCTTTTCGACGGGGGGCGAATGACTCATGGAATCCTTTCTTCCCTTCTTCCAATTTTTTTTTTTTTTTTTTTTTGTCTCTTTGTTCCTGTTTTGCTGATTAAATGATGATAATAACAAGAAAAGGCTCCGCTCGATGGAGGCGGCTCCTCCGCCGTGGCACGTTGGTGGTGGGAGCCTCAGTCGTTTCGTGTGCATTTTTCCTGGTCAGGCGAGAGGATGCAATGTGAATTATTTTAAATAGGTCTCATGCAAGGTGCTTATTTGCCCAGCGTGCGTACACTGCGCAGCTCGCTCGCTGCTCGCTGGAGAAAGTCCTACCATTTTCCCCTAACATGATTAATAGGATTTTTAAAGCTGCTCCCACTCTGAGAAGGGGGGGAAAAAAAGCACAGGTACAAAGGGCAGCGCAGATGCGACGGCTCCTGCTTGCAGCGAGCACAAAGGAATCGAAGGCGCAAGGCTGGCGTTAGCGCCGCGGGAGCGAGCCGGTGCCCGGGCCGCCCGCGGGAGCGTCGCCGGTGGCGGGGCGGCCGTGCACGCCGGGGAAATGCCCCGGCGCAGGCAGGGCCGCGGTGCCGGGGCTCTGCTCCCTCCGGGGCGCAGCGCCGGTGCTCAGCGCCGCGGGCGAGGACGTGGGGGTTAGGAGCGGGCTGCAGGACGGGCGATTTCCCCCGCGCGAGGAGCGTGTTCAGGCGCTGGCACAGACCCAAGCGCGGCGGGACGGCCCGTCCTCCCTCGGCACCCTGCACCCCACCCCGAGCCCATCCGTGGGGAGGGGACCCCCGGGGAGGCCGCGGCCCCCGCGTCACCCGCCGCTCGCTCCTTCCGCAGGTCGCCGCCGCGGAGGAAGCGCCGCCCGCGCGGCCGGGGCCATGTCGTCCTCCGACGAGGAGACCCTCAGCGAGCGCTCGTGCCGGAGCGAGCGGTCGTGCCGGAGCGAGCGGTCGTACCGCAGCGAGCGCTCGGGCAGCCTCTCGCCCTGCCCGCCGGGGGACACGCTGCCCTGGAACCTGCCCCTGCACGAGCAGAAGAAACGGAAGAGCCAGGACTCGGTGCTGGACCCGGCCGAGCGGGCCGTCGTCAGGGTCGCAGGTGAGGCAGCGCCCCGGCACCCGGACATTTCGGGAGACGCGGCCGGTCCCGCCCGGAGCGCGGGGGGGGAAAACTGCCCAGGGGCCTGGGAATCGCACCAGGAGCCCGGAGGGCGGCGGCGGGGGCTGATCCCGACGGGGTCGGCGGCGACCGGGCTCCGCGCGGGGTTTCGTCCCGTTCGGGCAGGGCTCGGCTGCTGTTCCCGGCGCGTCGCTGCCGGGTGGCATTAAAATGCCTGATGAAGGGTTTTGCACAGCTCCCTGCTGCAATAGCGCCCGTGGCCTGATCCCGGCGGGGAATTTGGCCCAGGAGGTTTCCGGCTGCCTCCCGGCCGGTGCGGTTGTGGTTTCAGCTGCGATCACGGGCTGCTCCTTCGCCGTGGGGCCCGTGGGCAGCTCTGGAGGGGCAGCAAGCAGCCGCAGTGTCCCGCCGACCGGCGGCTCCTCCCTGGCCATCGCGCGTCCGTCGGGCGTGCTGCCGCGGACGGACGCTGTCCCACGCGGCCCCGCACTAGGGTGCCCCCAGCGCATCCCGGCGTGCCGAGGGGGCCCAGTGAAACCCCTAACGGGGAGACGTGCTGGGCCGGGGAGCGCACCCGCACCCCGCGTTCGTGCAGCGCCGGGCACTTGGGGCAGGAGGAACCGGTTGGCTCAACCTGAGGTTCGTGGAAATGCTCCATCTGCGGCCGGGGGGGCCCCAGCACTGCGGGGGCAGCAGGGCCCTGCCCGAAACGCCGGTGCCGTCGGGACCAGGCGGTGACCGGGGTCCCCGCCGGGCCGGCACTGAGCACCCGCGGCCTCTCCGCAGCGGCGGGTTGCTCCCGGGCTGCCCGGGTGCCGCGCGCTCGCCGTTGCGCCGGGTCGATGCAGCCCGTGATTAAAAGCAAGGGGATGTCGCCTAATCCCGTCTCGTGCAGATTTCGCCTTAAAAATAACTTGCGAGGTGCAGCTAGACAGCGCCGAGCCGGGGAGAAAAGAGTCGGCGGCAGTTTCGTGTCGCCGGGTTCGAAAACGAGCTGAAATATTGATTCAGATCTTTAAATTATTCAGCAGGACTGTCTCGGGCGCGCCGGCCGCCCCGCGGGCTGCGACCTCCAGCGGGATCGTGGCCGGGTACCGGATTGGGAATGGGGCTGGGCCTTGGAGCCCGTCCCTAGGCTCGCAGGGACCGGGGCTGCGGGGAGGCGTCCCGGCCGGCCCCGCTGGAGCAGGCGCTCTCGGCACGGCGAGGCTGGAGCAACCGGCGCTTCCCGGCAAAGGACGCCGGTCCCTGAAATGCCCTGCTTGATTCCCCAGGGGAGCCCAGATGGGGGATGCGGCTCCATCCCCGCCGGAGAGGCCGTCGCGGAGGGGCCAGGCTCTGGCTCCGGGAGCAGCCGGCGCAGCGGCAGGGATGCAGCCGGCAGCGCGCGGGCGCGGGGCGCAGCCGCGGGAGTGCGGCACAGGCGGCGAGTGAACGGCAGTGATTCCCGTGTGGCGGGCGTTCAGTGCCGGCGGTCTCCGGTCCGGCAGCTCCGGCATCCCTCTGCACTTCCCGGCGGCGGGGCAGCCTGCAGGTCCAGCGTGGCTCGCTGCATCCCTATGACCCTTGGGAATGAGGTGTCGGACCCCCGGGAGGGGATGGGCCAGCTGAAGCGCGCCTGGGAGGCTGCCGTGCCGTGCCGTGCCGTGCCGTGCCGTGCCAATGGTTTGGGAGGAAAAGGCCCTTTTATCCTCAACCTGTTTGCGCTTGCTCCTGCCCGGGGTCGCGTTTGCTGACACGGGGCTGGAGCGGCTCCGGTGGCGGGAGCCGGGGGCCGCGGCGGGGATGCAGGCTGCCAAGGGCAGCAGCCAGGGCGGGCAGATGAGGCGCCGCTGGTGTTTTCCAAGGGCCAGAGCCTCGTCCAAGTCCGCGGCGGCGCCTGAAAAGGCTCCTCGGAGCCCTCTGCGGCGCTGGCGGGTCCCTCGAGCCGCTCTCCCGCTCTCCCGGCGGCTCCGGCGGAGCCATTTCGCCATGCAAAGCGTTTGCTTAATTCAGAGCAACCTCAGAGCTGGTTCGGGCGGGATTCTCGGGGATGTGGGGACAAACGCGGTCGTTCTTCCCCGGCGCGTGAGAAGCCAATCCTGCCCGCGTTTCGGGAGCAGGCAGGTTCCGAGCAGCCGCACGGACGCCCCGGGCGGGTTTAAGCAGCGCCGGCTGCTCAGCCGCGCTTTGCCCTCGCGCCGGGAACGTGTTCTCAGGCCGGACGGACGTGAAGCCTCCTCGGCGGCGTCGGCGAGGGAGGTGACGGCGAAGCCCCCCCCGCGCGGGGCGGGCTGGAGGGGAACGCGGCGGCGGGGGGTGTTTTGGGGAGGAAAAGGGAGACCCGGCGAGGTTTGGTGGCCACGGGCCATCGCCACCCTGGCCAGCAGTGGTGGGGGGGGACATGATGCCGGGGGGGGGGGGCAGGTTACTTTTCGCGTCGCCATGGTTACCCAGATGGCTGAGCGCTGGCCCGCCGGTTGCCATGGCAATGGCAAGGCGAGGGCGGAAAAGCAGCATCTTGCCGGCGGCCCCAAAAAGGCCGGGATTTGCCCCGGGATGGGCTCCGAGGGGGGGCAAGACGGGGGTCGGGCTGCCTCCGCCCCGGCGCCCGCTGCTGCCAAGCGTCTCCCGCCGGTTGCCCCTGCCGCTGCCCCTGCCGCTGCCCCAGGTCCTGCCCCTGCCCCTTCCTCTGCTCTGCCCCCCGGCACGGCAGCGGCCCCGCGGCCCCTTCCCCGTCGTCGCCGGGGTCGGGGGGGAAAGGACGGGGCGGGGGGGTAGTTAAGGGTTGGGGCTGACCGCGCGGGGCAGCCGGGAGGTCCGAGCCCCCCGGGCCCGCGGCGCGCTCGGCCAGCACCCCGTTATCCGGCCCCAGGTCGGATGGCGCAGGCACGTGCAGGCGCTGGGGGGCACTGGGAGGCACTGGTGGCGCTGGGAGGCTCTGGGGTGCACTGGAAGCCCTGACGGCAGTGGAGGCACTGGAAGCACTAATTGCACTGGTGTCACTGGGAGGCCCCGATTGCACTGGTGTCACTGGGGGGCACTGGTGTCACTGGGAGGCACTGGAAGCATAGGTGTCACTGGGGAGTGCTGGTGTTACTGGGGGGCACTGGTGTCACTGCTGTCACTAGGAGGCACTGGTGTCATGGGGAGGGGCTGGAATCACTGGTGTCACTGGGAGGCAGTGGTGTCACTGGTGTCACGGGGGGGGGCAGCAGGGTCGGTGCTGGGGTCACCGGTGGCTCCGCCCCCTCCGCTCCCCCCCCCCCACCGCGCGCCTCCCGCAGCGCCGCCGCCGCCCGCCAGGGGTCGCGCCGGGGCCGGAGCCAGGGGCTGTCTGGGTGGGCGGGGCGATCAGGGGGCGGGGCCTGTTCAGGGGCGGGGCCTGTTCAGGGGGCGGGGCGACGCTGACAGCGGGCGGGGCCGGGGGCGAGGCGGAAACGAGCGGCGGAGCCGCGGCCTGGGCGCCCGCCGCGCCGGCAGCCTCCCGCCCGCCCGCCCGCCATGGCCGGCTACGTGCCGGGGCTGCTCCCGGCCACCCGCAGCCAGGAGAAGGAGTTCGTGCAGGCCTACGAGGACGTGCTGGAGCGCTACAAAGGTGCCGGGGGCTCCCGCCGCCGGGGGGGGCGCGGAGACGGCGGCGCTGCGTGGGGGGGGGCGCGCGGGGCTCGGGCCGCTCGGCGTGCGGGGGGCCCCGTCGGGGTGCCGGGGTTGGGGGGCCCCCGTCGGGGGCTGCGGGCATCCCGCGGTCCCCGGTTGTGTGCCGGGGTTGGGGGGCCCGGACCCCCCCCCCCTCCCGTCGGGGCACCGGGGGTCTGGGGGTCCCGGCGGCCCTCCGTGTTCCCGGTTGAGGTGCTGGGGATGGGGGTCCCTCGTCGGGGTACCGGGGGGCTGGGAGCCCCGGCGCCCCCCCGCATGTCCCCGGTTGAGGCAGGGGTCCCCCGTCGGGGTACCGGGGGACTGGGGGGTCCTAGTGCCCCCCATGTGCCCTGTTGGGGTGCTGCAAGCCTGGGGGACACCGGTGTCCCCTGCTCGCGGTGCCCCATGTCCCCTTCTCCGGGTGCCACGGCATCCCAGTATCCCCAGTCAGGGGGCCCCGGGACTGGGGGCCCCGGCACCCCCCTGCTCCAGGTGCCCGGGGTCCTGGCGTGTCCGTATCCCAGGTCCCGGTGTCCCCTCCAGCGTCCCAGCATCCCTCCCCTGGCTCGAGGTGCCCGAGGACCCGGCACCCCACTCCCATCCCTTTTCGGGGTGCTGCAAGGTCCCAGCACCCCTCCTCCGGGATCCCGGCTTTCCCTGGCTCCCGGTGCCGGAGGGGAGGGGGCTGCGATCTGTTTCTTCCCCCTGACGCTCCCTAGGGATAAAGGGCCGACGAATCCCCCGGCCGCGGCGGCTGTGTCCGCCTGGCCGCGGCGGCCGTGCCGGTGCCGGCAGTGAGTGTGCAGTTTTGCTGTAGGTGGCTCGGCTCCGGGAGCTGCGTGTGTTTTCATTATTTTCTTCCCCCTTTTTTTTTTCGTGCTGCAGAGCTAGACTTGTCTGGGAGCCCAGATTTCGGCCCCAGAGGGCTCCTCGCGCGCTGTGGCTCTGTTTTGCGGGTTTAGCAGCCAAGTCTCCTGAAAGGCGGATGGCTGAGCCCAGGGCAGCCGGGCGCTCGCGGCAGACGTTTCCTTTCCCCTTTTGCATGCGGAGAAAGGGAAATAATGGATTTCCCAGCGCCACGGTTCAGGGGGTGCCACTCAAATGTCCCGGAGGAGAGGGAAACGTGCAGCCCCCATCCGCATTTCCCAGGGAGCGGGGAATAAAAGCCTCTTCCAGGGACATCTTGGAAAGGCTCTGAATAACGTGACTCCAGCGTGTCCAAGTACTTTGCAAACTTTTATTAATAAAAAGCCGCTTTGCGGTAGCTGGATCCGGTGTGGAGAAGCTGGGACAAAATAAAATTACGGCACGTGCTCCGCGTGCTGTGTGCCGGCTCGCCTCGACCGCCGAAGGCTGGGCCCTGCTCGCCTGTCGCCCCGACGCTGCGCCCTCACTCAGGTTGCAAGCAGCTTTATTTAGCGGTTCCCCTGGTAAAAGAAGGCTTTTTTGGTAAAGACGAGACTCCTTTTGGGGTTAGGTGTGTTGGCTGTTGGAAGCTGGTAGTCGCCTAGAAATATCCTGCTGGGTCTTGTTTGTGATGTAGGGGAAATCGGTATTTACACTGTGTTAAGGCTTTTTCCTTCTGCACCTCCCACCCTTCGCAGCTCCCCCCGCCCGGGGTGTCTGACCCTCTGGGAGGGCTGGGCGGGAGGATTCGGGTGCGATAGACTCGGAGTTGGTAGATGTGTTGCCCCGTCTCTGCTTTCCCTTCCTGCAGCTCCTTCCGCTGTGAACTGTTCGGTTTTTCCTGCCTGGAACAAGTTTTCCACTGACTTGTTCCCCTCCCCCTCTTAATCCTGCAAAAGCGGAGATTTGTCAATGAAACGAAACTGCTCTCTGGGTGTTACCTGGCTCGGCAGCAGGAGCAGCAACCGTGAATGCCGCCCCACGGAGCCGGTGACCGGCCCGTGGCCACCTCGCGCTGGGAGCCGCCGGCCCCAGTGGGAGCGCAAGGACGATGCTTGACATTGCTCGAGCTGAGAGCGTAAATGCCTCCCCAAAATGCACAGGGAAAACTTCTGTGAGTGGGGCTATTTAATAAAAAAAAAAAAAAAAAAAAAAAAACAGCCTTAAAAACGAACGTGAGCAGCGGGGCCTCTGCTGCAGAGCAGGACGGGGCAGGTCTGGAGGCGGCGAGGTGAGCGGTGCCGAGGGGGTCCCTGCGCCGGTGCCGTCCCTGGCTGCCGATCTTGCCTTTCGCTGCAGAGCAGGGGTTAACCAGATGGCAAATCCCCATGATTTCT
The DNA here is from genome assembly GCF_036417845.1 of Apteryx mantelli. Taxonomy (NCBI): domain Eukaryota; kingdom Metazoa; phylum Chordata; class Aves; order Apterygiformes; family Apterygidae; genus Apteryx; species Apteryx mantelli. The sequence continues at coordinate 5,938,040 of NC_090004.1, read as the reverse complement.
TTATTTATGAAACTCCCGCTGCAGGCAGGGGAGAAGCGCTACCGAGCGGCCGGGGTTTGGGTGTCAGGTAGGTGTTCTGCATCTCCGCGGGGCTGCTCCCGCTCCCCGGCGCTGCAGCGGAGGCGGCTTGCGGGGGCGAGCGCGGGGGCGGCTGGGGACCTTCGCGCCTTTCCCGCTGCCGTGCCCCCGAACGGGGAGGCGTTTGGGCCGAGCGGAGCTGCGGGGCTGACTAATGGCTCGTGCAGTGCGGGAGGTGGGAGGGCGGCGGAGGAGGTGCAGCCCGAGCTGCACCTAGCACGCTGCAAAGCGCTCCCGCCCGCAGCCTCGGGCGCTCGCCGGTGTCCTCGGCTTTGCAGCGCCCTCCGAATTCCGCAGCGCCCGAGGGAGGCTGGTCCCCTGCTGCGGGAAGCTCCCAGGAGGCCAAAGCTGGCCCGGGTGGGACAGAAGGTCTCTGCCGCCAGGCTCGGAGTCTCCGGAGCGCAGCGATTGCCTGGTGCTGCCCAGCTGGAAGCCGACGGGCGACTCTCCCTGTGTGCCAGGGAGGTGCGAAGCGGGGCGGTTTCGGCTGTGGTTGCCTCACGGCTTGGATGGCGCTGCGGCAGCGCATGCCGAGACGTGCCGTGCCGTGCCACGATGGAGGCGGCCGAGGCTGCGTTGCAAAGCTCCCGGCACCACGCCTCCGAGCCGAAGTGCTTTAACTAACGCCTTCGTCCCTTTCCACGCTGATGCCACGAGTTCAGAGCCGGTCCGGGGGCTCTGAGCAGAGAGGAAGGGTCTGGTCCGCCTGCCCTTCCTCGCACGGCTCTGCTGCTTCGGTCTTGGCGCGTGCTGCTGAGCGGGGCTCGGTGTGCAAGGGCAGGTTCCCCGCTCCCATCGCGCGTCGTCTCCCTGTGGTTTGCCAGGGGAGGGTGCAGACACCGAGCGTCCCAGTGGGAAAGCGGGAGACCAAAAGCGGTGGCGTGTTGCAGCGGCCCCGGGGAGCCGTGGCTCCTGGCAGCGCGAGGGTACAGGCGGTGCTGCTCGGCTGTACGCAAAGAGCACGGGTCACGTTCTGCATGTTCAGAGCACTTTAACCATTAACCAATCAATCTCGGTGAAATCCTTGCTTTTAGATAGTTAGCTCTTTTTGGGGTTGGGATTAGAAATCTGAAGTTCTAGCATCAGGAAAGCCGGTGTTTTCCCCCCCATGGCTTTCTCTTCCTTCTCTGTGGTTCCCTGCGTGTTGTTTTTTCTCTCATTGCTTCCGATTACCCGGGCATGTGTCCGGCAGCCGATGCCATGGCCCACGTAGCAGCCAGCGCGCCTTTGCTCCCAGCTGGAAGGAGCCTGGCGCTGTTCTTGGAGCGTCGCAGAAGCTGCGTTGGCCTGCCCCTGGCCCACGTGTCTGCACTGGGACAGCCGGGGATGGCTTGTCACCTTGTCCTCCTGCGTTAAGGAGGTGACAGCCTCCCTGGGGCTGGAGGAGTCTCCGAGAGGGAGAGGAGATGTAGGACCTCTGTTTAAATGAGCCAGAGCAGGTCTTCGCCTTGTGGGACCTCATGGATGGAGCCTGTCTCACAGCAGCAGCTGTCCTGGCCTTGGCCATCTCTTTTTTTGGTTGTATCTTGTCCTCTGCTATAAGAAATATAACTACAGGTGTCACAGCTGGGGGATCCCTGCCCTGGCGCGGTGCGGTGGGTCGATTCGCTCAGCCCCTGGCTCCCAGCAGAACGGCTTTGCCCACTTAGCTGCACGTAGCTGCCGTTGCAATTCCATCCTGCAAAGATAAACATCATTCCTTCGCGGTGATGAGCGGGCTGCACGGGGCTTCTGGAGTCAGGAGGCGCTCCGATGAGCCCGACAGCGTGGCGGTGACTCCTCGCGGGGGAGAGAGGAAGCCCTTCTTCCTCTTCATCACGCGGGCAGAGTGGGGAGGAGGGGTGGCTGAGCACTGACGGAGCTGAGATTGCTCCACTGCCCCGACAAGCATGCGGAGAAGCCGGGCTGAAGCTGCTCTCCACCACGGGGGCAGCTCAGGCATGCTCCAGTTTTGGGACGCGTGCGGGAGACCTGGCTTGCTGGTGCTGAGGGTACTGTAAAGCTAAGGAGGCTTCGTGGCACCTGGGTTTGGGGGAGAGCTGCTGTGCTCAGGCTGTTCCCCAGATCAGGGGTGGCTGCTGTGGATGCGAATGCCTCTGTGGCTTTTATTTTTAGCCGAGGTGGAACTCAAGCCCATGGTGGAAGAGCTGTTTTGCTTGTGTTTGTTTTGGCCAGCAGGGAAATGAAGTTGGCGGTTTTTCGGGTGGCAGGATCCACCCTGCCTCGCCTCTCCAGGTTTCTGCTGCCTTTGCAGTCGAATCATTGTCATCTTAAGCATGTGATGGTGTCTCCTGAGCTCATCTGCTTCTCATGCTGTTTGCCTGTGCTTGGAGTAGGCTCGCTTTGCTGAAAGACACGTGGTTTCCCTCCCCAAAGCTTGCTCGTCTTTGAGTCACAAAACCTGTTTAACGTGGATGGAAGTGATTGAAATCGTCATTGTCTTCATGTTGTCCCGCCAACAAACCACGACCTTGGTTCCAGAAGCTGGACAAGCCCCTGAGTCGTTCCGTTGGGGGTCATCCTGGGGCTGTTGCCTTCTTCGGGCTTGTCTTTGTTTTTGTGCAATTTTCTGGGAAAACTGCCACTTCTGGTCCAGAGAGAAAAGGCGCCTGGGGAGTCTGGGGCTGGGGGTGTCTGCGTAAGGTGGCCGTGCTCCCCGCTGGTCCCTGCCGTGTTTGCTCTTTGGCATGGGCACCAGGTAGCCGCGGTGTGAATCACGCTGGGAGTGGAAGGTGCTTTCCCAGTAGCTAGTGCAGAAAATCTTTGATCTCGTTTCAGTGGCAGATTTAAGAGACTTGCTGGAGACCTGAGCGTTCAGAAAATGGCTCGCGTTGTTTCATCGCTCCTTTTTTAGGTGGCACAGCATTGTTTGTATGAATTCACGTCAGGCCTTTTCCTTTTCAGCTCGCACTTTGGGGTAAGAATGAAATCTTTGACCTCCGTCTGCTGGTTTCTGGCCAGTCTCCTTTCCAGGCGAGTCCCATTTGTGTCAACTAAGTTTAGACTGCTCTGGACATACCATGGCTGATGCCAGCATGAAGAAATCGCTCCAGCCTTCCAGGGGAAGTATAAAAAGAGTATTTTTTGCTGACTCCTGGAAGCGTCATAACACCATTGTTTGAATACCAAGGTGACAGATCCCTTTATACACACCTAAAACGGATAAATCCAGCTGGTGGAAACAGCAGGAGACTTCAGTTTCCAGTTTCTGCTTTCTTTGTACGGGCAGAAGGAATAACAGAGCTCGGGGTGAGACGTGGTGGTGGGGAGGCTTCTCTGGGCCACGGCTGTGGCGCCCGATGCCCGGCAGATCGGGAACAGGAGCAGTGCTGGTCGGAGCAGGGGTCAGTAGCAGGAACGACGCTGCTGGGAGAAGGCAGCAGGGACCCCGATAAAGCTGGTTTTGCTCCCGTCTCTCTTGCGTGGGTGAAGTCCGTAGCCCTTCCCAGGGCCCTGGTTGCCCCGGAGAATGGGGGGCCGGCGGGAGGGGGCCGGGTGCTGCCGCCAAGCTGGGCTCCTGTATGGGGCAGTGTTTCCCTGCCAGCTGGAGCACAAGTGGCCAAGCACTGGTGCACTGGAGCGGAGACGAGCGTGGGCCAGGAGCGCCGACGGGACGGCAGGAGACCGCAGCGGGGGCGAATGCGCTGGGCAGTGCCCAAGTCCCCTTGGCAGCCCTCTGAATCCTCCGTTGAGTCTTTAGATGCTTCGGTAAGGCCCCCTTGCTTTCCCCCTCTTGCGCTGGGTGGAAGCGCAGCCCTCCTTGCGCTCCGAAGGCGCTGTGACCTGCTCTTCCAGGCTGCTTTTGTGCAGAGCCGATGTGGCTCAGCCCGGGTGGTTAGAGCTGCAGCGGCGCCGGGCTCCTCCGGAGCCTGGACTCGCGTTGGCAGGCTCGGAGCGCCGCGAGGTTCGTGGTCTGGCTGCGGCGAGGTCACCGAACCCCTCCGCAGGCACGTCCGGCTTGTGCAAACGGCACAGAGGCCGCCGCATGGGTAAACACACGGTTCTTGGCTTCATCTGGCTCGGATCGGAGCGGGATCTAGGGAGAGCAGCGTGTCGCAGGGCTCGGCGGCTTTGCACCGTGCCGTGCAGCGGGTGCTCAACTTCCCCGCACCAAGAGGAGCCTCCGTCTCCCGACGGCAAGCTTTCCCTGGGGCTCGTTTGCTCCGAAAGCAGCCGGGAAATTGCTGTAACTCCGGTGACCGGAGTAACGTGGGTCGCTCCGGAGGAACGAAGAACGTCTTGAAGCGGCAGCGTGACTGCCGGGGCTGAGGGCTGCGTCATTGCCAGCCCACAGCTGTTCTGCTGCAGCTTCGCGGGAGGCAGGCTCCCCCCTTCCCACCCCTCCGGCCCCGCGCGGGCGCCCCGAACGCGGCTCCAGCCGCCGAGGCCGGGAGCGGAGTCGCTGAGAGGCGTCGTGGCCTTCGGTTCTGCGGCCTCCCGTGGCGGCGAGCAAGGCAGGGGGAGGGAGAGGAGCCCTTGGGAGAGGAGGAGGAAGGTGAACCATTGCCTTGGAGACGAGGCAGCGAGTGTGCGGAAGCGAATCTCCCTGCGCTCGCCAGGGAACTTCAGTAAATCACTTGCTTTCCCTGTCCCAAGGGCTCCGGTGGGATGGGAATGGCCGGAGGCAGCGGAGGTTGAATCCATCCTGGGAAGGAGCCTTGGAGGACAAACGCATCCTCGTTAATATTCCCCGGGATGGTTTCTGCGAGCAGCCTCCGATGGGCACCCTGGTGCCGTACGGACGGGGCTGACGGATGCCGGACACGCGCTGCGCTCGTCTCGAGACGTCTTTAAAATGCCGCAGGGGACTGGCTGCATCGAGGGGGTGCCGGGAGGGTGTTTCGGGTGGGGGGGGGCCGCTCTCCTCGAGCCCAGCACCGGGCCCCTCTCCCGCCTGCCTCGCCGCCCGCTCCGTCTCCGTGAAAGCAGCTCCCTGCAGCTTGGCCTCGCGCGGCGCGGCCGGCTCCCGCCCGACGCCGGCCCCATTTTCCCGGGCGGATGAGGCAAGCGCTGCCCCGGGGCCGAGGCGGCGCCGGGGCGCGGAGGTGCGGCCGTGGGTGTAATGAGAGCGCAAGCGCGCACCTGGGCCGGGGCCGGCGCAGCGCTGGGAAAGCGGTGGGAACTGTAATTACCGGGGCCCGTCGCGGCCTGCACCGCGGAGGCTGGCGCCGCGGGAGGGGACGGGAGCGAGGCGCTGCCGCGGAGGCCGCGTCCTCGGCGCCAGGAGCCTTGCCGGCGTCCGGGGGAGCCGGGCTTGCGGCATCGCTGCCCCGTGCCGACCTTGAGCTCTCCCTTTCCTTCCAGGCGCTCTGCCTGGAGGCTGGCCGGGAGCTCCGGATGCCACCGCTCAGCGGTGGCCCTGGCTGGCGGGGCAGCTCCTGGGCCGGGCTCGCTGCTGGAGGTCGGAGCTGTTCAAAGGGCCTCCAGGTCGCAGAGGGAAGCCTCCGAAGAGGAGGTGTCCGGGCGAGCGCGCTTCCCAGCAGGCAGCGTTCGCAGAGTGCAGAGGATGTTTGTGTTAATCAGCTGGGAAGTTTCCTTCCCGAGCCCAAGCAGCGAGTTTTTGTGTGCATGGACAATTTCCACCGGCCTGGGGGGCAGGGGAAGGGAGAGCCTTCAGCCTCAGCTTCCCGAGGGCGAGCGGGAGACGTGGGATGGGGCTGGGAGTCTGGGTGACTGCGTTTAGTGCAGGTCTGGCTGCAGGCATGGCAAGAGGTGACCCGAGATGCATTCCCTGCATCCGTGTCGGATCAGCCTGGCGATTCCTGGGGGGAGAGGTGCAAGAAGAGCCGGGGGGGGGGGGTCCGTAAGGAGATTTCGGATGGGAAGCAGGATACTGTTCCTGGCACGAGGGGTAGGAGGACGGACTCGCTCTCCCCCACACCCTCTTCCCTATCGGAGCAGAAGCACGAGCAGGCTCTGAAGGTGCAAAGAGGGAGCCTGGATCAGTACGTCCTGGCCATGGTGAGACGAGTCCGCCTGCAGGTTTGGGAAATGCACAGCTTGCAAAAAGGCAGCTCGCCCTTGCGCTCCGTCCCTGCAAGCCCGGCTCCGCCAGGTCCTATCTGTCCTGTAATTTCCCCTGATTATCGGAGATTTGGATCAGTTAGCTCTGGGCTGCTGGCCGGGACTCCGAGAGGGCACGATTACTTTTCTCTTGTTGTTGCTGTTGTTATTTCTGTGTGAATGAAATGTAGCTGCCTTTCCAGTTTTCATTTCCTGTTTGATCCCGTTTCCCTCCAGTGAGTTCAGAATTGCCTGCCGAAAACCTCGGGGCCAAGGCTGTTTGCAACACGGGTTTTATTCTCACCCGACAACCAAGGGTGGTGGAGCATTTTTTTGCGATGCTGGAGAAGCCTTGTCAGCTCCCGCGGGTGACGCACGCTGCGCGGGTTTTGCACCCCGATGGCTTTTCCGTTGGTTGTCACCTCCCACTGCTTTTGCTTGTCCTCTCCCAGCTCCCTGTCTGCGTTCCTGCTTGTCCAGAACTCCGAGGGGATCTGGCCTCCTCCGGGGCTGCGGCAGGAGCCTGGTGGGGAGCAAAGTCGCGGCATGGTTGGGAGCAGAGCCGGGTCTCCCGAGTCCCGCTCCTGCACCTCGTTCCCAAGGTCTGGCTTTGCTTCGGCTCCCGCTGCCTCCCTCTTCGGCTGGCTGTCGCTTCCTCCTTGCCGGTACCGCTGCAGAGCCCCGGAGCTGTGGTCCCTCTCTCTGCTTTGGTCTGAGTGGGAAATTTATGCCGACTTGTAGTAATGTCAATTAAGGGCGTAACTTCCGTCTTTGTTTTTATTAAAACTGGTAAAAGGTCCATGGTAGATTGCAGCCCTAGCAATTCAGAAGTGCTTTTGCCAGCAGCTTATTTTTTTTCCTCCGGGAAACCGTATACAAGGGCTCCTTTGCCAGGGAAATTTGCATTGACCTTGGGCAGTTTTGCTGTTCTGCTAAAACCGTACGGGCAGGAGGGAGAAGCTGCTCTTGGTGCTGCCCAGGGCCAGGCCGTACCCATCAGCCGGGCTGCCTTCCTCCCGGCGCCTGGCTCTCCCCTCGCGCCAGCGCGCCGGCCCAGGGCAGGCGTTCCCGTGCCGTGAGCCCGGCCGGCAAGGCTCTGCAAAGATAAACGAGTCCCGAGCCCCGGGCTTGGTTTTGGTCGCTGCTGCAGGGTTGCATGTGTCTGCCCTTGATCTGGAAGAAGTCCTTGGCACCGTGTGAACTCCGGGCCTTTCCCCGGGAGCAGAGCGCCGGTGACGGCGCGAGGGTTGCTGCGAGCATGTTCCCGTAGCACGTTTCCCGCGTGCGGCGGGACTTGTGTGCACGTCAGGGAATTAAATCCGAGGGGGGTACTGCCCCGCAAGCCCCAGGGTGGTGACGGCACCCGCGCAAAAGGTTTCATTGCGAGCGGCTCCAGACGCTGCACGTGGCGATATTTCATCCTCTCCGGCTGTTTCGGATGCTTTCGACTCTTCTTGCAAAGGGCAGTTGTTGAGCTGGGAGATCTTGGGATTCCTCGGCCAGGCCGACAGCTGGGCGCACGGTAGCGGCTGCCGGAGCCGCGAGCTCCCGTTGTCCCCTGTCCCCCCGCGGGCTCTCCCACCCCGGGGCGCACAGACGGTCCCCGTGCACAGGACCGGCCGCGGTTTTTGGAAGCCAGCTGGAGCGATCCTTCCCAGGCCGGGAATTCCAGGCGTTCCCCTGGCAGAGAGGGAGCCGGGATGCTTATGAATGGGGTCTGGCAGGCGTCGGACCCGCTGCACCTTAACCCCGTCCGGCCTGGAGGAGAGCAAGCGCCCTGCACCGAGCACAGGGCCCAAGCGCAGCGTGCAGCGAGGTTTTCTTAGCTGGGAAGCGTGGGAGCAGCGTAAGGACCAGGAGGAACTGGATTTTCTTCTCTCACTCCTCTTCCGTGCCGAGGAAGCGGTTGGACGGTGTCCGTCCATCCGGCTGCCCCTGCTCTCCTAGCTGCAGTCCCAAACCACGTGCCTCTGCTCCGGAGAAGCCGGCATCTCCCCTGGGGCGAGGGAGGTGCCGAAGGCTTTTCTCCCCATCGCGGGGTTCGGTGGGGGAATGGGGAACGCCCGGCCGGCAGCTCTCCCGGGAGGGATCCACATGTGCAGACGAGCATCTCCATCCCCGCTTCGTGGGTGATGCGGGGCTGAGCGCCGCGAGGGCCGGGCCGGGTGCTGAGCGCCGAGCAGCTCGTGTCACCCCAGCGCGGGAAGGCTCCCGGCGGTCGTTCCCGCGAGTCCCTGACCTACTTTCGCCTTACAATCGCGCATTTGTGAGCGGGGGCTGGCGGGAAGACACCCAAACCTCCCTGGAAGTTTAGAGTTACTTTTATCATTCTGGCGGTACAAAGTTAACGCGGTTGCCAGGGTCCGGGAGAAAAGCGAGCCGAGGGCACGGGGCGAGGGTGGGAGCCGGGGCTTGGTCCGGGTCATCGATAACGGCGGCCGAGGCAGGCACGTCGCTCTCCCCTCCCGGGCCGCTAATTGTAATTTTACAGAAGCGGCCGTCTGCCGGCCTTGTTGGACGACAAGCTGGTTCGTGGCTGATCCCTCCCCTTTGCCGGGAAGGGGAGGATGAGGATGAACGAAACGGGCACGCTCCCCAGCTGGCTTCGCGGAGCTGCCGGGTCTCGCTCGCGTTGCCTGCTTGGGCTTTGTTCTCTGCTTCCGCGTGGGGATAGTGGGCGGGAAGGACTCGGTTGCTTCTCGAGGGAAGGTTAGATGGAGGAGGTGAATCCCGCCGGAGAGGACGTCCCCGAGGCCGGAGACGGGGTGTCCCCAGGGTGCTGCCCCCCTGCCTCCCGCCTTGCGCCGGGAGCTGCTTCTCCTCCCCTTCCCCGTCGCGGCAGCAGCCCCTTTGTCAGCAAGAAGCCGTTTTTTCAGAGGAAAATTCCATTGTGCTATTTTTAGTGGTGACAACTTGGCTTCTTGCGATGACTTTATTTTGCTTCTCGCCCTGCCGGGAGGCGAGCAGGGAAGCGCTCCGGGGAGCAGCAGGAGCACGGGGGGCCGCAGCGGGGCCGGGGGCTGTCGGGGGGCTGCTGAGTTTTCCCAAGCCGGGTTTGGGGCAGACAAAGAGCTTCTGGCCGCCTCCACCCGGCGGTGGGTATAAATTTTCGGTGCAGCCCATCCGTGGCTGTTCCGCATGGCCGCTCCTGAGCGATCAGATCTGCTCGCTCTCACCGGGATGAATTAATTTCCTCCTGCGCTGCTGCAGATCGATAAATCCACCCGGGGGTCGGGGCAGCTTCGCGCTCTGCAGCAGGTCCTAGAAACCCGTGTTGCCGGAGGCCGGGCTGCGGACGGGAGCGTGCGGCGCAGAGCCGCACTTGTCCCCAGGGCTTCTCGGTCCTTCCTCCTTCACTGGGAGCGTGGAGTTTGGAAGGAGTTTCAAAAGCTTTTGGAGAAACTCCTGGAGGCCCATAGGGTTCAGATCTGCTCCCTGTTTTTTTCCTGCGGGCCAGGAAGCCTTTCTGGTTCTCACTGAACCCTGGAAGATGCTTCCTCCTCCCCTGCTCCATCTCGGACAGCCTGAGCGGTTCCTTTGGGTCTGCGTCACCCAAGGAGGCGCTGGGACAAATTCACTTTGGGGTGCGGAGACCCGCTTTGCGTTCGCTCTTACGCGAGGAAATGCAAAACGCTGCCTGTTCCTGGCGCTTCGGTGGCTCTTGCTGGGCCATGGGTGCTGCTTGCCCCGTCCTCAGCGGTGGGTGCACGTCTGCCTCCGGCGTCTCTAGAGATGGTTATGCGGATGCTACAGGAGGCTGTGTGCGCTTGGTGCCTTCACCCAGCGTGGTCCAGTCCCCGGCACAACGGGCCGCTGAGACGCCTGCCCGGAGCCTCCCCGCCGCCCGCGTGCCCCCAGCGGCTCTGCTGCGGAGAGCCGGGCTGGCGGGACCGTGGGTGACCCTCAGAGCAGCGCGTGCCCCAGCGAAACACCTGCATCCAAAGGGGAAGGTCCAGGGCACGACGAGCCGCTGGCCAAGGAGAGATGGGCCTCTCCTGTCTTCTCCTTTCGGAGCCAGAGGGATCAGGTAATTCAAGCCCGAGGCACCTGCCACCTGCTTCGCTCACTGCCACCGTTGTCCCCGTAAAGAGCAATTTTGGCTCTTGGGTTCCCAGAGAAGCAGCTGTCGGGAGCAAACGTGGCAACTGGCCTTCGGGATTCGTTGCATTGGAAAAGAAACCGATCCACCTGTGCCTGCCTCCGGAGAGGCGTACGTCCATCTCCGAGCAATGCCTCTGCGCTGCCGCTGGCCCGGCCTTCCTCTGAGCGCTCCCGGAAAGCCCGAGGAGGGGAGCCCTGCGCAGGGCCAGCTGCAGGTTTGGGGCACAGCGTGGAGGAGGGTTGCTGCTGGGAATTATTCCCGCGCTCATCCTCGCTGCCAGCAGCGCGTCATGCACATAGATGAGGAATAGCATCAGCTCCTTCGGAGAGGAACGTGTCTGTGCCGTGCCTGTAGCTCTTCGGGAAACGTTGGCGCTAGCGTGCTCGCAGGAGCAATGCTGCCGTTGCTGCTTCAGTGCTTGGAGATGTCGGGGGGGTTTTGCACTCGGTGGCAACAGCGCTGAGCGAGCAGCGACAGCATCACCTCCCGGAGCAGAGCCCGCTCCAGCCGAGCCCGGGAGCGCCGTCTGCCTTGGGCCACGCTGGCTCGCGCAGCCCCTGGGGAGCGAGCAAGCTCCCGGGCCTTGGGGATTTTTCTGGAGTTGGCTACAAACGGCAGCGAACGAGCAGGGTAGTCATCTGTACGGAGAGCGGTGTAGGAGGCTGGAAGAGGGAGCGGGTTTCGGGAGGGAGTGGGAGGCTCCTGAGCGCGGCAGAGCTGTTGCTCGCCAGCCTTGCCTCTTGCTGCGCCTGGGCTCCTGGCAGTGGCTTATCTGGCTTCTGGTTACGTTGCATTATTGTTCTTTAATTTGACAGAAATCCCGTTAAATTCCCCGTGGATACGCGTTGCGCCGGAGGGCGGTTATGAACGGGGAACGTGCAGCCCTCGGCCGCATTCCTCTTGGATCGCTCTGGGCTGGCTTCTGCTGCCAGAAATTCCTTTAAAACAAGTAAATCTCCTTGTCGGTTTTGTAACTCTTTCACGGTTCGCGCGGGGGAGCGCGGGTCCCTGCGAGCACGTGGTGAGCGCGGGGCCTTGGTGCGCGCCAGCGACGAGGCGGGAGAGGAGCCCGGCTCCGATGGCTCGCGCGTAGCCCGTTTCTCCGGCACTTTGTAGGGCTGCTCTCGTGGTTGCTCCCCAGCTGATGTCCTGCTTCCAGGTCTCCCAGTGGGACCACAAGGAAGCCACCCCAGAGCCTCCATGTGGTCTGTCCGCTCAACGCCTTTTCCCTCTCCTCCGGTTTCTTTGTGCTCCTCTTCAAGCCTGTTGGACATTTTCGTTCCCCTCCCAGTTCCTCATCAGTCAAACGTGCTCCTTGCCCGAAATATCCCCAGGACATACAATCCCTGAAACCTAAAGCGCGGGGCCGGGAGGGGGCGAGGGGCCGGGGCGGTGGGAGCCGGAGCGCCGGGTGTGCAGGGAGCCTGCCGGTGGCTCCTGGCTAATTTGCAAAAAGGGGGGTGGCTTGGGCCCCGGGAGGCTTTTCAGGCGCTTCATCAAATACGGAAGCACAAAAGACCACGGTGCAGCCGGGCTCCTCGGCTGACATCACTGCGAACGGTGGTCAAAGTGCAGCCCTCGCGCAGCGGTGCTGGGGCGCGGTGCCGCTCGCCTTCCCCCCCCGCCGCCACCGCTTCCCCATGCCGCCCGGCTGGGAAAATGAACTCGGAGAAATACAAGAAGTTCCTGGACGGGCTCAGCAACCTGAAAGGTATTTGGAGCCCTCCTCAGTGCCAGTGCGGGGAACGGAGAGCGGCGGCTCTGCTGCCGGCTCGCGTCCGCTGCGGGCGGCTCCGAGGGGACGTCAGAGCCGTGGGCAGTGCCGACTGCTAACGCTGGCAGCGGGAGGAGAACGGGAGCTGGTTTTGGGGTGTCCCAGGTGCTCCTGTGTCTCTCCGCAACCTCTGGCAGAGTCCTAGCGCCTGCAGCCGATGGGGAAACAGAGCCCTCCGGGGAGTCAGAGGAATAGCTGGCTTGCCATGGAGACGGCCGCGGCAGCAAGGAGAGGTCTTGCTTTTCGTGGTTTTACCGGTTTGTCTTTTATTTGGACTTTTAGCAGTGCGTGCGAGTGCAAAGCAATCCGTGCGGCAATGGTTAACCCGGCCCTGCAAACAGCGGAGCAAGCGGGAGCCGCTTTGCAAATAACGATTGAGCAAAGCAGTGGAAATCAAAATCGGCTCTCTAAACGGAGAGGGCCCTGCGGCTGCTCCGGGGGGCCGGGAGGGCCGCTCTGGATGGGGGGTTCGCTCGGCTCAGCTCGGCTTTGCCTCCTGGGCTCCTCTTGCCCCCGCCGCTCTCCGGGGAGCTGCTTAACCTGATACCTGATGGGGCTCTGCCGGGGGGCCGGCGGCAGCCACGTTGCCCTCTGGGCGCTGGGGAGCAGCCGGGCTGCGGGTGGAGGGACGGGGGCAGCAGGGCAGCTCTGCTTCCCCAGGGCTCTCTGGCAGCAGGGACTGGAGGCCGATCCTGGGATTCGGGAGGGATCCCATGGCTTTTCTTCTGGCACTTTGTTTAGGCCTGACTCCTCCACCCAAAGCATCTCGCCGCCTGGTTGCATCTCGCTCTCGGGTTGCAGCGCAGCCCAGGCGCTTCCCCTGGGTGCCTCTTCCCCCGGCGAGCGCTGCCGGGACCCGACCAGGCAGCTCTTGGGAGTCCGGGATGCTCCTGCTGCCAGAGGAGCCTTTTGCTCAGGGACTCCCGGTTGGCCTCATCCTGCAGGGGACATTGCAGCAGCCCTGCTGCAGCTCAGCCCTCGCCGGGCTCTGGGAGGCAGCTGGCCCCAGGCCGGGAACACTGAGCAGACTGCTGTGGACAGGCTTTGGGATTTGCCTGCTGGAAGGAAGGTGCCAAGGGAGAAGAGAGGAAAGGAAAGGAAAAAGCACCCGCGATGCTGCCGCCCGTCATCTGAAAACATTCGCATCAACTTCCCCCTCCCCTTTTACAGCCCTTCCTCCGTACAGCTGGGCTTCGCCAGCTGATCCTGCCATAAAACAAAGGTGAATCAATTCAATGTTTAATTTAGCAGGGAGCCAAGGGAGTTGTCACCGGGAAGGCTGGCCATCTCCCTGCCACCCCGGCCTCGTGCCGGGCTCGAAACGCTCCTCCGGGAAAGGGTTAACCGCGGGCTGCTCTGGGGCCGACAGCTGCCGGAGTTGCAGCGGCCACGAGGAATATAATTCACTCTCTTATGCTGGCGCGGTGTCCATCATAAATTTTTTCGGCAGCCTCGCTGCAGCTGGCACCGGGAATCAGTGTGAAAGGAGCCTCGCGCCGCTGCGCCGGGTGGCGGCGGCTGCCAGAGCCCGTGCCGGGACGGAGGGAAGCGCCTGGGAAATTGGAGCACAGCTGCCCCCCCTGTTCGGGGAGCAGGGGAGGGAAAGACGGAGGATGACGGTGTAAAGGATGCAGCGGGAAGGCGAGAGCGCCCTTTGCGTGGGCGCAGCCGGCCCTTTTGGGGCTGTTTGAGGGTTTCCTGGCGGCGGCGGGGTGCCGAGGAGGCGCGTCGCGTGCGGTTAGCGTTTGGCGGCTGCTCGCCTGCCCGCGCGAGGCCGCCCGCGCCGTGCCCCTCGGTGCGACGCTTCGGCGCTCGCCGGGGCTGGGCGTCCTCGTCCGCTCCGAAAGCCGCCCCGCCGGGCTCCCCGTTAGCTGCAGGCTTGGCCCAAGCTGGTGCAAAGCAAGGTTTCGCTGCCGGAGAGGTTTCTTCCCCCCCGGCCGCCCCTTCTCCCCCCGCCGTCTCTATTCATCTCCCCGGGGAGGCAGAGGCAGCAGCGGATATCGGAGCTGGGACCGTTTCATATGTAAATGGCCGTGTGTGCGCGAGCGCGGTCCCCGGACCCCCGGCAAGCTGCCAGCGCCGCGGGCTTGCAGCGAAGGCCTTGGAGAGCTGCCCGGCTCCCCCGCGTCCCCCTGTGCCGGCGCGACGGGCACTGCTCCCCGGCGGCCGGGAACCCTGCGGAGCCGGGGGGGCCGGTCGGAGCCGCTTTCTCCGCTGGCTGGAGCAGGAGAGCTCGGCCGTGCCGGGGGGTGGCTGCCCCTCCGAGCCGGCCGTGGCCTTTTTTCCCCCCGCTTTTGGAGCGGTGGGTGCAGAGGAAACCGGTTTCTCCTTAACCGCGGGATTTGCTCTCGAGCTGCAGGTCGTTTTGGGGAGCGGATGAGATAATGTAGGTCACCCAGCCTTTCCTGAAAGTTTCCTGTCTCGGATTTCCCGGGGCAGCAGACTGTCACGGCCCCAAGGTGACGAGAGCCTTGGGCTCGGCTCAGGAAACCCATTTGATTACAAATTTATTGCCGGGTTAATTTTATCCCCGGCATGAGGAAGGATGGTTTCACTTTCCCCGAAGTTTGTTGTTTACTTGGCAGCCAGATAGAATCCAGCATCTCCTTGGCCTTCTCCAGCGCGCTGGGGCTAATCTCCTTGCTTCATCTGACCTTGTCATCGGCACGTGCTTCCCCGGGGGAGCAGGGCTCTGATTTTTTTTTTTCCCCCATGACCGGGCGTCCTCGAGTGGATCCGTGACAGCACCGGGGAACGCTGCCGTCCTGGGAAACAAGCACCCAGGCTGCCCTGGGGGGTTTCTGCTGTTTAAAAAAAAAAAAGGACGGTTTCTCCGTCCCCGGTGCCTCGAGGGGTGCAGAAGGGCCGGTGCGGCGCTGGCACCGGGAGCGCGGCGCCTGCCGGCGGCTCGGCCCCGTCCCCGCGCGCCGTCGCTGTTTGCTTTTGGCCCGTCACGTGGCGGCTTCCCTGCGCCAGAGCCGGGGCCGGGGCTGCGGCCGGGCCGCCCCAGGTGGCCGCCCGCGATAAGAGACTGGAGCCGCGATCCGGGCTCGCTGCCGCGGGTGGGGGCCCCGCGTGCTGGGCTCGGCCGAGGCCTCCGATTCCCTCCGGCTCCCGGAGGCCTCTCCCCGTGTCTGGGTTCTGGGAAAGCCCTGTGATGCCTGGTTAATTCACGGCTCTCCCGCCGCAGCCTCCTGGGGCCAGGGGTGGTTTTGCTCCGGAAAGGTCCAGCCGAGCCCTCGTAAGAGCGTCGCTGGGGCTCCGTCCGGGCTGGAAGGATCCAGCGCCCGTTTCCAGTGTGCGGGGCTGTGCCGGTGCCTTAACAAAGAGGCAAAGAAACGTTAGCCGCGGGATTATTTAATTTGTTTTTTAATGGGGATTAAGTTTCTCTGCGGGAGAGCGGGTCTCTAGGGAACAGAGGTTTCAGGCCCCGGCCCTCCCCCTCCTGTTTTTAATCCCCAATTCCTCTTCGCTGCTGCGCTTCCAGGGCCGCTCCAGCAAGGAGCTGGCGCTGAAGCACCATTTCGGGTCTGCAGCAAAGCCGGGAGCGCAGCCCCGGCCGAGCTCCTGGTGCACGTTCGTGCTCCGGGAGTCCCAGCCGCTCCTGGTGCCCGGCACGAGGACAGCTCGCGGCTCCTCAGCCCCTTCCCGTCCGCGGGCGCCTGCGGACAGCACGTCCAGGAATTGTTTGCCTTCCTCTGGGAAGCAGCCGCTGTCCAAACAGCGCCGGGTGACCCCGCCGGGGCAGGAAGCCAGGGCGGGGGGCCGCATCCAGACCCCGCGGGGGCACCGGAGCAGAGCGCAGCGCCGCGGGAAGAGCTCAGGGTTCCCTGCTCCCCATCCCTGCCAGGGTGCCCCCTTCCCTTCGTGGCTCCAGGGGCCGAGACCTTCTTCGCTGAAAGCGGGCTCGGAGGAGCGCGGGGCTTGCCGGGGCGCTGGGTCCGGATGGGCTCGCGGAACGGGTTGTCCCCTATCCCTAGCCGGCCTCGCCGCCGCCTCCTGCACGTCTCCCATCCGGGCGCTAATCGGGTTTTGCCCTGCTTAGCTTGGGAGAGCTAAGGAGCTCACAGCCGCGGCTGTCTGCCCGCCCCGTTCTTGGGGAAACCGGCGGCTCCCTCGCTTCTTCCTCTTGACCTCCGTTTTTATTTAAGGTAGGGCTCTGGACATTGCGCGTCCGGAGCGGGCTCGTGGGTTGCGAGTCCTTCTGTGAGTTGCTGTTATTTGCTCTTTTGCAGCGCTGTTTGCAAACAGGCTGTGACAGGAGAGGGGTCCGGAGGTAGGGGAAAGCCCTTTCCCAGGCGGGAGCTGCCGGCTGCGGAGCAGGGAGCTCGGGAAGGCCGGGGCGAGCCCGGCTCTGGAGTGGCCCGTGCGCTGCTGGAGTGGGCTGCCCGTGGGGAGCCCTGTCTAAATATTCGGCTGGGCCAACGCGCCCCAAACAAAGTGCGGATAGTTCCCGCTAGCCTAACGTTTTCATATTTCCTGGGCTGCCAAGAAGCCTTTGGTTCGTGTTAGAATAACAAGCCTGTTTGTGGAGACACCAGGGCTTTTGTTAGCCCGGAGAAAAGGCGTTTTGATTCAGGCGGGCTCCCCCCGCCCCCCCTCCCCGGCTTTCCTGTTTCCTAAGCCGCTGTGAGAAGTGCAGAGCTTGGCCTCGAGTGGCCTCCGGCGATGCCGCTCGGAGCGGCCTGCCCCGGCGGCGCGGAGGAGAGGCTGGGCGGTCGCCGGCGTCCGCTTTGGGTGCCGCTTCCCGCCAGGGCGAGGAGAGGAGCTGCGGGCGGACGCCAAGGCAGCGTTTTTCCGCCGTGGCTCCTCGGAGGGAGGATCCGTTTTCCTCGCGCTTTCTTTGCCCGGGGGCCCCTGCGCGGGCGCTCGGCCGCCCGCGGGCAGCGGGAGCCGGCGCGGGGCTCTCGGCAGTGCCGGCCGGGTCCCGCGGGATCTTGGCGTCGCTGCGCGCCACGGTGATGGGCACAGGGGGAATTAGCAAGCTGGTGTTTACGTGGGGCTGCGGCGTCGTTCCTCGCTCCCGCATGGCAAAAGCGGGACCGTTTGCTGCCGTAAAGCCCAGGCTGGAGCAATGAGGACCCGGCGCTGGGAATAACGCGAGGGGCTGGTTTCGGCCCCCCTCCCAGGCTGGCAGCTCTCGGCGTGCTGGCGAAAGCCGCCGTCGTTGCCGGAGACGGAGGCCTCCGCGCTGCACAAAGGCTCAGACCTCGCTGCCTCTTTCTTGGGACTTAATTAATTCCCTGTCAGTCTGCTCGGCTCTTGTCTTCGGATGCTGGTGCTGCCCCCTCCTTGTCAGACTGTTTTTTTTCCCCCTCTTCCCTTTCATTTCCCCGTAGTTCTCCCTGCCTCTGGAAAGCCTTGGCTCTTTCTCTCCCTCCGCTAGCGTGCATCGCTGCTCCTCTCCTCCTCCGGAGCGCGTTCCCCGCTCCCTGCCTGCATCTCCTTGTCCCCGGCCGTGTGCCGGCTCCCGCCTCCTTTCTCCGTCACTGTGCATCTTCCTCTGCCTCTCCCCTCGCCTCCCTGCCGTCTTCCCCGCGATGTGCGTCGCTGATCTCCATCCCAGCGCCCCAAAGCCTCCGCGCCCTGTTCCTCCACTTGCTCGGCAAGTGGAAAAGCCGGTTCCCTCCTGCCCCAGGCCGACGAGTAGCTGCCGGCTTGGCGCTTTCCCCGAAGCCGGGGTGAACAGCCACGAGTTCCCTGATGTTGTTTAATGATTGGGCTTGCTGCCAGCGTCCTCGGAGGGGTGACGAGCAGGAGGAGGGTTCGGAGAAGCGGGAAGCCGATGAAATCATGCCGGAACTGCTGCATCAGCACAAATCGAATGGCCTCTGGGGCAATCTGGGGTTGCGGGGGGGGGGGGGGGGCGATGGGGTTTTTGACACCAGGAACGAAGCAGCGGGATCGCTTGGTCTTGTGCATGCCGGACACGCTCGGGAAGGCCTGCGGGAGCCGCTCGCTGGGGGCGGCAGGGCGCCCGGCTGTGCCAGGGCAGCCGGGCTGGCAGCGCTGGGAGCTGAGCGAGCTCCTGGGAAAGCTGCTGAATCGAGGTCACCAAAAAGCGAGTTGCACCAGGGAAAGGAGGCTGGAGCTCTGTGCTGGTGCTGCTGGGGACAAAACCGGCGTTCTTGCTCCGGTTCGCAAGCCGCGGGACGCAGGGGAGCCTCGGGCCTTCCCGGCCTGCCGGGACAGGCACGCTCCGCTGCTGCTCCGGGGGAAAATGGTGCCCTTTCGAGTTATTCCAACGCGTCTCGTGGCCCTGGGTCCTCCTGCCGGCTGTCCCCAGCTCGGCTGAAGGGTTTCGCAGCCCCCAAGGTCAATCCGCTTGGACGGCCCCGGCTTGGCCCGGTGCGCGGGTGCAAGCGTGGGCAGCCCGTCGCTTTTTCTGCGTGTCGTGTCCCCTGCCAGGAGCGTCCGCCTGTCCGAAGCGCCGCCGTGCCCGAGGCATCGGCCCAAGGGTTAACGGCGAGCTCCGCTCCTAGGGAATGATTAAGCCGGGGCCAGGTGGCAGTTCAGCTCTGCTGTTTGCTTTGCAGCACAAAAATGTTCGCTAATAATATTTGTTTCCAGCCTGACCTCAAACCGTCTCATCCCTGCCATCCACGTCTGCGTGCCCTCCTTTCCCAGCAGTGAGGTGATCCGTGGGGTCCTCTCCCGTGTCCTTCCCCTCCGGCATCCCCCGACCCTTGCCGGGGAGCTTAGCTGGAGCGGCAGCGTGCCGGGGAAATGCTGGAGCAGCCCTTCCCGGAGCCTGGAAGTGAAATGCGGGCTGGATGCCGCACAGCGCCGATATCTTTGCGGTGGGATCGGATGGGTTTGTTGACATTTTCTCCTGCACGGCTCTTCGCAGCCCTCGGACGCGAGGCAGCCAGTGCGGAGAAATACCCTTATGCCGTTGAGCCCTGCAGGTAGCCGGAGGGAAAGCGTGGAAGCGCGGCGGCTCGTTTTGCTCGTTAGGCTTTCTGTCGTGCCAGGCGTCACCGGCAGAGTCGTCCCCCGCCAGCTCTCCCGTCCGCCGTCCCGAGCCCAGGCTTCCCGGCGCCCACCGTGCCGCGTGGCCCGGGCAGCTCTGTGCCGGAGAGGGAAGTGGTTCTGGACATGCAGTTATTGTGGTGCCCAGACGTCTGCTGGAAAGAGGAAGCGCCTCGGCTCCGATCACCGCACTTCCCTTGTGGCATTTCTCGGAGTTCAGATTTTCGCTACTGGCAGCCGGGGGACCGGAGGGCGCCGGAGCGCCGGCACGTCCCGACCGTGGGATCGGGATTTGCTGGGCATTGCCTTGCTGGGCCCAGCAGCCTGTCGGCAGGACGCGCGGCCCCTTGCAGAGCCGTTTGCAGTTAAATATTCACTTGCGACGGCCTCTCTGTGTGGCGGCTCGTTGGGATGGCGGGATCCGGAGCGGCCTTTTTGCCCCGTCTTTTGAGACTTTTTTTTGCAGCCCTCTGGTTCGACAGTGATGCCGGGGGAAACGTGGGGCGGATATCGCCGTGTTGGGCCTGTCACTGCTTCGTCTTGCTTGGTTCGGGGCAGTGGCCCCGGGGGGGCTCTCGGGGGGCTGCTGGGGCTGGAAGTGAGCGTAGGAAATGGGAAACATCCGTCATCTTCGCGGTTTGCCAGGCAGGCGGAGGAAGGCACCTGGCGCCCTGGTCCTGCCTCGTCCCGCGTGCTGTCGTTGGGCGGTGACGTATTTTGAGGAAAACAGAGGTTTTGCCTGCACACGCAGGAATCGGTGATTCACCTGCAGGAAGAGGCAGTTCAAAGGAAAGGCGCTGCTGGAGGAGGCTCGGCTCGGCTCACCGGCCCGGAGGGGTGCGCTGGGCAGCGCCGGCAGCCGGGGCCTCCTTGCGCCGCCGCCTTTTTAATAGCCCAAAATCATGAGAAACGTCATCTTTGCTCTCGCTTTGCTTTCCCAGGGCCCCGCTCGCCCGCCGGCGCTGAGGCCGGGCGGCTCGTTGCAGGCACGTGCGCCTGAGCTGCGCAGCCCGGCCTGCCGGCGGTCCGCGTCTCTCGCTCGCAGAGGTGTCCGTCCATCCGTCTGCGTCCGTGTTTGCTGCGGCTTCCAGGGATGGCCCCTTCGGAGGTGCAGCGCTTGGGTTTAAGCCATTTTGGGTTTAGCCTGTTTCTCTTTTGGAGAAGCCTCCTGAGATTTCCCAGGCCGGTGCATAGGGGAGAGCTGTGCGGGGGGACATGGGCATTTTCCAGGAAAAAGTGTAAATAAATGCCAGTTCTGGCTGAACGCGGACCCCGGTGGGAATTGCCGGCGTTTGCTTTCCGCTCCCGCAGCGTGAACTAGCGACCCGGAGAAGGAGGTGGAGGCGCTCCGGCTCCAGGCAGGGATGACGCTTACAGGAGCGGAGAGGTGCAGTCATGCAGCAGAGCGGATCAAGTTTCAGAGTTTTTCATGTGTATTGGGGAAGATTTGGAGTCATGGTGCAGGTCATGTGCTCGGCTCCCCCGTCTCTGGGTTACGGGGTAGGAAGCACACCGATTTCTTTCCCGCGCTTTGCACGGGAGTGCCGGCTCCCACCTGCTCCTTGGGAATAAGGCGCCGAGCTTAAACACCGAGTGCTCCTGGCCGCTGCGTCGGAGCAGGCTCGTTTCGGTGGAAAGGTGGCGGATGCGTTTCTTTGTGCTTTAGCTTGGTCCAAACTCTAGAGTCTCCTTTCCCTCCTCGGCAATTGTGAGCCGCTGCCGTAATAACAGGGATTTGCCCTTCAGGCCCTTAAGGCCTCTGGAAAGGAGGAAAAACAAACAGAAGGGGAAAAGGAAGGCTGCCAGCAAGGCCTGCTATCTCCAGCTTCTGCATCGCAGTCACGAGTTGGCGTGCTCAGCGCTGAGCTCAGCTGCAGGCGCCGCCGGTGCCAGCCTGCCCGCGGCGGGCAGGACCGCGGCTCCTATCCGACAGGCTCTCCCGCTTTGCCGGCACCTCCCGGGAGCACCGGGGGATAACTCACCCGGCTCCTCCGCGCCGCTGGGCGCAGAGCAACCCCGCGGCGGCTCGCGGTCCCCCAGCGCGTTCGGGGCCGCTTTTGCCTGCGGCGTCAGGCGCTGCAGGACACGGAGGGGCTTTCCCCGGGCTCGGCTGGCTGCGGTTGTTGAAAAGGGCCCTGGTTTTCCCGGGGCGCTGCCGAATTGAAGTGAAACTGGGGCAGGGCGAGGGTTGCGCAGCGACGCGCCGGCCCTTGGGAAGGGGCTCCGAGCCCCCCGGGAATTTTGGGGAAGGGGGAGGAGAGGCTTCGCCTCCCACCCGTGCAGCTCCGGCGCTGCAGCGCGCCGCCAGCGTTTGGGCCGGTTCTGGGTCTCGCCGCCGTCGGCGTTTCGACAGTGCCACCTGGCTGCTGCGCCGGGGAGGCTGGCGGCACGGCCACGCTCCGGCCACGCGCCCCGGGATCCTCGCCCCGCCGCGGGGCAGCTGGCCCCCTCGGACCACGGAGCAGCGCCGGTGCCCTTGGTGCCTCAGCTTTCCAGTTGCTCCATGCCGCTGCTGGCGGCTTCCCGAGTCATATAAGGAGATGGGATGCTGCCGGGCGCCGCCGTGGGAATGTGACAGGGCAGCATTACTCACCAGCCGGGCGCACGGCGAAGGGGGAAGACTTGGCCCAAGCCGCGGGTGACTCAGCTCCCGGCTGGACAGGCCGCGCCGGAGCGACGGCACGGCCGAAGGGACGGGGAGGTCGGAGCCGGCCGCCCCTTCCAACCACGCTGCGGGAACCGGGCCCTGCAAAGAGGGGAGGGGGATAGCGGGCTGCATTGGCGGTGCTGCCGCAACGTGACGTGCGCTGAGTTTCATCCGTGCTCTGCAGCTGCGCGGGGCGGCAGCCAGGCGCCCCGGGGGGTGCGGGCGGCCAGAGGGGCTTGACACCGTTTCGGCTGACGCCCGGGGCCGTGCAGCGAGGCGTCGGGCACCCCGCGAGCCCCGGGGCGCCCTCCCGCCCGCGGGAGCCGCCTCGCCGCCCCCCGAATCCCCGGCGGGGCCGCCGGTGCGCGCCGGCTCCCCACCCGTTTCCTTTTGAGGCCGAGGCGACAGTCATAACTGCGAAAGCCGCCTTGCAAGGAACTAAAATTAGCTGCTTGTGTTTTGTGTGCGCGGCACCGTTTCCATGGCGGGGAGGGGGGGCCGGGGCCGGGGCGGCTGCCGCGGGGCCGAGCGGGGCTTTCCGGGGCCCCCGGCAGGTCGCCGCAGCCCGAGCGAGACCCGAGCGCTGGCGGTGGCTTTCTGCAGCCCCCCGGCATCTGCCGCCCCCCCTGCGCCCAGCTGCGGCTGCCGGAGCCGGGTGAATTACGGCCGTTATCAGTTTCCTGCAGCAGCAAGAAATAGCTTAAAGTGGCTTAGGCCAAATGCGGTCCATTAAAATGAGTATTAAGGGGGGGGGGGAGGTGATGGTGGAAATGGGGTTAAATTGAGCGGAATGAAGTGCGCCCCGTTCTTTGTCCACCCCGGCGCGCTCGGCCCCGCCGCGGCGGCCGGCATCGTCTGCGCCGGTCCCGAGCTGGCGGAGGGGGCGGCCGGGGCAGATGTTTTGCTGCAGGGCCGAAATAAAAGCTGAAGGTTGGGGCGAGGGCTCGGCAACGGCGAGGTCCCCGGCGGTGGCGGCGGCGGCGCGGGACTCCAGGGATTTGCTTCTCTTTGTGTCCCCGGGCGCCGGGGCGGCAGAGCCCGCGGTGCCTCCCGCCCGCCGGCAGCCTCCTCCCTCCTTTGTCCCTTCCTGCCATCGGTGCCGCTGTCTTTCTTGCTCTTTCCTCCTCCACCTGATCCGTCTCCCGCCTGCTCCCCGGTACCGGTACCGAGCTGGCAATCCTGCCGTTTTTATTGCAGATCAGGTGTCGGGGCTTTCTGGTGGAGCCCCAGCTGGGGCGACCCCAAAACCTTGGTTTTCCTGAAAAATATAGAAAGAAGCAAACGGTTTCTCCAGGCTGAGCGTGCATTTGGCCCAGTGCAGGGAAACGCGGGGCCGGAGTGGCCGAAAGCCGCTTTTCGCCGGGCCGCTGTGCGGGAAGCAAGCGCGATGCCCGGGCCGTGTCCCTGCGGGTGCAGGGGGGGCTGGCGGCCGGCTGGGATTAACGGGGGAAAAATAGCTCTTGGTTCCTGGGCCTTTTACCAGTGCAGGCGCATCATGGACGTGTCAGCAGCCACCCGCGACCTCCCGCCCCGCGGGACGCTGCGCCGTGGAGCAGCCGCTTGGGGACGGCGGCGGTGAACGAAGCCTTTGCGCAGGTCATTCCTCCGGCAGCGCTTCCGCGGCTTCGCAGAAAGCAGATTGCCGGGGATGAAAGTGCTGCTGGAATGTTTTATGTTGGGAAGGGCCAGAGCTCTGGCAAATCCGTTGCATCAGCACGGAGCCCCAGGGCAGGTCTCTCTGTTTTCTATTGCCCATTTCATTAGCCCAAGTGTTTTTAGGGAGTCTCGGGGACCTGGTGCAGCCCCTTTCCGTGCCGCGGCTCCACGGAGCGATGCGCGACACATTTGCAAGGTGGCCAGCATAGATGGATGCAGATTTGGGATTCCTCCTCCACGCCGGAGAGGCCGCGGTGGGTTTGGTTTTGCAAAACCACCCGTGGAGGCTTGTTGCATTTTCCCTGTGGGTCTGGCCGTGCTCGCAGCTGTCTGGCTGGGGGAGCAGCACGGGGATGATGATTGCAAACCCGTGTGAGTCTGGGTTGGGGTCTGGGTTTCCTGCTCAATCCACTCCCCTGCTTGGAGGGAGCTAGATGCCGGAGCCTATGCCACAGACTTGGTGCTCCTGCCTGGATAAATCCGACCCGAGACGGGTGCTGGCCCCACGCGAGCTTCGGCTCTGGGCTCGCGCTGTGAGCAGGGGCTTTAGCTGGGTCATGGTTTTCCGGCCTCCGGGGTAAAGCTCGTCATGTTAATCGGAAACGGGGCTTCCCCCTTCTCTGCAGCGAGGCTTCAGCAGAATAAACCGCTCTCATCTTCTTGGAAACCCGGGTAAGATCGGAGGGCGAGCGTCTCGCCGCGTTGGGTGCAGAGCTGCGGCGGAGCTCCCGGCCCACCCGGCGGGGACCGCGCTGCTCACATCCGCCTCGAGCCTTTCCCGGCGCCCTTGAAACCAGCTCCGGCTCTGTGCGGAGGGGCTCTGCGGAGCAGGCGGCAGCGCCCCGGCTCTCCCGGCAGGGTTCGGTCTCCTCCAGCTGTTTCTCCCAGCTGTTTCTTTCCCGTCTGCCCAGCCGTCGAAGGCATGCAGGGGCGCTTTTCCCTTTCTCGTTAGGATGTCTTCCGCGGATGCTCTCCCCGGTACACGTGGAAAACCGCCTCTCCCCGCGCCCGGCCCATGGACTGACGGGGAGTCCTCGCACGCGGCACGTTTCCCCCCAAAGTGGAAAGTGTTGCCGTTCTGCTGCATTTTCAGGCCTTTTGCCTCGCAGCCTCTGTGATGAGAGATGCTTCTAGGGGTCTATAGGGATGCCAGTGTCCAAAAAATAGACTGGAAGGAGCAGATTTGGGATACCCGACTCGCAGAATGTCTCATTCGGCATCATTCACTTCTTCCTTTTTTGTTGCTGCTTGGCGCAGGGTTTCCTGGCGTTATAATTATCAGAGTTGCGTTGTTTCCTGTTCGGATCTGTGAAGCGTTCCCATAAAACGCCCATGAGGCCTCGCAGGCTCCCGGCTGTGCTCCTGGCTGCGACGGCACGCTGCTGCCGAAAGGCTGCCCCAAAACGCTGCCCGCGTTTCTGAATCGCTCGCCTCCAGTTCGGAGACCTCGGGAGACGGCTCAGCTTCGTGCAGCCCCTGTTCCCTGTGCAGTGCCCATTCCCTGCACATTCCCGGGGCGGTGGAAGCATTTGCAAGCCAGGGAGCGTCGCGGGCCGGGCAGCTGGGTTCGGTTCTGGCAGCAAAGCCCGGCCCAGCCGCGGGGCTGTTCCCGCGAAGTCCCTCCCTGCTCGCGCAGGCCGCGGCCGCCGGAGCCGGCATTCCTGCGGGGCTGGGAATGGAAAGTCAGGAGATGACGTCCGCCCTCGGAGCGGGGGGGTTTGACCGCGTGAACGCCAAGGAAAGATGTTTGAGTTGGCCTGACGCTCACTTTCTCTCCCTCCCCCCCGAGCTCCAAAATATTCCCAGCGGCCTGGCCCTGGCGAGCGGGGGGGGCCCGTGCCCGGCCGGCGCCGCCGCCAGCTGCAGGCAGAGGTTCGCGCTCCGAGCGGGCAGGAAGTTTGCAAAGTCGCCGCGGGCTCCGCGCCCGGCTTCCCCACTCCCTCGCCGCCCCGGCGATGCTCGGCTGCCGCCCGGGAGCCCCGGCACAGAGGGATTCGCGGGGGCCGCGGTGACGGCGCTCGGCGGCGGAGGAGGAGGAGGAGGAGGAGGGCGATGCCCCTTTCGGAAGGGTCCTATCTGCCGCCGGCCGCTTTCGTGTTGAGCCACGTCCTGGGCATCGCCGGCGTCCTGTACTGGAGGAGCCGGAGCGGAGCAGGTACGGCCGCCGCGCCGGGCGCTAAGATGGCTGGCGTCCCGCTGCGCGGGGTCGCGGGCTTTGGTGCCTCCCGGAGAGCCGCGGCCGTGTTTGGAGACCGAGGCAGGGAGGGCTGCAGCTGCTGGGAGGGAGGGAGGGAGGGCGACGCTGCCGCTCCGGGTCCTCCCCTCTCTCCCACCCGGCATCTCCGCTCCCTGGCAGGGAGGAGGAGGAGGAGGAGGGGAGGGGGGAGGCAGGTTTCCCGGTGCCCAAACATGGGCTCCCGACCCGTGCGTGGCCTAAGGGGCCGCGTGGTCTCAGCGCAAACCCCAAAAGTGTGGTTTGAGCGCTGCCGCCGAACCCCTGCCGTGCCGGTGTCGAGCTCCGGCCGGGATCCAGGCAGATGTCCCTCCCGTCGTCGTGACCGTAACAGCTTCGTTTACCCCCCGACAGTCCCCACAGCCCCGGGAGCGAGGGCTCCCGGACCCCCCTGGGCTTCGCGCCGGCTCGCTCAGCAGCTGGCAGCGGCCCTGCCTCAGTTTCCCAAAATAGGGATTATCCATGACTGCCTCACGCGGGCTGCGAGGATTCGTTACGGGGGCACGCGGCAGCTCCGGGCCTCCGACAAGGACCCTCGCCGTCCGGACCTCTTCCGCCTTTTTGGGTGCCTCCTGGGTTTTGTTGTTTTTCCTTCTTTCCTCTTCTCCAGCAGGTCTTACTCACTCCTGTTGCTCCGTACCGAGCCTTTTCCCTGGGTTGTTTACAGATTCTCCCTTTCCTTGCACTTTTTTTTCCTATCTGATGGAGCAGGACAGAGGAGCCTGGGCAGCTCAGAGGGATCCACCAGGGCTTTTCCCCAGATACTAGTTGCAAGAGACACTAATTCCTTCCTCCACCGCAACTGCCCGGAAAGAGAGGTGTTTAGATCACCCCGAGGCTCCCTGGGTTTCGTCGAGCTGCAGAAACTCGCAGCGGTGCAGAAACGCACCCCGCTGCCGGCGAAGCGCCGCGTTGCTGGAATTCCCGCGGTTAACCCGCTGCGTCCCGCCGCCTCCGGCTGCCTCGGGGGGAACCGCGCGGCAGCGCGCTCGTCGCCGCACCGTCTCGGGGCTTTGCAGCGTCCTTCCCGAGCTGCCATCTCCTCCCCGCTCCTCGTCCCCGCGTAACTCGCTGGCCTCTCTCCTCTGACGCTTGGGAGAAGTCTGTCCCTTCTCTTGATAAAAAAATAGTGATGCAAGTGTTGGAAAAAAGTGAGTTTCCCCTTAGTTATTCCTTTCTCGGTAAAAATCAGATAATATCGACCTCAAGCGTGCTGCCGCTCAGACTCTCCCAGCGGGCTGGAAGATGAGGGTCATCTTGCAGCAGCTTGTCCTATAAAAATAGCCCCGCTTACGGCCCGGTGCCGGCGGTCCCCGCCAGCGCCTGCCCCGGCCTCCCGGGCCCTCGTTGCTTCTCAGGTGGCTCCCGCGTGTTGGATAGGTTTCCACCGCAGGTATCTCATGCATTTTTCCGTGTTGAATCACACGCCATTTGCTCTCGCTGTTTTGAAACCCTCTCCGAGTCCTGCCCCGTTAGCTCCGCTTCCGTGGCGGCTTGTGGCAGCTCTCAAATTGCCCACCGGCGCATTTAAAATACCGTGTATTGCCCCGTGTCCCCCGTCTTAAAACGCTTGAAGAAAAACTGCCCTCAGCCCCAGCCTTGCTCGGCTGTTGAATCCCCAAAGCGGCTTTCACGTGCAGCGGGGATTCGGAGGTGTCCTCGAGCTCTCCGGGAGCTCGCCCAGCGCAGGGACGGAGCCGATGTCCCCCTCGCTCCCGCGGCACCCGGCGCTGGAGTTTCGCGGCAGGGAGCATTAAGGTGGGCGGTTGATGAGATTTGACAGGCGCGTAAGGCGCTTGGTCCTGCAAAGGTTCCCGGTCTCGAAGGCAGGCAGCTGGACGCCGCTCGCCTGCAGCGCGCTGCCGCCGGGGCTGGGCTCGGGGCTCGGCGCCCTCGCTCGAGGCGCGTTGGCCCAGGTTGTCCTGCAGTGATGCCTGCCCGCCCCGGGCAGCGGCTGTAGAGGCCTTTGGTGGATGATCTGCGCGAGAGGGACGAGTGCCTGACCGCGCAGGGGTAAGCGGGGCGGGCGAGGTGCAGGGAGGTGACCGAGGCCGTGCAGCAAGGCGGTGGCGGAGCAGCCGCTGGCATGCAGGTCTTGCACCGTGGCGCTGCCAGCAATTCCCGTGGTTCCAGTTGTGCTGTCGCTGGGGCAAGATTCAAGAGCCTTAGTTCACCGGCATCATACTAACGCGGGTCGGCTCTGGAGTCCGTCTTTCCTTCCCTCGCCGGCTGCTTTCTCGTCTTCTGTTCGATGTGGCAACCGGGGGAATTTTGCAATCTTTCTTCTGGCCGTGCCCTCCCCGTGTGCCAGCCAGGCCACAGGCAAGAGCCGCTTTGCTTTGCCTCTGCTCTCTATTCCTGGCTGGAATGTGGGGCTGGGATATCTCTGGGTGGCAAGGGGCCGGGCTGGGAAGAGCGGCTGGCGAAGCTCCGCGAGGACGGAGAGGAGCAGGGGGGAGCTGCCACCGGCTGGAAGCGATTAGCCAGTGAGAGATAAGCTGGCAAGGCCTTAATATTGTAAGTAAGAAGTAACCGTGCGTTATTATTAGCTCGGAGGGCAGCGCGGGCGTGGGGTGGAGAGGTACAGACTAGTTGGGACTGGGGAGCCGTGCGGAGGTGTTGAAACGGGGCAAGAAAAGGGAAAAAAAACCTCTGTTTAAGAGGAGAAGAGGGAGCATGCCAAGGAGCTGCAGGGATCGCCGTGACCCGGCGCCTCGCGTGGCCAGCCCCAAACTTCCCGTGCGCTTTGCCGTGCGCTGGAATACGTTCCCGCCGTTCCCCAGCAGCGAGCAGGGTGGCAGGGCCTGCCCCGGCTCCGAAGAGGGATTATATTTGGAAGAGAAGGAAGAGAGGTGGTGATAACACAGGCCCCTGTTATCAGGGGAGCCGTCGTGAGTGCTCTCCGAGCAGGATTGCAGCCAGAGCGCTTGGGTCTTGGCTCCGCGGCTTCGGCTCCGGGAAACCCTTTGTGAAGAAGCTGCTGGCTGGGCGGGAGCGGGGGAAAACAGCCCCGCATTGTCCGGCTGCCGGCCGCGAGGCCGGTGCAATTAAGCGAGAACTGGAAAACAAGGCGGGGAGAAACGAGCCGAGAGGCTGTCCGCAGGGCAGTGCCCGGCGCTGTGATTCCCGGGATGTGCGGTGCCGCTCCCGGGCACCGCCAGGCGAACCTGCTCCGCTCCCGGATAAGGCAGGCGGATGGAAAGTCTGCGTTTCGCCCACTCGGCTTTGGTTTGACCTGCACCGCTGAGGACTTCTCCTTTCCGCTGCCCGGAGCGCTGCCGGTCCCTGGAAAGCCTCTCGCTTGCTCGCAGGAGCCTTCGGTCGGGCAGTAGCTCGTCCCTCGCCCGCCCGCGGCAAAGCCCTGCCGGGTGGGAGTGTGTTTTGCAGCTTTGCAGCGTGCCGGGACGATGGGCTGCTCCGGCTTTCCCGGACATGGACCTGCCGGACGGGGCTGAACCCACCCGGAGCCAAACTCGGCTTCTTGGCGCTCTCTGTGCGCCAGGCTCGGGAGCATCCGGAAAAAGCGCTTGGGAAAGCACGAGGCAATCGGCGCCGCGGCGGAGGGCTTTGCAGCGATGCCGATGCCGCGGCGCGGAAGCGGGCTCGCCCGGGCCTCGAAGCCGCCGGCGTAGGAAGTGGCGCCGTGGGAGGAGCCGCGGCGGAGCGGTGCGCGGCGGCGAGGTCGGCAGGGCCGGGCCGCGCGGCGGGACCCCCCCTTGCCGCCCGGCGCGGCGGATGGCGGCGGCGCAGCTCTACCGGGAGCGGCGGCGGCTGACGGCGCACCTGGCGTGCCGGATGTGCTGCATCGGTTAGTGCGCGCTTGCGGGAAGCGGGGACGCGCCGGCGTGCGGCCCGCGTGGCCGGCGCCTCCCGGGCTTTCCCCGGCCCCCGTGGACAGCTCGGGGCAGGGGTGCAGGAGAGGTCCCGAAAAACCCATTGGGGCGAGACGGCCCCGTTGCTGGGAGGGATTTAAGAGAGAGAGATGTTGTTTTTCTCCCTTTTCCTGATTTTTGGCGCAGTGGAGCGTGGTGCCCAAGGGACCGCCGGGTCGCTGGGTTTTGGCTATGCGCTGGTGTGCGTGTGCAGGTCCCCCCGACTCACGCGATAAAATGGCAAAACATTCTCAAAATGATCTTTTTGGAGGCTGCTTGGTTTCCCATGAACTCGCCCTGCCCGTACGCAGCGAGCAGGCTTTATACGCAGCGGTGCACGTACCCGCGCACCAGCTCCCTGGCGAGTCCCCGGCTGCCGGCCCGGACACCGCAGGCCTTTCGGCTTCCGCTCCCTCCCAGGTGTCCCTGTGCATCCGGTCCGGGCAGCGCTCCGGAAATTTGGGAAGGGCTCAGAAATGCACCCTTGTGGCTCGCGACGTGCTGCTGCTCGAGCCATCGCTGCACCTCGCTCTCGGCCGGGGCGGCCGGCCGGCGCTGACAGCAGTGGGTGGAAAAACTGCCTAAAAGCCGGACTCAGAGCGCTCTTTCGCATGGTGGCGTCGGATCGGTACGACGGCGCTGCCTGCCCTCGGAGGTGACGCTGCTAAAGCTGGACGATCCCGTTCGGCACAGGGCTGGCTTCGCTTGCAGCCGAGCAGCCCCGGGCGCCGTGCCGCGTGCGCCTGAGCCCTGTCCCCGCTCGTTGCACGGTCGCCGGGCTGGGAAATGCCGCCGCTTTCCGGGTGGATGCTCCCGGCGCCGGGACCCCTCGGGGCAGGATTGCCTTCGGAAGGGCCGTGTCAGTCGTGCCGGGCCACGGGCAGGAGCCGCCCATGTCCAGCCCGGGTGTCCTTGGCTGAGCCGAGGGACGGAAATAAACAGTAAATCCTTAAAATCCAGTGAACCAAAATACAGCGAAAGCATAAGCTGCCAATTGCATGTATGGTTAGTGCCCAGCAGAGGCCTTTTAAGGGACATCTGGGGGGGTTTTATGCAGCACTTCTAAAGCCTGTGGGCGCAGGAGGGGGGGCCCGTTGCACAGGGTGTGGGAGAAACCTCGCTGCAACGCGGACGCCGCGAGGCCGGGGGGTCCGGTGGAGGGACGGAGTCAGAGCGGGCCCCGCCGTCGAATGCAGCTGAGCCCGTTGCAATAAGCTGGCCTGCTCTTATTTAAATAAAGCCGCTTCCCCCAAATAAGCGGCGTATTGAGTTTCGGCCGTGGGGGTGTTCCCGCGGGCCGAGCCGCTTGGGGGTGGTTGGTGCCTGGAGTGACTGTGGGAAAAACACGACTTTATCAGGTCCCTTTTTGTACCTCTGCGCCAGAGCGAGACTTTGGCGCCCCGGGCAAACCAGTGCCTAAGGGTGTTCTGTTCCCGGGGCACCGTGGTCCGTCTGTCTGTCCGTCGTGGGCCGAGCCGGAGGGGGGGACGGGACGCCCGACGGGCTCTGGCAGCGATTCCTGCGCCTCCCCCTGCCGCGCGGTGAA
This sequence comes from Apteryx mantelli, assembly GCF_036417845.1. NCBI lineage: Eukaryota > Metazoa > Chordata > Aves > Apterygiformes > Apterygidae > Apteryx > Apteryx mantelli. The sequence continues at coordinate 5,907,157 of NC_090004.1, read as the reverse complement.
GGTCGTTTAAGGTTTTGCTGGACAGCCCTGACCGAGGCTCCTCTCTGTGTTCTCTTAACAGATGAACGGGACAGAGTCCAGAAGAAAACCTTCACTAAATGGGTCAATAAACACTTGATGAAGGTAAGAGTAGAGCATTTTGCCTAAAAGCAGGTTAAAAGGTGGTCTGTCTGTCCATTCCGGCTCGGGAGCAGCAGATAAACGCCTATATTTTTGTTGGGGAGCCTTTGCCTCGGCTTTGCGGGTGTTCAAAATGCAGCGCCCGCGCTCCCAGCAGAGACGGATGCCGTGGGAATGCCCAGGTGCCTTTGGAGGGCACCGTAACGCCGCAGCGTGGTCGCCGTCACCACCTCCGCCCGGTGCCTGCGCAGCCCCTGCGTTAGCACCCGCGTGCGCTTTGCACATCCTTGCAGCGACGGCGCGGCCGTGCTCCAAGCCGCCCTCTCCCTGGGCTCGCAGGGAGCTGCTGGGAATCTCCGGTAGCTAGGCGGGATTAACACAGCACGGCAAGGTGCCTCCCGCTTTTCTTGGTCAACCGCCAGGCATTTTTTCATTAATTCTCTGTTAAAAAAAAAAAAAAAAATTGGTTTGGGCGTTAAAGGTGTCACAGTTGTGTTTTCAGCCAGCTTTGCAAACCTCGGCGTTCACCTTCCAGCTGCTTCTAAATCCTAGAAAGGGAAGGGGGGGCGGAGGGGTCAGGCTGCTATATGAAAACCCTGCGGGGTTGTTTTTAGCTGCGTAAAACACCTGAATTTGCTGGGGGAAGAGCCGCTACAGAGGTTTCGTGTTTCTAGGAGAACTTCCCACCTGCACTAGTAACGGAGCAAGAAAGCATGCAATCAGCCTGCTTTTGCAGCCGTGCTTCCCCGTGGAAAATACCCTCTGTTCTTAAATGGAAACTAAATGCCATATGGTATTTTGCGGGGGACGTTATAAAGTAATGTAATAAATTACAGTGTTGCTTCAGGACGGAGCTAGCCTTTCTTCCGAGCTCTGCATGCAGCACTACGGGATTGCCCAGGGTACGAGTGGTTTAACAGGGATCTGTTTGTGCGTCTGAAATTGGCAGCAGCTTCTGCCAGGCCATTTGGGAAACCGGAGGCTGGTCTCCTTAGCAATAATTTTGGAATAGCCGTTTTAAACGCGGGCGTCTTGGAGAGAGGCGGCTGCTCGCAAGCGCCGGTGCCCTCCTCCCGCGCGGCAGGGCGGCCCGTCCCTGAGAGCGTTTCCTTCCCCCCGTCTCCCCAGGTGCGCAAGCACATCAACGACCTCTACGAGGACCTGCGAGATGGCCACAACTTGATCTCCCTCCTGGAGGTCCTGTCGGGCGTGAAACTGGTAAGTCTGGAGGTTCGCCTGGCGCCGCTGCCGTCCCCTCCGCCACCACCGCCTGCTTCCTCCTCCTGCACCTTCCCCCTCCGCTCTGGTCGAGTCGCAGCGATCAGCAGTTGTTTTTTATGCCATGGTTCTTTTGTTCTTGTTTTTTGTTGGTTTTCTTTTTTTATTATTTTTTTAATTTATATTTTTCACTCAGATGTGTGTTCCTCATGCTGATTTCTTGGATACCACTAAAGCGTGTGATTATCTAAAACTGCCGTTTTACAGTGCCCTGGGTAGACCCCTCTTTCTGGGAGGGCTTACAAGCACTTATTTTCCATATTTTTCTATATATTTAAAATAGTGAATAATAATGGCTCTGATGAGAACTGCTTCCACGACCGTTTGTCTGGCGGCTTAGCTCAGAGTTCGCAGAGTTGGTAGGATTCGTGCTGCCCTATCCTGCTCCAAACTTAGCAACCTCTGAATGAGCCGGATTTGTGGAAATCAATAGTTGTCTGGCACGCAAACATCTATTCTTGCAGCTCGAACATAGTGGGATCCCCTTCCCTCCTCCTCCTCCTCCTTTTTAGACTGTCACATTTAGTTAGCGCTGGGAAGATCCTTATTGGTGCAACACTGTAGCACAGCAGGAATTATTTCAGTTTTCCCCTAAAATAGGATCTGGTTATCTCGCTCCGTTACCCTCCCGAGATACCAAATTAGAGTTTGTGGGTGTTGCAAAGCTGGATTGAGATGCTTGTGATCCAGACAGCTACTTTCTCTTCATTTTGGCTCCCAAAGCCTTGGGGAAACCTCGGCCTTCAGCCTCCTTTGCAGAAGGGGGTGTGGGACGGCCCCGGGGGCCATGGAAATTGCCCCGGGTGCTGAAGAAGTGCTGGGGTTGTAGCAAACGGGTACCGTTACCTCCGATTTTACCCACTTCTGTCCTGAATCTGGTGGTTGGCGCCTGCCGTCCACCTCATCCCCCCCAAATCCGGCCCTTCCCGGCAGGCGCCCGTGGTATCCAGGAGAGCCGGCTGCCCTTCATCCCTTCCCTCGCCAGGGACCCCCTTGCTGCTGCCTTTTCCTTTACCTGGGCGTCGCATTTTAGTTTCCATTCTGTCTCCCTGTGTGTGTCGCTTCCCCGTCGGTGTCGTCCGTGCCCTGCTCGTTAGCAAAAAGAGCCGTCGGGCGCAAGGAGCCTTCGCCTGGTGAGAGCGCCGTCCTGGCGCCGCGCGAGCAGCGAAGAGCGCGAGGAGGAAGAGGATGGTGACGCAGTAGGTTGAGTCCGTCCCGGACGCAGCGGGGCACTGCGGGCGCCCGCGGATGCTCCAGCGTGACCCAGCGCCCTGCTTGGCTCCGAGCAGGTCGAGGGAGCGGCACGGCCTACGGAGGGGAAGGCGGGCGAGCCGCAAGGCGCCCCATCCCCTGTTCCCCTCAGCCGGGCTGTGTTCCCGTTACCTGGATTATCCGCGAGCGCGGCGCGGTGTCGGCCTGCGGTCGGGGCACGCGACCCACTGGTGTGCGAGCATGAACCTCACCGGCTGGGGCGGGAGGGGAAGGGCCCTGGCCGGGGCGCTCGGACCTCTGCTAACGCCGTCACTGCATGGAGCCGCGCCGGGCACGTCCGCCGTCCCGCGAGGCGAGCGAGGATGAGGCTGGTGTGATGAAGAGGGTCTGGCATGTGGTCCGTGACCCCGCGGAGGTGGAGTGAAGCACGCCCCAGGCTGAGCTGAGGGTTACCCAACGGGTAGCCGAGCCCCTTCGGCTAGGTCAGGGGAAAGAAATCATGCATTTCCCAGCGCCCGGCTCTGGGCGGTGATTTCCCTGTGCAGGGTCTCTTCCCTGTCGTTCCCGAGCTGCTTGATGAGCCTGGGAAGTGCTGCGGGTGCAGCACCCTCCTGCCAGCTCCCGTCCCTCCGCAGCACCAGCGATGCTCCTCCGGCAGAGAGGGGTCTTCCCCTTCACGCTGGGGGAGAAAGACGGCACGAAGTAGCTGCGGTGTCTTCTCTGGGTGAGAGAAGTCCAGTGATGCCTCCAGGCTGTGCCAGGCCATGGTTTGGGCTCCAGTCCCACCCTGTGCTGATTCAGAGCAGACCTGGCGTTGGGTGCCGGCAGCCCAGGTTCGTGCACAGAGGTCTGAGCCTCGTGCTCAGCCGTTCCTGTACCCCTTCCCCAGGCCAGAGCTCAGCCATGAGTTATCTTGGAAAACCAGCTGCCCGCTGGAGATGAGCACAGCTGAGGCTGTTTCGTTCCTCCCCTCCCCAGCGGATCAGGGATGGGGCCTGGAGCAGCAGCCCCTCCTCGCGCCTCGAAGCCGAGGCTGGGTGCCGCTGCGGCTCTGCTGACCGGGGAGAGTCCTACATGCCGCGGCGGAGCAGAGGGCAGAGCTGAGACCGTGGTTTTCCTGCCGTTGGGTGGGGACCCACAGCCAGTCCCTGGCCGGATCTGTGCATCCTGCTGCAGAGCAGCGTCTGCTTCCACTGGGACATGCCGGACTCTCCTGCCCTCCTGGCAGCGTGTTGCAGCTGTAGCTCTCCATGTCATGCTCTCCTCCCTCCTCCCAGCTCGTCTTGCCTATTGCTGACCATGGCGTGGAGGCAATGACACCCCGGATTGGGGTGGGCAAGTTGACTCACGAAGCCTCTTCCTCTGAGCCCGAGCTGTTGGTGCCTGACGCCGCGAGCCAGGCGCAGTGCAGCCTTGGTGCGGGGTCTCCTGCTGAAGGCAGAGGTGTCTCGCGGGTGGGCTCAGAGCAGGAGGTCAGTGTCTCAGGGGCTTTCCATCTCTGTGCCCTGCCAAAGGCCTTTTTGTCCAATTTCAGTGGGATCTTGTGCAATAGTGAAAGTTTCCGCCTGCAGAGCAAATGCAGAGTGTGTTGCGTGCACGCTGGGTCACACGAGCACCCCGAGCCCTGCTGCCGCGCTCGAGTGGGCTCCCGCGCGCATCGGGGAAGCCCCGTGGGGCATGCGGGGTGTGCAGTGCCGGGCGGCCGTGCATGCGACTGCTGCCAGCCCAGTCCTGCTGCCGTGCGAGGGCTCGACTGAAGCCACTGCCTCTGTTTTGCAGCCGCGCGAGAAGGGCCGGATGCGCTTCCACAGGCTCCAGAACGTGCAGATTGCCCTGGATTTCCTGAAGCAGCGGCAGGTAAGGGCTGGGCAGTGCCTGACGGGTGCCTCTTGATTTAAGCTCTTCCAGAAGGAGACCGGAATGATTTGTCACTCTTTCTTCCAGCTGTGGCTTGGGAAGGGTGTAAAGAAGCAGCATCAGCCTGTTTCTGGGGTGTGCCTGTCCCAGAGGTGTCCGGGTGCCGGTTAATGCCAGCTCCGTGGAGTGAATTTCCCTTGTGCATACTCAGAAGTGTCTGTGCAGTGCAAAAACTAGTATCAAAATGAGGGATTAGGCTCCTGTTCTGGGAGGGGTTTTGCAAATGTCACAGATCAGTTGCTCCTGCGGAGCCTCCCCCGGGGCTGCTCGGCATGTCGGAGGTGTTGCAGCCGGGATGTCGGAGGTGTTGCAGCCGGGTCATGGCTGCGGCACTTCCGGGCGCTGCCGGCAGCTCGGATGCCAGCCCCGATGACGTGCGCCTTGCGAGCCTGCCCGCGCCCGGGAAGCCGGGCAGCCAGCTCGTGCTCAGCACCACGTGGCCGTGCTGTCAGAGCTCAGGCGTATGATCCTCCCGTCCTTGCCCGGAGCCGCCTTCGGCAGCGGCTTCCTTCTGCTTTTCGGAGGACGGGCCGCCTCTGGCAGGCGGGCGGGAGGTGCTGGCCCCCGTGTGCCTGTCTGCGCGCGCTCAGCGTGTCTTGGGGGGATGCAGGAGCTGCTCCGGCTCCTTGGCCAGACCTCTCGCCCCGCAGCGGCGGGCGCGTCCCCAGACTTGTTCTTGGTGCAGGTGAAACCCCTGCAGCTCCCCGGGGCCGGGTGCCCTGCTGGGCTTGTTTTGTCAGGTCTCCCAGTCGCCGTGCTCCCCGCAGATGTGGAGACGATGATAAACGTTATCGGTTCATGCTGAAGCAGAGATTTTCTTTCCCTGCTGGCCTGAGGGCACCGAATAAATTTGAGCGCATGCCCGACGCCAGGGAGGGTGAACAGCTTCCAGGCCCCCGCCCTCCCTCTCCCCAGCCCCGTGATAGAGACATTTTGCCGGAGGCTCTTGGGAGCTTGTTTCTCTACTTGGATTAAACACCTTTTTCCTTTGAAGCGCCATGGCCTGGCGGCAGAGTGCTTGCTGGGACGTCTTCCCCGAACGCTCCTGTTAGCGCTCCTTCCCGCAGGGTCGCGGCTCCCAGCTCCGGCTGCAGCAGGAAGCGCGCCCTGCTCTCTCCAGGGACAACTCCAGGGTGGGGGAGAAGAGCCCAAAGCAAGCAGCAGCTCCGGGAAACGGGGCTGTGAGGGGGGCAGGAGCAGCAGCCGAGGCAGCGCCGCTGCGGTCGGCGTCTGCTGGAAGCGCTGAGGCTGTTGCAGGAGTCTCCGTGCGGTTCATGAACCGCTCCAGAGGGAAGCAGGGGGAAGGAGCAGTTTGGGGGCTGGGGCATGGGTCTGGAGTCTGCCCGGACATGGGGGGGGTCCTGGGGGGGTCCTGCTCCGCTCCTCCCTGCGGGCAGCGCTGGCTTGTCTGCTGTTGGTAGGGCTGATTTTTAGCAGCTTGGTTTTGAGCCCAGGAGGGAGTTAATGAAGCTGGCCCGTCCTCTCTTAACCATGCTCTGTGGTCTGTAGCTATTAAATTATGCAGCAGCGCTGGGGGCTTTGGGGACGAAACACTTCTCCATGTGAACTGAAATCAAGCGGTTAAGTGCTGGTAAAGCACTTCTGGATGCCTGGCCGGAGAAGTGCAAACCGGTTCCTGTAACCCCCCCGCCCCTTAGAGCAGCGGCGCGGGGTGGCCTCGTCCGTCTGCCGCAGAGACGCGCAGCCTCTCCGGCAAGCGCGGGGGTTAGCCAAAGGGTCTTGATTTTCTGTTGCCTCTTCTGGGTGCTTGGGGCAGGCTCCAGAGGGAGGGTCCGGCGGGGACCTGGGGGACAGCGTGCTTGGGGACGGGTCCTGCCGTGCTCTTTGTGGGTGCATCCGACAGGAAGCTCTGACCCTGTTCCTTCTCTTTCAGGTGAAACTGGTGAACATTCGCAATGATGACATTACGGACGGCAACCCCAAGCTCACCCTGGGGCTCATATGGACGATTATCCTCCACTTCCAGGTAGGCCGCGAATGTTTTCCATTGAAGGACACGGGGCAGATGGAGGGAGCATGTTGTCTCCCCAGGGCGCTGGCATCTGTCCCCGCGCGTGCATGTGTCTCATGGCGAAGCCTGCGCGCAGCCTGCTCGGGAGGATTAACACACATCGCAGTGTCATGGAGACCAGTGTCAGCGCATAACAACTCCCTTTTCTCATCATTTACATAACTAAATCATTAATGATGGATTGTGTGCTGTGGCCTCCTGGTTGGCACCAAGGCTGCTGGCAGGAGCTGTTTGCTCAGCTGAGCTCCGGAGGAGGCCGCGAACTCGGAGGAGACCGCGCGGGGACAGGGCGAGCTCACGTCAGGGCAGGGACGTTCGTCCCAGAGGCGCTCTCAGCCCTTTGCGTGGTTGCTTCAGTGAGTCAGAAGCCGCAGGGCCCTTCGTTAGGGTGGAAAATGTCAGCTGCACAACAGCAGTTCAGGATGAGGATGGGAGAAACTGTTTGCTCCAGCTGCGGTGCTGGGGAAGGAACTTAGGACCATCTCCAGCCGTTGTGTATTATAGATGCTCTTGCTGAACAGGGTCTCAGGTCTTTCATAGCCTCGTGTTATTGCGATGTTGCTCTGATACCCTCAGGAAGCTGACGTGGGGCCCCTAGTGCCACGATGCAGCACTGGGGAGCTGGGAAGGATGCTCTGAACGGCCTTGCCAAGGGGGAGCAGAGATGGGGGAGGACCGTGCTCAACCAGGGTGATTAAACCCAGTCCTTGAAGGGTGGGCGAGGAAACGGGGTGCGAGTGCATGCCGCAGCGAGCCCTCGGTCTCCGAGAGCCGGGAGTCGCTGCGCGCGGCAGTGGCCGAGGAGGATCCTGCGCGCCCGTGCCGCGGGTTGCGGACGCCTTTGCTGATGTCTCCTGTTTGGGGTGGCAATTTGGAGAAGACCTTTCATAACCGTGTTGCCATGTGCCAGGGTGGTCGAGTGTCCACGTGTGAGCCGTGGGGGCTCTGTGCCCGGCCGGGCTCGCTGCTTCGGGAGCCAGCCGAAGTGCAGAGTCGCTTGCTCCTCGCCCGGGAGCTAACACTTGCCGTTCAGGCTCCTGCCTGCGGTGTCGGAGGGAGCCCGGGACTCTTTACGGACCTGCCCGCCCTCCCGTGCTGCTTCTTCAGCGGTGGTGCTGGGAGCTGCTTGTTAGCGATCAGCGTGGGGAGGCAAACAAGCTGCCGTCCCGGTTCCCCAGCGTACGAGCAGCCCCTGGGAGCTGCCGCATCCAGAGGTGGGAAGGGACCCTGGGAGGTCTCCAAGTCTCTGGGAGCTGCCGCATCCAGGCTCTGACGTATCCCAACTGGCATCCTTCAGACACGACGAGCGCTTGCTGTGAGACCTCTTAAGGAAGCTTTCCATTTTCAGAGGATGAGTGTGCAGCCCCCCTGGGAGCCCCCAGCGTAGCCGGGCATCCAGTGCTACTAGTTATTTTGGAAAACATGGAAGGTTTTGGCTTTTTGTGATGATGCGGAGGGGTCAGGGCTGGTGCGTTTGCAGGCTGTCTCTGCTACTGGGGGCATTTTTGGGTGGCACCGTCCCTGCGAATGGGGAAGTGATGACTGGGCACAGCTCAAAGGGACGTTCCCAAGTGCCCGCGCATGCCCGAGCCAAGCACGCTCCCGGTGCCGGGGTGGCCAGGCCAGCGTGTCTTTGCCAGACTTCTTGACCTGGATATCTTGGGAATATGCTTTCTGGGGCATTTGTGCTTCTCAACTTAATGCACGGATATGAATTGGGTCCGAAGCTGCTGACAAGGCTCTCCGTTGGTGTTTTGGTCCTGGGAAGCAGTCGGGGTTGAGCAGGGCCGGGATGCTGATGAGTCATTGGTGTGGGAGATGTGGGGCCCTGGTGTCTGCCAAGCCATCCTCTCCCCACTGCCTTCGGGGTGGCCATGGGGCTGGTCTCTGCTCTCCCCTGGGCCTGGAGGAAACCGGAGAAGGAGAGCAGAGCCAAGGCAGGGAACCGCCGGCGCTTTCCACAACTGCCCGGCCCTTCCCCTTTCCCATGTGGGATGGGATCCCGGGTCCCCTCCTGGGCCGGGAAGCCAGGAGGTGGCACTGCCACTGCGCTGCCGGGGGTCTGGGGTGGGTGACCTGGGTGTCCAGCCCCACGGGGCCGATGGGGGAGCAGGGCTGGCGCCGATGGGCCTGCACGGCTGCGATGGCTCCTCTCCCCGCCTGCGCTAAAGGGATTTTTTCTCGGGTTCTAGCTCTATTGTGGAACCCTTAATCTCCCGTATCCCGCTGCCCCGGCAGAGCCAGCGAGGCCCCGGGGAGGGGGTTTGGGGCGCGACGGTGCCCATTTGGAGCCTGTGCGCCGGGAGCTCTCCTGGGCCTGGAGCGCAGGGCCGGGTTTGGGGGCTGCCCCTTGCCGTGGGCGCTCAGCGGGGTCCCTTCCTCGAGGAGAGGCTCCGGCCCCTGAGCTCCCCCCCCCCTTTCTCGATGCCACCTTCCTCCCCGTCCTCTGCCTCGCTCCTGCTTTTGGCACGTGTTGCTGCGCTGCGGTCGCCTCCGCGCTGGCGAGAGGGTGCGGGCTGCTGGCTTTGCCTCTTGGTGCCCGGGGGTCACCGCCGCGGGAAGTGGTGCCGGAGCCGTGGCAGCGGCAGGCACCCGGAGCACCTTCTGCGGCGGCGCAGCTGCCCCTCCGTGCTGCCGGTTCAGGATGCCTGGCAGGAGGGTCGGCGCTTGCCACGGCCCCTTTGGGCTCTCCCTGCTCAAGAATCGGGGAGGAAATCTCCGTGCGCGGGAGCAGTCCCTCCATGACGCCTCCCCCGGAGCCGCCGGGGTGGGTTCGGTGCCCGAGGCAGGTGCCGGGCTTTCTGCTCCGGCGCTGTGGGGTTTCCCTCTGGTATGCGTGCCGAGCCGCTCTGACTCCTCCCTGCTTTTTTCCTATTTCTCTCCCACCCCTTCCTTTATGCTACCTTTGCCAACCTTCCCCCTTTCTTTTCCTTTTCCTTTTTTTTCCCACTTTCCTCCCTCCCCCCTCCCTCCCCACCACCCTCTCCCAGCCTCTCCCTCCCTTCTCCCCGGTTTTCCGTCTGCTTCTCGCTCTCTGTTTGTGTTACCGAGGGCAGTGCTCCAATTACCTCATATTTGGAGAGCGAACGCTGCAGCCAATCCGGGCGCCGTCTGCTTTTAGGTCAAGTGATTTCTGAACTGCAGTGAGATGCTTTGAATTTGTCTTGTTGCAGCTCCCAGGCTGTAAGATGGCTGTCTGGAGCGGCAGCGGCTGGGAGCCTCCGCGTGCGCCAGCGCGCGGGGGAGAAGATGAGGGATAGCTGGCGGTGCCGCACGTTTGGGAATGTGCGTCTAATCCGATGAAGCGGAAGCCGGGTTTTATCCGGGAGCCGGAGCCCAGCTTCGCTGCGCTGCTGCCGGCGCTCTCGGCACGGCGATGGGGAATTCTCTGGGCTGCGTTAAAGGAGCGAAAGAGCCGGCGGCCGGCAAGGCTCCCCTGCCGCCCAAAAAACGGGTCCGCTTCAAACGGAAGCGGCGGGGGAAGAAGAGGACGGCGCCGGAGGCAGCGCCGGAGGAGGAGCAGCCCTCGGCCGGCAGGGAGGTCGCCGAGGAGGACGAGGCGCTGAAGTTGGAAGCGACTCCGCAGCGGCAGGGAGCAGCGGAGCCGGCCGGGAGCCTGCCGCAAGGTGCTGCGCTGGCCGGGGAGGCTGCGCCCGGCGCGGGGCCCGGCGCCCGGCACCCGGGCCGCGTCGTGCAGGTGAAGGAGCGGTTTCAGGGGGAGATCCAGACGGCTCGCCTGGTGCTGGAGCCACGGGCCGGCCCGGCGGGCGACTCCCCGGAGGAAGGCCTGACCGTCGTCGCCCGTCTGCTCGAGAACCCGGCCGAGAGGCACCGCGAGAAGGCGGCGAGCCGGCTGGTGGAGCTGCAGCGGACCGGCCCCGGCAGCAGCAGGGCTGTGCTGCTGCCGGTGCCCAGCGGGACGGCGGCGGCCCACGGCAGCGGGAGCCCGGCAGCGGGGCTCTGCTCCGGGGCCAGCGAGGAGCCCCCGAAGACACGGGAGACCTGGGAGAGGGAAGAAAGCAATGAGAAAAGTTCAAGCGCTGCGTGGACCAGCTCCTCCGCCGTCGAGCCGGGCACCGTTTCGGAGCTGTCTACACCGTCGCCCATGGTGGAGCAGCTGGAAAGCCGCAGCCTGGCGGGATTGCCATCCTCTCGGGACAGGCCTGCTGCTGGGGCGGGAGATGGCACGTGGACCCGGGGCAGCACGAAGCTGCCGGCATCCCCGAGCGGGTCCTCCTTCGGCACGGCCCCCTGCTCCTCGGGGTACGCCAGCGACCCGGCGCGCCGGCTGGCGGCGGGCGCTGGAGCTGGCGGCACCTCGGCGGCTCTCGCGGGAGACGACCGCGTGCGCCCCGGCGAGGCGGAGCGCCTGGCTCGGAGGGGGCGCGCGGGGACGGCTGCAGGAAGGGTCAGTGGCCGCGATTTCCCTAACTGCCTTTTGGGAGTGGGATGCTGGGGGATTTGGTGCGGATCCTCGCGTGTCCCGAGGGGATGGCTGTCTGCCCTCCGGGAGGAACTGAGCATCTCCGCCGCAGCTCCGGTGTCGCGTGCATGCAGCCCGGGGACATCGGGCAATGGTTGGACTCTTTTGGTCCTTTCCCCGGCAGCCGGGAGCTCCGGGCGGCTGCTGCTGCTCCGGGTGAAACTGCCCCTTTGCCATGGCCCATGCGCTCGCTATAGCCGCTGATCCAGGTGCTTTCGGGCTGCTGCAGCACGTGCCGTCTCGCCACGGTCTGACACGCGTTGGGGGCATCATCTCCCCCCTGCACGTGTTTAACGCGGCCCCTGGGGCTGGGTGAAGGGGGCAGAGACGGGGCGGCACCGGGGTTATGGGGAACAGGAAACGTCCCCCGGATGTCGTACCCTCCTCTTTAGCCCGGTGCAGCAGAGGGACGCGGAGGGAGGGGAGGCAGGCGAGCGAAGCAGAAACTAACTGTCATCAGCTCCGCACGGAGCAAGTTTTCCAGGCGCCCTGCTGAGCTCGGAGTCGGGTGCCGCCTCTGTTCCCGGGGTGGGGAGCGGAGACCATCCCTCTCTCCCGCAGCAGATTGCTGGGCTGGTTCAAAGATGCTTTTAATGATACAGGTGATATATAGCCAAGAGTCGCCCGGAAGAGAAAATGGGTCATTTGCCTCTTCTGAGGAGGGTGTGATGCTAGTCTCCAAGAGGAGGAGGAGGAGGAAAGGGAGAGGATGCTGGGGTTGGGGCTGGGGTTGGCCGAGAGGAGGCGTTGCTGTTCGGAGGTCCCTTGGCTGCTCTCATCGGATGCGGCTGGGAGTTTGGCCCGGCTCTTCGTCCCCGGGGATGAGCAGGTAGAGCGTTTGGAGAGCCAGGGAAGAGGCTGCGACCATGAAGAGCTCTGACGTGGTACCACTGTCACAGCCACGTTTTGGACTTCAGCTTCCAGCTACTGGTTGCTTGGTGAAAGAGGCTGGTCCCAAAAAGCTTCAGAAGGGGTTGGCGCCAGCTCCCACGAGCTGGTGGTCTCTTTTCTCGCTGGTGCCTCCCTAAATCTTTGTCCTGACGCAGACAGATGTGAGGAGAAGGGAGGGTGGAGCCGGTGCCACATCCTGAGCCTCTGGAAGTTGGTCCCCAGGAGGGTCTCGTGCAAACCTGCTGGCGGGGAAGGGCCCGGCCGTTGAATAACGCGGAGCTCGCGAGGCACGGCGCGCGCCGGAGCATCCCCGTCCCCCCTGCCGGGAGCAGACCCTCGCCCTGGGCCGGGAAGAGTTAACGGCAGCGCCGGCTGCGTGGCAGCGGCTGACAAAGAGCAGTTTTGTGTGTGATGAGCGTATCGGGCGCCGGGAAGGGAGGCGAGCCGCAGCATACCAATTACGCCGCTCCTCGCCGCGCTTCGGCAGAGCCTTCCCCAGGCGCCGGGGAGGCAGGCGGGAGCGGTTTGTCTTCCATCCGGCAGGTGCCTTTTTTTGCCTGCAAGGGGGATCTGGGCTGGGCTGCGGGCCGGCACCAGCCTCCTTGCCGAGGGGTAGCAGGAAGCGGGATGCGGCTGAGCGTTTCTCGAGCTCTTGTCTTACAAGGAATAAAGCGATGGGATATTTTAAGGACTAGGGGAAAGGAGCGTGGAGGGGTCTTTGAGGAGCCCTGGTGCGGTAGCAAATAGGGCTGGGCCCTGGCTGCACCTTTTCCCGGCAGTGCCGGGAGGCGAGGGAAGCAGCGAGCACGTAACCGAGTTGGCATGCCACCGGCGTCCTGCCTCCGCCGCGGGAATACGTGCGGCTCGGACCCTCCCTTTTGTCTGCCTCTTAATGAAGGGGAGGTAATCGTACTAATTGGGGAGCTGGTGGGGAGGGGATGGGAGAGGAGAAAGCTGCGTCAATCAGAAATATTCTGGCGTGCCGAGACACGTGCGTTTTGTCACGTGCAAGCCTGGGATTCGCAGCCAGGCCTGGGCGTTTATCTAAAGGAATCTGTGACTATAGATCGCTTTTGTTGGGAAACTGGGTCACCGTACCTCGGCACCCCGCGGCACCCGCCTTGCCAGGCGCAGCGAGGCGGAGGGGGACGCGGCAACCCTCTTCCCACCCTGCCCGTCCCTCCGAAAGCACTGCTCGGGGCCGGTGGCCCTGCTCGGAGCCGCTCCGCTTGCCAGCGGTGCCTGAGGGGGACCCCCGCTCCTCTGCTCTGTGCTCGTGGCTATTCTCAAATTGCACCTTCGAGCGCTGTTTCCTCCTTGTTAGGTTTTTTTTGCAATATCGTGTGGGCCAGGGGAAGCGTGGAAACTTGGGGTTTCTCTTTCTGCTTTGCTGTCCCCGTTCTCCGAGCGCAGCCACCCGCAAGATGGGTTGGCGGTAGTGCTGCTGTGAGTTGCGTGGAGGTGCCGTGACACCGGCCCTTGAGCAGCAGGACAAGGGACAGGCCAAGCCTCCTTCATGGCTGTCTGGGGCCACCTCAGCCAGCCCAGGTCACGCAGCTCATCAGCACCTCGATGCTCTCCTGTGGGCCTGGTGGTCCGTTTCCAAGCCCACGGGCCGTGGGGTCTCCTTTTGCACATGGTGACGAGAAGTTTCCTCGCGACATTTCCTAGGGATCACCTGATGTGCTTTCAGTGAATCTGTGTCGTAGCCCCTAGGAGCAGGGCAGGGCAGAGGTGCCCCGTGTGCCTAATGCCCTCTTTGGTTAGTGATCCTTGTCCTGGAGGTTTAATAGGAGGCTCCCAGATGCACCCAGGAGCCCCAAATACTGTAAGTGACTTCTCACTCCCTGACAGCACATGGAGTGCATGTTTGTAGAGATCAGATGTGCCCGGTGGCTTCTTTCCTTCTCCTAAGTCACCCCATGGCTATGCTGCACCCTCACAGATCTCCGATATCTACATCAGCGGAGAGTCGGGGGATATGTCGGCCAAGGAGAAGCTGCTCCTGTGGACGCAGAAGGTGACAGCAGGTTACATTGGAGTGAAGTGCACCAACTTCTCCTCGTGCTGGAGCGATGGGAAGATGTTCAATGCCCTCATCCACAGATACAGGTAGGCAGAAGAGAGCGGCGGAGAGCATCGCCTGGGTGGGAGGATGGGCTTGGAGACCTCCTGGGGTCCCTTCCCACCTCTGGATTTGGTGGTAGTCTGGAGTGCTTGGACATGCAATAGTAGGTGAGGTTGCGGGGAGCAACATCTCTTTCCCCAGCAGCTCCTCCTTACCCAGCTCTTTAGGAGAACTGCCTGATCCTTCCCCTTCCCAACGGGGATTAACCAGGGAGGTGGTGCAGCCCAACTCCCCTTGGAGTGTCACCAGCCTGGGACAGGGCCTCGGAGCAAGCCGAGGCACAGCCTTTGGGTCAGCAGTGCCTGTCCCTGCCTGCTCTACCCCGGGCACCTTGTGCTGTTTGCTAGCACCTGCGTCAGGAGTCTGGCATGTGTCTTGCAGGCCAGATCTGGTGGACATGGAGAGGGTGCAAATACAGAGCAACCGAGAGAATCTGGAGCAGGCCTTTGAAATTGCGGAGCGGCTGGGAGTCACTCGGCTGCTGGATGCAGAAGGTGAGAGATTGGCCAGACCCAGTGGGCAAAACCAGCTCGTGCTGGGAAAGTTTGACCTCTCCGCTTCCTGGTGTTCCTCTGCCTTACTGTGCTTCTCCTGTCCTCTTCCAGATGTGGATGTCCCATCTCCAGATGAGAAGTCTGTGATAACTTACGTGTCTTCAATCTACGATGCCTTTCCCAAAGTCCCTGAGGGAGGAGAAGGGATCAGTGCTATCGTAAGCATTGCTGCTTTTTTGCACCTGAACTGTTTGGGAGGCTGATTCGTGGCCACCTGGAACAGTGGCTTGGGAGGCATCTGCTCACTGTGTCCCTCAGGAGGAGGGTTTGGAGGCTTCCATTTCAGTCGTAACAGATGGCTGCTGAGTGGAATAGGCTCGAGGGAAGGAAGGAGCTTCCCCATTAGCGTGTCTGCCCTTTTAAACTGCCCGTGTGCCAGTGGGGTCGTGGTGTTCTCCGCAGCCGGGGGGACTGTTTAGGTTATGCCCCAAGTTCTGAGCTCTCGGGAAAGCTGCGGGCAGCAGCTTCGCGAAGCTGGGCTGGCTTCTGGAGAGCAGCTTGCAAGAAGAGTCCTCCCTTTTCCATCCTGTGCCTGTGAGATGGCGTCACAGCGAGGAGACCCAGGCTGCTGGTCCACGTTACAGCCGCTGCGTTTCGCGATGAGCACAGCTGCAACCACGCTGTGTCGGGTCTCTTCTTGCTGTGCCTGGGGACCTGTTGGGGCCGTGCTCTGCCTCTGCCCTGGCGGAGTCCTCCCTGTTGGCGGTGCTTTACGAGGTCTCTCTCGCCTCCCAGGAAGTGGATTCAAGGTGGCTTGAATACCAGAACCGCGTGGAGTCTCTCATCTCGTGGATCAAGCAGCACACGATACTCATGTCAGACAAATCCTTCCCCCAGAACCCTGTAGAACTCAAGGTAGGTCCTGGAGCGAGGGCCCTCCGGAGGGTGCCACAACGCTCAGCTCTGACAGCCACGTGGCATCGTTCCCCAGGCCGATTTCTGATGCAGTCTTTCTCACCCCAGGCACTTTATAATCAATACATACACTTCAAAGAAACTGAAATCCCAGCAAAAGAGCAGGAGAAAGGAAGGATAGAGGAGCTCTACAAACTATTAGAGGTAAGTATCATCTCAGCTGCACAGAGGCGTGTAGCTGGGAGTGTTATGCTTTTAGCAAGACTTAAACATGCTCAGTTTAGGTTTGTTTTGGAATGGAGAAATGGAAATAACCCTCAGGGTAAATCATCATGCAGGTACCATGCTACATGAGGCAGTACTGTTGCCTCATAGCCCCACTTTCTTTGCCAACTAGAGAACAAGGTATGAAATGCCATTCTGCTGCTGTTTTTTCCAGGTATGGATTGAATTTGGCCGCATCAAGTTGCCCCAGGGTTACCACCCCAACGATGTAGAGGAGGAATGGGGCAAGCTGATCATAGAGATGCTGGAGCGTGAGAAACTCCTGCGGCCAGCAGTGGAGAGGTTGGTGCTCTGCTTGGAGCAGGCAAAGCTCCCTGCTGGGACATCCCCTGCTCCCATGGCTGCAGGGGCAGCTCAAAGCCTTTCTCTCATTCTCTTTCCCTCTGTCATTGCAGGCTGGAACTGCTGCTACAAATTGCTAACAAAATCCAGAATGGTGCTCTGAGCTGTGAAGAAAAACTCACTCTAGCGAAGAACACACTGCAAGCTGTGAGTGGTGGGGTGGTATTTTCCCCCTCTGATTTTAGTGAAGCTTGAGGGTCACAGGGTCCTTTTGGCCTTAAAATCGATGTTGAGTAACCATCTCAATCTCTCTGCTCACGCGCATGGGCCAGAAGGGACCCAGCTTTCATTCTCGTTTGTCTTGGTGCAGGACGCTGCTCACCTGGAGTCTGGCCAGCCGGTGCAGTACGAATCCGACGTAGTCATGTATCTGCAGGAGTGCGAGGGGCTCATCCGCCAGCTACAGGTGGATGTGCAGATCCTTCGGGATGAGAATTACTACCAGCTGGAGGAGCTGGTGTTCAGGTGAGTGGGGCCATGTCCAAGATGGCCTGTGGCTGGAGAAGTGTGGTCAGGGTCTGATGCGCAGGGCTCCCCTGCACCAGCTGTGTCAGGCTTTTTACTCGTGCCTGCTTTGCTCTTCCAGGATCATGCGGCTGCAAGATGAGCTGGTGACGCTGAGACTTGAGTGCACTAACCTGTACAGGAAAGGCCACTTCTCCACCCTGGAGCTGGTACCCACCTCCACGCTGAGCACAACGCACTTGAAGGGCGAGTCGCTGACCAAAGGGCTGCACACCTCGTCTACCTCCTGGTTCCGGAAGCCCATGACCAGGGCAGAGCTGGTGGCCATCTCCTCTTCTGAAGATGAGGGCAGCCTCCGATTTGTGTACGAGCTGCTGGCGTGGGTGGAAGAAATGCAGGTGAGTCCTGGCTCTCTGCTGGGAGCTTAGTTGCTCCCCAGACCACATCAAAGGGTAAAACTGAAAATGATCTGTGCTTTTTTTTTTCCTGTCTCTGTCCGCGAATAGCAATTGTTTTGATGGCTCAGAGTTTCTGGAAAGCATTGATGCTTTTGTCTTGAGTTGGGTTTTCTCTCTTGTGATCCTGCTCTTCACTGGATATTGGAAGATGCTTTCAAAACTGCACACAAAACTGTACTGATCCAATGAGCCCTTTGGTCTTATCTAGGTGTAAGGCCTGTGTGGGCTGCCTCTGAAATCATTCAGTGTTTGAACACTGATTTAGGACTTTCTACCAGGGCTGGCTTGGTACTTGTTGCCTCTGTAGTGACCTAGGAGGTTTCTTTGCCCTCATGTCCTTTTGAGATGTGCTCCTGCAGAAAGGGAGTGCTGACTTAGACCTCTTGGCCTGTTTCAGATGAGGCTGGAGCGGGCAGAGTGGGGGAGCGACCTGCCGAGCGTGGAGTCCCAGCTGGAGACCCAGCGGCATGTCCACACTAGTGTGGAGGATCTGGGCTCCAGCGTAAAGGAGGCCCGGATGTACGAGGTATGGTGGTAGGGGCTGGTGGCGCCACGCACGGCACGACATGTTTGGAAAGGTTTGGTGGCATTGAGAAGGTGAGGGGGTCGGGAGGTCAGCTCTTACTGAGCTGAGTAAAGGTGTCTGGGGAGCAGGTATTTTTTAAGGATAGAGCTTGGGAATTGATGCTGATTTGATACCAGAGGCTGCTGCCCTGAGCTGTGCTCTCTGCCTACTTGCTCATGGAGAGCTGGGGAGAAAGGTTTAGAGATGGGGTTTCAAAGGATGCTGTTTTGTGTTGAGTAACAGGAACATTTTCATCCTTCAGGGTAAAATGTCTCAGAATTTCCGAGCTAGCTACACAGAGACACTTGGCAAGCTGGAGACGCAGTACTGCAAGCTGATGGTGAGTGGGCTTTGTGCGTGCTGGTAGCACCTTCTGCCACTGCCAGGGGAGTGCATGGCCCATCCCTGCTGTTCTGGTCCTGAGCATCCCTGCTCCGCGGCTGGGGAGGTGGGAGAAGAAACCGGTCGTCATCAGAGCAGGGAAGAGGAGTCCTGTTGCTCCCCTCTTTGGGGCTCAGCCCCTGCTCTGAGAACTCACACAGGGGATGGGTCACTTTATTGCGTCCAGGAAACCTCGAGCTTCCGCCTGAGACATCTCCAGAGCTTGCATGGATTTGTGTCTCGAGCCACTGCTGAGCTGATTTGGTTGAATGAGAAGGAGGAAGAGGAACTGGCGTACGACTGGAGTGACAACAACCCTAACATTGCAGCCAAGAGGAACTATTTCTCAGTGAGTGACCTGCCAGGCCACAGTGGCCCCCTGAGCAGGGCTGGTGGGACGGATGCTCTCCTGATCATGCCGCTGCAGCTTTTAAACTGCTGCAGGACTTTTGTCTACTAACAAACTTGCAAAAATCCCCAGAAGTTTAATGTTCCCTCCTGAGTTACCCGAATTGTAGCTCATGAATGCATGCTGGTGAAGCTGATGAAGCAGCTCTCCCTAGAGCTGAGAGTGCAAAGGAGGGTCTGTCCAATTGAGTTTCAATCAAAAAGGCATTTTTAGCACTACTTGGAACTAAAGGCATCCTTAAGTAGGAGGAGGGGGGGAAAAAAAGAGTCTGGGCTAAAGAAGAAAATTGGTTGCTCTTTAAAGCAGTACAAGTAAATTGGTGCCATTCCACATTTGCCATGCTTGGAATTGAGGAGGCCCCAGGCCAGTTTCCAGTATCTGTTATAGATCTGCCCCATGCGAGTGTTTGGTGCAGATGAGGCATCCTGACGGGGAATGGCTGTGGTGCTCTTAAACCAGGCTGGTTTCTCTGAGATCTGCTGGTATTAACTGCAACGCTCAATGGGACGGGGTGACCGTAGGCTTCGTTTCCCACGCTGCTTGTTTCATTAGTTGGTTGCAGACTGCTCCTGATAGCCAAGGTTTCGACTTTGCTTGTGTCCATTACTCAGGAGCTGACGATGGAGCTGGAAGAGAAGCAGGATATCTTCCGGTCCCTCCAAGATACAGCCGAGCTGCTGTCCCTGGAGAATCACCCAGCCAAGCAAACCGTAGAGGTGAGTGGGCAATGGCAGGGCAGAGGAGCTGAGAGGCTCCAGCGGGAGCCCCATGAATCAGGTGGCAGCAAATCTTCCAAAACGTAACTGGGAAACTTGCTGCCCTGCGCTGTGCCACTGCCCGACCCCGCGGCGCTCTTACGAGCGTTCAGAGCTGATGAAGTGTTTTGTGGTGGAAGAGTAGTGTTAGTGCAGAGCTAAGAGCTGTTTTATTCTGTCTTTGGGAGAATGCAGTGAGAAGTTGAGGCCGTTCCTAAATAACACCGTCTCCAAGATAAGGGCAGCACAGATCAGCTTGTACAGAGCCAGGAGCCTTTTCCTGCGGTAGGATGGTGCAGGGAACGGCTTTGGTCACTTGGAGTTATCGAAGGCTCCAGAGCTACTAGAGAAAACACAGTGGTGAAGTGAAGGGCTGCTAGGATGCTTTTCTCCCTGGTGTTTGATTTAGTGGCAGGCGTCCGTTCAGGGGTGGGAGGAAGCAAATTTATGCCTGCAGCAGCCTCTGGCATGTGCCGATTCAGAGTCTGCTGTCTCTCGCTTTGTGTCCAAACACTCCTGGCTGCAGCCAGCTCCTGCCCATGTATGTACATCCCACCGGCTGTAGCTGTGTCCTGCCTGTGACCCCCCTCTCGGGTAAATGCTCGTTACTCATCGCTGCTGTTTGGTGCGTGTGTTTCCCAGGCCTACAGTGCTGCTGTGCAGACTCAGTGGCAGTGGATTAAGCAGCTCTGCTTGTGCGTGGAGCAGCACGTGAAGGAGAACACTGCCTATTTCCAGGTACTCAGGAGGGATGGCCCTAATTTCCCTGGTCTCCGCCAGGAGAACAAAACCTGCTGCGTGTGGGGACTGTGATGCAGCATCAGCTGGGTGCTGGTGCTCAAGCTTCATGTAGCGCTTTTTCCTTCTGGGAGAGGGAAGAAGAGGTTTGCGGTGCTCAACAGGACTGCTTTCTTTTGAGCTGTCTCTTTTCTTTTTGCCTCTTCTCTGGGGATATCTCACTTGGGCAAGAGGATCAGCTTTCATACAGCTCTGGCTGTCCTCCTGGGGTGCTTACTGCTCTCGCAGTGCTGAGGCCAGGCTAGTGGCCAGAAGCTGCTTGCGGAGATTTTTGGGTGGCTTCTTGCAGCATGGTTTGCCGATCACTCAGTTGAGCGGTGCCGATTTCTGTGACGCTTTTTGGCCTTGCAGTTCTTCAGCGATGCCCGGGAGTCAGAGACCTACCTGCGGAGCCTGCAGGACTCCATCAAACGGAAGTATTCATGCGACCACAACACGAGCCTGACCCGGCTAGAGGACCTGCTCCAGGACTCCATGGTGGGTTTTCTGAAATCCCCGTCACCCTGGGGGGCAGTACATTGAATACTTGCTCCAGTCCAGCGGTGTTGCTCAGGGCCCTCTTGCTTTCCATGGAAAACAGGGCATGTTCATCTTACTGTTGCGGTGATGCAATTTCATGTAACGTGTTTTGTCTCCCCATCCCAGTCCAGCTTTTGCTTTTCAGTGTGTGTGTTTGCACGCAGCTGTGTGGTGCAGGGGTGCCGGCCGTGTGTGGCCTCTATTGCACCATCGTGTGTGTTGCCTGTGCTAGCTGGGTTTCGGGAGTTACAACAGATGATCAGTGTCTGCAGCAAAGCATTCGTGTTTAGTGACACTTGCCACAATCTTTCTGTATTGTCTTGGTAAAGAGCAAGCAGCATATACTGTCTGGGCAAGATTATAGCTAGAGGCTTCTTTTAATAATATTTAAAAGTAAAACACCCGAGCTGGTTCTTCCCCATTAGTATCTGTTGAACCATTTCTGTCTGTAGCTGTTTGGAGGTGGTCGTGTGCTGTTGGTGGAGGTGCCACGTGGCGCCCATGTGACGCTTGTGTTACGTTTCTGCTCTCTAGCTGGTGCTTGCTAAGAGCGCGGCAGGCTGGAGAGAAACGCCTGTCCAGACCAAATCTGGTGTCAGTCTGTCACGCTGTGTCCATGGGGAGGAGGGCGAGACGGCCGGGGCAGGCTGCTGGCACGCGGTAGCCAGAACCGAGGCAGCTCCGGTCCCCAAGCGCGGCCACCCAGAGAGCAGACACACAACTGTAATCTCGTTGTCCGAATTGGCCTGACAAAAAAAAAAAAGAGGAGCAAAGCATCAGATAGTTCTTGAAACTGGAGTAGGAGAGGATTTGGTTTGTGGTTTAACCACTGAGCCTCTGGTGAAAGCTCAAGGAGGTTAAATTTGAGGCTGTGAAGTCGCTTAGCCGCTTTGTGTTTGTTTCTAGTAGGCGCCACTGATTTCCAGCACCTCCACGGTGCAATTGGGATGCCGTGACTTGGTGTTCACGATGGGCGTCACAAACCTGGCACGTGACATCTGGGATGGGGAAGGCTCAGGCTGGGCAGTAGGAGAGTGGCCACAATCTCAGGATTGGGGCAGCTGCCCTGATCTAAGCTATATTACTCTTTCTAACCTAATGAGTTAAAGTTGTATTTCTTTCAATCATGCTCCGTGGGACAGGCACAGGTAGTTTATTTAATCATTTATTCTTTTCTTTATTTTATTATTATTATTATTATTTTACCATCAAATAATTTATCCTCCACTGTTCTTAGAACACTAACCAACCCTTTATGGTCTGAAAGTTCAAAGCATGATGGAGAACATTTTTCTGGGATCCTTTTAAAACTTTTGCAGCCCAAATGGGCTGAGCTGTGACTAGTCCCATGAGCTGCCGGTGTTGTGATCCGCACACGTCCCCATCCCGTGGCTGGAGATTGTTCCAAGGAAGCTTTGCAGATCGATCCCCCTGGGTCCTCCCATCACCGGACCCAGCAGGCACTTGTGGGACTTCGTTATGCAGCGTTTTACTCCAGCTGGTGAACTCCTAGCCAAATCCAGAGACCTGTGCGATCACGCCACCACTAGCCACTTCTCCTGAGATGTTTTATCCGCTTGACTCATCGTACCCCCATTCCAAACATGGGTTTAAACATGCCTTCATCCTTTGCTTTAGAAAGGGGAGCATGCTTCTGTGGCCTCTCCTCCAAGCAACTAAAATTCCCTGGCTTTTGGCTAGGGCTTGTCC